>NC_046662.1:117912641-117942337 GCF_010883055.1 Belonocnema kinseyi | reverse complement strand
AATTTAGTTCTGAATTTTTCAAAAAAAAAAATTCTAAAATCGGTGCATGATTGCGTTCTAAATGTCATTTTGAACCTCGTTTTCCGATTTCACCCCACTGTGCGTGAGTACAAAGGGCATCCTGGTTCCAGGTGCGAAACTGAAAATGACTGAGTGTCAATGCACGCGCCAGACGCAGTAGACGCTATATATTGCGGTAAATTTGAAAGTGTACAGGCTAAACATTGTGATCTTTCCAACTATAAATGGCAAATATTAGGTTTGTAGTATATTTCTAAATGAAATCGAAATTGTATCTCTTCGTATAGCTGCGGCAATAATACTATTTTCTCGGCTATATCCTAGATTGCGATCGAACTTTTGTAAAGATCAATATTATAATGCCAAATTTTACGAACAAGAGTTTCTCCGCGTACTACTATTCTTAACTTTTTTATTATTAAATCAAATATAAACATTGTATCGAAAAGATGACTCTGCTTGCTTCAAGATATGGTTATTTAGATGAGGTATGCAAAAAATAAAATGAAAATATTCAACCGTGCGGGCTCAAAATTTAGACGCGATTGTCATTCTCAATTTTAAGCGTTTTACTTTTGAAAACTTAAAACGGAAAATGTTCAATTTATAACAGTTTGAAACGGCCCTATTTTGAAATTTGAATCTGAAATCATGTCAATTTTCTGAGTCGAGCTGCCCGCGACAGCCAACTTCACAGTGGCGACAATGATTGTCCCAGGGATGGTCAACGCAATGGAAAGTAGACGGCCGCGTACTATTATGATTATATTTAGTTCGCAGAACAAATGTACGCGCGCTGCTGTCGACAGCGGATGAACGGGGCAAGGGAAGGTTGACTTTTGAAATCGAAAGCTTTGACGGTCGACTGTTCCTGGCATTTGAAAACTGTCATGTGTGACGGACAACCTGAAAAACTTGTGTTTGCAAACTTTCATTTGCGTATTGCCATACGAAAGAATTAGTGCAAAATTATGGAAATATAATTTAAAAGGCATTAAAAAATGTTTCTTATCTGTCGTTTGTCTCATATTCTTCAAATTTTGCTTTAAGTCTTTCATTTTTCATAAGTTATAATAAAATGAAAACATGAAAAGAAATATATATACATATACGTGCACTCGCTCTTGCACATACTATCTAGTTCACAGACCAATTGTACGCGGCGCTAGCTCTGGGTATCTATTGCCGCCTACTTCCCATTGTGTTGACTGCCCCTGGATTGTCTGTCAAATAATTTTTGTATAAATCCTTAAAAATAAATGTTTCCATATGCAATGTATGCTTCGAGAGACTTCCAACAGAATAATCGTTGAATTTTATTTTCTAATACATTTTTTTGACAAAAATATTATTGTCTAATCCGGATAACATTAACTATGTTATGACGCCGATACCAAAAATTTTGGAGGAAAAAGTAACATGCTTTATTCTTTATTTTAACGCGAACTTGACGTTTTTACGACAAATATTTCATTTTTAATTTATGACAGTGAGCATCGAGTTGGTTTTCAGAATACCATTATACATGGTAAGTAGCGTAGAGTACCATTATGCCTAGCGTAGAGTAGAGGAAAGTTTATATTTTTATATTTCAACGCAAAAGTTAAAATTATTCTATTATTTTGAACGCGCAATTTTTCCATCTGCCTAAAATGCCACAATAAGAATAAGATACCTCCTAAACGTGTTCACTTCTATTTCCATAGCGATCGCCACACAGTTTTCTACTCTAAATAAATATAAATGTGAATATTTTTCGAATTTATGATTTATAAAAAGATTTAATAATGAAAAATAGGTTAAATAAATGGATTCGTTAAATTTTACTAAGTAGATTGAGAGAAATAGGATTTGTACTTTTTCTCTTCCCGTTGGAGGATTTTTAGACGGAGGAAAAATCGCGTATTCATAGGAATACAAATTCTTAATTTTTCTGAATTTAACCCTTGTTACCGGGTACTGTCAGCGTTAGCGATTTAGCACTCGTTCTGAAAAAAACTCATAACTCAAACCTTTCCATTGTTATAGGATTAGGGCTAGCTGAGAAGAATTATATTTGGTTAAAATGTTGATAAATTAACTTTTAATTAGCAAAATCAATTTCCTGATATAATCTCAAGAAAATGAAAAAAGCTAGAGTAAAATCGGTTGATATCTTCAATCCCAGTTCAGACTTCTTGTAATTCTGCATGCACTTAAATATTTCCTTTATTACTGAAAATGTTATAAAGTTATTATTAACATTAAAATTCATTAGAAAATTTGTTCTAAAATAAAAAATTCGCAAACTACTGCCCTGCCATTCCATTGAAAAATATTTATGAATGAACAATTTTCATATTATATATCTTGATAGTTTATAATAAGAAATTTCTATGAAACGGGGACCAGATATTTTTTTACGGTCCTCACGTACTCGTACCTTAACTTATAGCCGAGATTTTTTTCGATATCGTGAGATTTAGCCGTTAGCGATTACTGGGATGTCGAATTCACATATTTAGAGCGGCAGACTTGGTTTTCTTTGATTGAAATTGTAACTAACAGTTCGACTCACTTTACCTAACTGGTAGGTAATGGACATCTTATTTTATCCAACTGTCACGTAATCTTTATTATCTAGTTGTATTATTTCTTACTGAATCGCGAATCAAATTATCATGAATGTATATTATGTAAGATTTAACACACAAATATGCTCCGTGTATAGAACATTATTGAACATATAATTTCAACAAGATCAGAAGAAAGAAACTACTTCTTTTCCTTTAAAAACGCCTTGCATAAGAAACTGTTTATATAATTTATTGATTAAATAAACCAATATTGGTGCATAGCAACATTTTCTCAGAAAATAAAATTGGCAATATAATCTCAGAAAGATTGGAAGAGAAAACGATTTATGCTCACGCGGAAACGCCGAAAATTTCTTAATATGATTTGTTCACAAAATAAAGAAATATTGTCGGTTGGTAAAATTTTTGCAGAAAACATCATTGGTAATATGAATGCAACAAAAATAACAGAAAAAGCTATTTACTTCTACCTATTAATGTCTGCGATGTACACGGAAAAAAGATTATTTATGTGTCCCAGCTAACCGTTTACCTGCAGATTTCGCCTTCCAAGAAAATATAGCTGTATCAATTAGATTTCTACATGTTTAAGCTAAATTTTCTATTTAAAAATTACCTAGCTAATTTATCTAGATTATTTCTAGATGGCATATTTAGCTAAAACAGCTAGAAATGTAGGTGACACAGATATATTTTCTTGGAAGAAGAAATCCAAGTAAACGGTGAGCATTGATTTTATTGAAAATTAAATTTGTGGTCTACAAATTTAATTCTATATTTAGTTGAAAATTTAAGGATTTTAGGTGAAAATTAAAGTATTTGTTGGAAATCCTTCTTTCTTTCCGTAGAAGAGAACTCTCATTAGTTGAAAGTTCATCTGTTTGGTTAAAAATTAATTTCTGTGGTTAATAATTTAACTGTCTTCTTGAAAATTCATTTCTTTTTGGTTGAAAATTAATTTTAATTACTGAAAATGTTAGTACTTTATTTACGGCAGAAAATTAATCTTTTTAGTTAAAAAATCATGAGTTTGGTTGACAATTGAATTTTTTTAATTTGATGATTTATCCTTTTAGTTGACAAATTTTTTTCATTAAAAATTTACCTTAAGTTGAAAATCCAAATATTTTGTTCAGAATTCCTATATTTTATTCAAACTTCTAGTTCGTGGTTAAAAATTCATTTACTTGTTTTTTTTTTTTATTTAATTTTTTGTCGAAAATATATTTGTTCCGATAGAAACTTATCTTCTTTGTTGAAAATTATACGATTTTCTCGAAAACCGACTTTCATTTTATTGAAAAGTAAATTTGTTGTCTTCAAATTTAATTCTATATTTAGTTGAAAATTTAAGGATTTTAGGTGAAAATTGAAGTATTTGTTGGAAATCCTTCTTTCTTTCCGTAGAAGAGAACTCTCATTATTTGAAAGTTCATCTGTTTGGTTAAAAATTAATTTCTGTGGTTAATAATTTAACTGTCTTCTTGAAAATTCGTTTCTTTTTTGGTTGAAAATTCATTTTACTATCTGATAATGTCAGTACTTTTTTTTCTTAGGAAATTGATCTTTTTAGTTGAAAATTCATGAGTTTTATGCGAAATGAAATTCTTATAAGTTGATGATTTATCATTTTAGTAGACAAACTTTTTTTGATTCAAAATTTACTTTCAGTTGAAAATTTAAATATTTTGTTTAAAATTTCTGTATTTTATTCAAACTTCGATTTTTTGGTTGAAAACTCATATAATTTGTTAAAAATTCATTCTTTTTTATTGTAGTAAATTCATCTTATCGCCTGAAAATTGATGTTTTGACTGAAAATGATTTTTTTTGTTATTTAGAATTAATTATTTTTAACTGAAAATGAAAATTTATATTTTTCGATAGAAATTTAATATTCTTAGTTAAAAATTATACTATTCCGTCGAAAATTTACATTCATTTTCTTGAAAATTAAGTTTTTTGTATACAAATTTAATTCTATTTTTAGTTCAAAACTAAAGGATTTTAGGTAAAAATTTAACTAATTTTTGGGAATTCTTCTTTTTTATAGAAGAGAACTCCTATTAGTTGAAATTTTATATTTTTGGTTAAAAATTAATTTCGTTTGTTGAAAATTTAACTGTTTTGTTGAAAATTGGTTTCTTTTTTGGTTGGAAAATTTATTGTACTGAATGAAAATGTAAGTATTAAATTTTTCGTAGAAAATTGATCTTTTCAGTTGAAAATTTATGTATTTGGTTAAAAATAAAATTTTTTAAGTTAAAATTCATCATGTGAACATTGCAGTTCACATGTTCAGGGCTGACCTGAAACTGAGGTATCAGGTCATGATGTTCTTAGGTATACTTTCTACGATGCCTGTGGTTGGCCAGAGCGCCCCACCGTGGGAACTGATCGAACTTGATTGGCCAATTAAGTCTTTTTTAAAAAATCCGGGAGAACGGAAAGCCAAATCAGATTGGTATTATATCCATTGTCCCCATTGATGTTATTAGGGTTTTTTAAGATTTCGATTGCGTCTCTATGTTTTCTTGGAAATTTATTGTGTGTTCTTGCAATGACTATTGTTTCATCAAACAAAATGTTATGTCCTGTTTTGATATGATGTTCAGCTAGTGTTAATTGCGTGAAATGTTTTAGCCTGGCTTTACTTTCATGTTCCTTCATACGTTGGCTCACCGCTCTCCCAGTTTCTCCAATATAGACTTTGCCACAAGAACAACGGATCAACTCCCTTGCATATAGAGCTGTCTCCATAACAGACAAAGATAACTTACAAAAGGAATTACAAAACGTTAAACAAATCCTAATACAGAACGATTACACAAACAAACAAATTGATTAAGCAATAAGAAAACACACTCAAAAAGCAAGTCAACAAAACCTACGAAAGAGAGAGAGAAAAAAATGACCACCACCCTACCCTACATCCAAGGTGTCACAGAACAAACTGAAAGAATTCTCAACAAGCATAACATCCAAACCATATTTAAACCACTTGCGAAAATAGGACAACTAATAAATAACCCTAAGGATAAAAAGGCACCCCTGAGTGATTCAGGAGTATATAAAATCCCTTGTTCTTGTGGAAAAGTCTATATTGGAGAAACCGGGAAAGCGGTGAGCCAACATATGAAGGAACATGAAAGTAAAGTCAGGCTGAAACATATCACGCAATCAGCACTAGCTGAACATCATATCGAAACAGGACATAACATTTCATTTGATGAAACAACAGTCATTGCAAAAACACATAATAAATGTCCAAGAAAACATAGAGAGGCAATCGAAATCTTAAAAACCCTAATAACATCAATGTGGACAATGGATATAATACCAATCCAATTTAACTTTCCGTTCTCCCGGATTTTTAAAAAAAGACTTGATTGGCCAATCAAGTTCGGCCAGTCCCCACGGTGCACAGTGGGAAAAAAGCACCTTTTTTGGACAAAATCGACCGACAGTGCAATTCTTAACAGATTTTGATATTTGTTTAAAGAAATAACCGTAAGGCTTTCAGTGATAACAAGTAACTGCGGATATTTTAATTCGACCTAACGTAAATTTTTTATTCCACAACAAAGTTACAACTTTTTGTTGCTAAACTTTTCCGTGATACCATTTTTTCGAAGACTTTTAAATTCATTAAAAAAGATCATTAATCAATTAAATAAGTTACTAAAAATAATTTCCAGCGGTTTAGAGTAACTACAAAAAATTTTAATAATGTTATAAACAAATTAATTCACAAAAGTCATTTTTTCGTGATTCGCAATGATTAGCTAATTTTAACCCATAGCTTTTGTATAAAGTATCACAGATAATGATGTGCGCTTACAATAAGTTAAGAATAGATAATAATTTCCAATTATTTAAACAATTTTTCTAAACAAATGCACATTTGGACCATTTTTTCATGAATATGATTGATTTTTTTGTTGCGGAATCAACTTGAAATGTCTTACCAAAAACACCTTGCTGGAATATTTTTCATAGTGATCGAAAAGTGTTGATTATTTAAACAATGTTCATAAACAAATGCACATTTTGACAATTTTTTCATGTATAGGCTCGATTTTTTTGTGGAATCAATTCGAAATGTCTTGCAAAAGACTCTGCTGTTATATTTTTAATAGTGACGAAAACTGATAATTATTTAAACAATTTTTATAAACAATTGCAGATTTTGACCATTTTTCCATGTATAGGCTGGATTTTTTTTTGCGGAATCAATTTGAAATGTCTTGCAAAAAAATCCTTGCTGTCATATTGTTTATAGCCATTTGTGATTCAGAGAGTGAAAATCGAGCTCACTTATTGGAGATTGTGATACTTTCAGCCATTTTTGACTCATGTGGGCCTGAAAAGGGCCGTTTTTAGGTAGGCATTTATACTTCAGTAAGTAAGAATCGAGCTCACTCCTTGGAGATTGTCATGCTTTCAGCCATTTCTGACAGTTTTCATCTTCCTGAATTCTGCTATTCTCTAACTGCTTATCAAAGGGTCCGAATGGAGCAGAAGATGATGAAGAACATCTAGGTTCGTCATTTGTCTGTCAGACACACTGCTGTTATTAGCTCTAACTTGTCTAAAGATCTTATTGTTTCCCTCTTGCGACTCTTCTGAATACCAACCAATTGGTAGCTCAAAAGATTGAATTATATCACTTCCGTGAATAAGCAGCTTATGTACTGATGGTGAGATTTTATGCCAAGGATAAAGATTTATGCAAAGATCAGTGGTTTCCAAACAGTAAGTCTTCAATTTCGCACAATTAACTATCCTTCCGCACGCTGTAACTTGTAATATATCGTAGAATCTGGTGATCAGATCTTGATCCAAACCGCTTATTTTAGCAACCGATTTAGCTTTTCCCAAAAAAAAAACGGGCAACATTTCCGGTATTTGTTGTTCCATAACCCTGCTTCACCACATCAACTGTTAAACCCAGTTTGGATCTTAATTGTATCTAAATACGTTCCTTTCTTGATTTTTTCATTTCCTTTTCCTTTTTTCTTTCGGAAAACTTTTGAAAATCCATATTGTAGGAAAGATGTAACAAATAATTCAGAACACGAATCCAGGCATGCAACATCGAAAGACCAAATTTATAATGTGCCTCATTGCATGGAATTTTAGCTACATATGGTAAGTTGTTAAAATGTCCAGTTAGTATTACATATTTTTCCATCAATCATCGTACATTTCAAGTCAAAGCTGATATCAAAACTCATTCCACTGACACCAATGGAATAGGTACGAACTTTTTCCAGCAGCTTTATGTGATAGTTGTTCTCTTTCTTTACAAGAGAATCAGTTTCTTTAAGGAAATTAAATTGAATTGCCCTACAGAAATTGATAGATGAAGGTGTTTTGTTTGTCCAAATAATATCATCATCTGCTTTCAACTGAAGAGGGACGAAGAAAATCAAAAAGAAAGATTTATCCGTAAAAAGGCTCTTGTGATATATGATGTTTTCTTCACGCTCAGAATCACTGGTATAAGATTCATCGTTTGCATCCACATCATCACTCTTCTTTGACCATTCTTGCCGTGTCATCTGATGCGCAGAAGCACCGTCCATACCCCACTTTCCAAAGATCACTAGTGTTTTTCCAAATTAGCAAGATCATCTTTTTCCATTTGCAATAAGATTCGCTTAACTGTATGACCCAGTAAACTTATGAAATGGACACTTGCTCCTAAATTAGATGTCTCTATATGCTCACCGTTTCCTGGATAACAAGCTTTCTTCGCTTCGGAGATCTTTAAATACGGCGGATATGAATCATTGCCAGTTATTTCTTTCTAGTACTTTGTTAGCTTTTTGTATTTCATCTTCGACAGACCTAAATCCACGTACATCGCTAAGATTCTTTGCAATTTATTCTCGTTATCATCTTCCTTACGAAACTGCGACCCAGATTCGCTATCGGACTCATTTTTGATCAATGAAAGTGCTTTGGATATTTCCTCCTTGCTATAATTTGAAGCAAGTTCTTGGGCGCGTCTTTTCGGATCCATCTTCAAGTAATAATCGTGGTCTTCTCCCTTTAGAACATTTAGAACATTATCACGTAAGTGCTAATTTTTAATTCTGTATTCCATATTAAAAATACTTCGAAGGATTTCCTCAATATCTCTGTAGAAATACGCTGTTTATCTGTGAACATCTTCCATGAAGCAAAATAAAACAAATGCAGAAAAACAAATCAACAACGACTTGAAGTTGCTCCTGCTACATTCAACTGTTTTTAGGTATAGTTGATACCAAAAACAATTTATTTGTAGCTGCAGCAAATTCAAGTCGTTCCTGATTTTGTTTGCTTCATTTGTTTTATTTTATTTCAAGAAAGATTTATTTGCAAGCAGTCTATCATGCTGTAAAAAAATCTAGCCTATTAAAAAAATGGTAAAAATGTGCATTTGCTCATAAATTAAAAAAAAATAATTACCAGTTTCTGTCACTATTAACAATATGTCAGCGAAGAGTCTTTTGCAAGACATTTTGCATTGATTCCGCAAAAAAAATCAGAGCTATTCATGAAAAAATGGTCAAAATGTGCATTTGTTTATAAAAATTGTTTAAATATTTGGCAATTATTATCTATTCCTATCTTACTGTAAGCGCACACCATTATCTGTGATACTTTATACAAAAGCTATGGGTTAAAATTAGGTAATCATTGCGAATCACGAAAAAATGACTTTTGTGAATTAATTTGTTTATAACATTATTAAAAAATTGTTATAGTCACTCTAAACCATGGAAAATTATTTTTAGTTACTTATTTAATTGATTTATGACCTTTTTTAATGAATTTGAAAGTCTTAGAAAAAATGATACCACGGAAAATTTTAGCAACAAAAAGCTGTAACTTTGTTGTTCACTAAAAAATTTACTTTAAGCCTAATTAAAATATCTGCAGTTGCTTGTTATAAATGGAAGCCTCACGGTCATTTCTAAACAAAAAACATCAAAATCCGTTAAGAATTGCACTATCGGTCGATTTTTGTCCAAAAAAGGTGCTTTTTCCCCACTGAGAGGTGGGGCGGTCTGGCCCTCAGTTTCAGGTCAGCCCTGGAGATGTGAACTGCAATGTTCAAGAAACGTCGGCAAACAATTCGTAGTTTTTTTACACGAGTGAAACCCGAAATATCTCTTTTTATCAAAATGAATCATCGTGAAAGCAGAAAGTCTATTTTAATTTTTATTGATAATTGATATTTTTTGGATGAAAATGCATCTACTTTGTCCTTGAAAATGATTATTTTTTCGTAGAAAAGTAATCTTTTGGGTAGAAATTCCAAGTAACTATTTGGTTAGAAATTCATATTTTGGGTTGAAGATTCATCATTTTAGTTAAAAATTCATTTCTTAGGTTCGAAATATATCTTTTTGATTTTAAAACTCAAGTAAAAAGTTTTTAAAATGTATTCGGAAACGAAATTTGTTTGGTTTATTATTATCAATCGCGTAGGTGTATGTTTGATTTTACACGCAGAAGAATTTAGAAATTGGCACATTGTTGGAACCCTCAATACGGCACTGTTAAATGCGCATAATATGTTTTCTATTACTTTAACTTCTTTTACCTTTTAAATTAAGCGACCTTTCCATTTTGAATTTTGAAACGATACATTTTTCCCCGAAATTTAAATAATGTAATTATTATTAATAAAGATATAAAATACTATTTTTAAAATCCATATTAACAATGCTTATAATTTTTCATTAAATTCTCAAAGCATATTCATATGTTCGGGAGAATTTCTCATAACTCACTGCCCTCATGTTGTCAATTAAAACCTCCGCGTTTTGGTCGTACAAATATTGAAGTTTCCTAATGTAAGGTATAGGGTGAGTGACCCAGTGAATGAACACTTAAGGAAATCATTGATTACAACTAGTCCATTTCACGTTATAATAATTGATTATTGTTACAAAACTTTTGAAAATAGATTCTTAAGAGTTCAAATTTCATAATCCTATAAACAAATTTTGTTTTTACCGAAAAGCTTTATAAAAAATAATTAAATAGTGCAAAATTAACGAAAACACCAGTGAATGAACACTGTGAGACAATGAATGAACAGTAGAGCACCAGTGAATGAACACTACTATATAATCACTACAAATTAGAATTAGGATTTAGTTATTAAATCACATGGGTACATTACAAAATGAGCAATTAAATAATGTGAAATATTTGAAAGCGTTGCGAAATTTATTAAATATATTATTTCAATAAAAACCACAAGACATTTAGATATAAAGAAAGGAGGGAATACAAAAGTTAACACAGAACTAGGTCAACTTTTCCTAATTTTTTATTGCAATATTTATTATTAAACATTTCTATCAGTTCTTTTAACCTTACAAAAAATACTACTTTTCGTTTAAAAATAGATAACTCTTATCTAGTGACTACAATAGAAAACTGCGATTTTTAATACACATAACATTTGTAATACAGCACCTTACTATGTTGCTTTAGGTTAAATTAGCAAATACAATTATAAAGTACAGTGTTATAAAAATGGAAATTCTGTAAACATTTATAAATATATATTGTTTAGTACGCAGTAGTACCTAGCACGAATTAATGTTTTTTATAGTTGAAAAACGTTTTCAAAATGCAAAAAAGGCAATAAATTTCTAACCTCAAAGTTGCCTTACCTTTAATTTAGTTCGTGCGTACTTTTTTGATGTTCTAACCAAAAAAATTTACATTTAAACTATAACTATTTATAGTTTATATTTATAGCTTCGACATTTATAGTCACATTAATTGAAACAAACTTATTTATGTGTAAAGAAACGACAGCCAGGTCTACGTAACCTGCTGTTCATTCACTGGACCTGCGGGGTGACAGTTTTGATCCAATAAATGAACACAGCGTTCGTTCACTGGAACATGAGCAATTTAAAAGTCCAGTAGGTGAACTCTTATTTATCGAAAAAAAAAACGTACTTTTTGTGAAAAAACCCTGTGGGAAATTGAATAATAATATGTTACAACTATAACAGAACAACTATGATGCAGAAAAGGTAAAGAATTTTTTTGTAAAGGCAGTGTAAACAAGGAGTTGCTTAGACACGTACGTATTTTATATTAAACTCTTCAAAATTGCTTCAAGATTTCAAATATATAGAAATTCATAAAGACATTAACTTTCAAAGGTTATATTTATATATTTTTCGCATTAGTGTCCATTCACTGGTGACTGTTCAGCCACTGGATCGCTCAACCTATAAGTACTAATTGAAATTCACAAATTAAAATTTTTTCAATACCATTAAAAATACAGAATAATATTAATAATATCATATTATAAAAATTTCAAAGGAGTTAGGAAGAGAAAATATGGTTAATAGACAAATTAAGAGAGCCTGGAGGTTTGAAGAGAAGCTAAAAAGGGGAAATGGAAGTAGAATTGCTCAAGCATGTTTCGGCGAAATTCGGAACAATGAAGCGAGATTTAATGTGGGAAATTAAAAATGGGAGGAAGAAAGGAGAAAAATAAGAAAGGTGTGTAATATTCGAGAAGGGGTTATGGAGTGGCAGGACATAGAGTTAGAGCTATAGGTTAAACAAGGAGAAGAGAGATGGACAAAGATTATAGATTCGAGGTACAATAGGTGGCATATGATGGTAAAAGGGTTGACGGAACCAGAATAGCTGCAAAAAATAAAAAAGGAAGAAAAATGGAGTAGGGTTGTACGGTTCAGAATGGGAGAAGGAGTGAGAGCATGCAGATACTGGATGGATGAAGAGGAGAATTTATGCAGTGAATGTGGATACGAAATGGAGTCTTGGGCACATGTATTAGAGAGTTGTACAGGAGAGGAAGAGGGACAGTTGAGTGTGGTTGAGTGTGTAAGATGGATCTTGGATGGTAGTGGACAGGGAGTGATGTGGATGAAGAAATTGGAAGAAGTAAGGGAAAGCAAGGGAGTAGGGAAGAGCCAAACGGGTGATCTTGAAAAGGGACAGTAAAAAGCGAAAATTGTTTTCAATGTCGTGGAAAATGCATTTTTTTATGGTAAAAGGAAACAGAAGCCCCGGAAGCTCGCTCATTTTAAGAATTAAATTCACTACTGTTACTATCATTTATCCTACGTAATGCAAAAGAGTAGAATATAAGTAGTAGTTAAGTTAGACTAATGATGGAATTGTAAATATATGTACAGGGAGTGGAGGCTATCAAACCCGTAAAAGGGAGAGATTAAATACATACAACTCGAGTTCCAATTAAACTTTGAGAATCGAGAGAAAGAAAATACAAATCAGTTTGTTTTAAAATTTATATAAACATAATTTTTATAAGAATTTTGAGACAATTAAAAGAAGATTTTTGAATATTTCAGATGTGTCAAAAAAGAATATAGAAGATTTTAAAGAAATTTGTTGTATTTTATAGATAAGTCTTAAGAAACTGTTAGGAAAAATTCGAGCATCTTTGAAAGATGTTTCTTTGTTGAAGACTTTTAGAAGTTTCGAAAAAATCAAGAAATATTTGATAAATTTTCGAAAATGTTTCCAGGTTTCTTAATATTTCTAATCTGTTCAAAACGTCTTAAATTCTTAAAAATATTTTTAATTGATTCGAAATTATCTTAAAATTTTGAAAACTTATTCAAAATGTGAAAAAATTATTTCATTTATTTTATTTTAGTTTGTGAACAAATCACATAAAAAATTTTTCGGTGGTTCCACGTGGGCATAAATCGCTTACTCACCCAAACTTACAAACATTATATTGCCAATTTTATTTTCTGAAAAAATGTTGCTATGCACCAATATTGGTTTATTTGAAGAATAAATTATGTAAACAGTTTCTTATATAAGGCGTGTTTAAAGAAAAAGAAATAGTTTCTTTCTTCTGATCTTGTTGAAATTATATGGTCAATGATGTTCTATACACGGAGAATATTTGTGTTAAATCTTACAAAACTTAATTCGGTAAACGGAGGACATTGCGGAATTTTATTAAAATTTCACTTTCAAATGAAATAGGTTAATACTTGATATGAAAATATCAATTTTTAATAGAAATTCATTATAATTGAATTCATGATTCAGTAAGAAATAATGCAACTAGATAATAAAGATTGCCTGACAGTTGGGTAAAATGAGATACCCATTACCTACCAGTTAGGTAGAATGAGTCGAACTATTAGCTACAATTTCAATCAAAAAAACAAAGTCTACAACTCTAAATATGTGAATTCTACATCCCAGTAATGTAAAATTTCGTGCGGCAGTAAAAAAAAATATTCTTGCTAAAACCAAATTATGTGGAATGTCAACCACTAGTACACACATCCTTACACAATTTAAGATAAACAATTTGAAAAATCGAAAATGCTGTGCCGGGTTTCGAACCACATAATCTATGTCTGATGCGTTCTATCGCTAACGACTAACCCTAACGTTATCGAAAAAAAATCTCGGCGATAAGTTAAAGTACGAATACATGAGGGCCGTAAAAAAATATCTGGTCCCCCTTTCAACGAAATTTCTTATCATAAACTGATTACCAAGCTATTTATTATGGAAATTGTTAATTCATAAATATTTTAAAATGGAATGGCAGGGCAGTAGTTTCCGATTAAAATTGCAATCGTTGAATTTAAAAAAGTATAAGGTAAACCGACCATTACCATGACAACGTAAAAAGTATGTCCAATACTGGGACAATAATAAATATCGCTGAGTATCTATTATATTCCAAAATAAAGTATAGATGTTAAAATGTTCTATTATTTTGAAAGTTTTTTAATATTTGTTACCAATATTTATTTTTGTCCTGTCAAGTTATACATTTAGTGAAAAACAATAAAAAATATTCCTCAAAACGTGTGAATGAAACTGCTACAAAACTCGCCAATTTTTTGTATTTCAAAACTTTCCCCATAACCTTTACAGCATTGTTTTAATAAAATTTCCTACTCTAAAAGAGAAAGTAATGTTTTTGCACATTTTTAATACGTTTAAAAATAAAATTCATAACTTTATTAGCGATTTTATTCGATAACTTATGAATATTTTAATGTCCAGTATTACGTTAGTGATATATTAAAAATATTGTTTCTGAAACACAATCTGGCCGTTAAATTAATTATTTATTCTGAAAAATTTGTTCAAAGTAGTTTATTAAAAACTCCTTTTCTAACCTCCAAGTTTTCCAAGTGCTTCAGTAAGTAATGTAATATAGTATCTCATAAATTTAATTTTTCAAAAAAAATTGGTAAGTATGCATTAAAATCTAATATTATACATTCCTATGAAATATTAATAAAATTAATATTAACGATTTACTTCTTAAGATAAATGAAGAAAATTAACTTTACTGTTGAAAATTTATATTTTCAAATTATAAATATAACTGTTTTTAAGAAAACTCATTTTTTTTACTTGAAAATTCAACAGTTTGATTAAAAATTTTTTTGTTTCTTGACTGAAAAATATCTTGATTAACATCTGAACTGTTTTTTTTTTAAAATTCGTCTTTTTGTTTCGGAAACGTATCTTTTTTATTGTAAATTTCATACTTCTTGAGCAAAAATGCAATTGTGGTTGGAAATTAATCTGTTTAGGTTGAGGTTTTAGCAGTTTGATTGGAAATGTTTTTTCAAATTAATTCCACTGCTTTCAATATATAATTAAAATCATTTTTGGTTAAAATATCAACTATTATATTTTTTGATAAGAATTTAACTTTTTTCGTTAAGCTATTACTTCAATTTTCGCAAGTTTGAGCGCGCCCAGGGCGCGCGACGGTTGAATCTCGCACTTCGCGTTCGATAATAGGTTACCTCGCGCTTCGCGCTCGAATATAATTACACCTCGCGGATCGCGCTCGGATATTTGTTCTTTGCATTTGGAATGCTTGAAAAAAACTTTATCAAAAAAATCTCTTTTTTGTGGCAGTATTTATATGCGTCTTAATATTCTGAATTGTCTGCTTAATTAAGTATAGTAAAAGATTAAGTTTCTCAAAGCTCTGTAGGCTTTGAGGTACACATTCTCATCGTGACACTCGCGCTACGCGCTCGATTTCCGATAGATATTTGTAAACAGGTTTAATTGGATTTTTTCTCGTAACTTTCGTTGTTTTTCCACACATTTTTCTTATCTTACTTTTTTCAACGTTATTTTTCACGAATAAAACAAAAACTACACGTCCTATCAAGAAGTTATTCTTAACGAAATTGTAGACCTTTTTTGGGATAACCATTTTTGTTGATTCATCTTTTTTTGTATCCTACATAGTTTGTCCACAAAATGGAATTTTTTATTTTCCATTAGTTTTTGTGCAATCAAAATTTGAATTTTCGATTTTGGAAGAAAATCCAAAAATTGGTTATTATAATCTTGTAGGGATTTCAAAAAGAAATGTTTTTCTTATCTTGAATTTTTTTCATATCGTGCGTTTTTCGGCTTTAAATTTTGATTTTCTGTTGATTACAAAAATTTTGAAAACGCTATAACTCGGAGAATTTTCTTTTTATCGAAAAAAGTCATTAGGATAAATTGTTTGTTCTTTACAAACGAACTCGTTCTTTCTTTTAGGACCTAGAAAAAGTGTGCCAAAGATGGATTTGATTCGTTCATTTTTTTGAGAGTTATCGTGTTTACGGACGGACGGAACGGACGGCCGGAAGGACAGACAGACGCAATCCTGAAAACATGATTTTCGGATTCAGGGGGTATCGAATGTAAAAATAATATTAGATATCTCAAACAAAAATGTTTTAATTATAAATTCAACGTGACATGATTCTTCAACCAAATAACGTTTTTTATTGAAAAAAGACAAATATTTCAACCAAATTGTTGAATTTTCTACCATAATAATATAATTTTCAACAAAATAGTTGCATTTTTCTCAACAAAAAATTCAATTTATCATTAAAATGATAGATTTTCGAACAAAAAAAACACAATTTCAACAAAATAGTTGAAATACTATTCAAAACAGATTTTTCAGTCAATACAATTTTCAACCAAATAATAAAATGTGTAACCAAAACATAATTTAAATTGTTTCAATACTTTTTTCAATTTATGTATTAACTTGAATTAAGGCTTTTGGGAACGGTGCGCACAAAAATGTCAATGATAATTTGGTTTTGAGCCTATAAAAATGCACTCCGAATATTTCCCTGTCGCCGAAAGGGGTTCCATGATTCTGGGATATGCGGTAGCTGTCTAATTTTTTGAAATAAATCGGTTAAAATCTAAAAAATGAGAGTAAAGTGGTTAAGAATATTGTAATTGTTTCTTGACATGTCTTTCTTGGCTTCGGAATAGGAAAACTGTTAAAAATAATAGAAGGATGCCGCCGTGAACTCAATAAATAAATTAATAAATAACAATATCTGCAGATTTTTGCAGAAATTTAAAAACGTTCGTCGTTTCAATATCGAGATATATGATAGAAATTATTGTACACAGCAGACGTCGAATTTAGTAACCATTTTCGCAGGAAAAATTTTCAAAAGATTAGCAAATAACTACATTACAGGCGCTTACTTTTTACAAACTATTTTCTACGCCCTGATTCGCAAAGATTCATCATTCTTACATATCGAGACAGTGCACTCGGGGATATTCGATGCAAAAAATTAATTGTTATATTATTACTACTATTATTTAATTAATTAAATTATATAATTCATTTATTCAAATTATATAATTCAATTATTTTAATCAAATGATTCAATTAAATAATTATTTTACACAGAAGACGTCGAATTTAGTAACCATTTTCGCAGGTAAAATGTTCAAAAAATGAGCAAATAACTACATTACCGGCGCTTACTTTTTACAAACTATTTTCTACGCCCTGATTCGCAAAGATTGATTAAATTAATTTAATTTAATAATTCAATTAATTTAATCCAATACTTCAATTATTTTAACTAGATAATTCAATTAAATAATTATTCTACATAGAAGACGTTGAATTTAGTAACCATTTTCGCAGGAAAAATTTTCAAAAAATTAGCTTATTTTTATTTAATTTTACCAGATTGGGAATAGACAGAGGAGAATCGTTAGAAATAATGAATAGTTCAAGTTTTATTTCAAGTATAGAATACTTGGCAGACTAAGACCGTTTTTGAAAACCACACAGATCACTCACTCGTTTATATAGATATTTTTGTAAGATGTAAGATTTAATGTCTTTATTGAGTTAATCACTTTACTGATCCGAAAAGATCGGACAACGATCTGTCGTGATTCACTGCTGCTCGCACACTGGTTTTCTCAAGCGATAAGGCTATCATCACAGACTCAAACTGAGAAATCAAGTGACTTCAAACATTCATTTAAATAATAAGGAAACCGAAAATAGCTTTGATATAGGCGATATCGATAAATTGAATAATTTTCAATCGCAGAAAATATCATAAAGACGAAACATTAGAACTTTAAACATACCGCTCGCCTCGTGAGTGGTAACTGCACGATGAACAAAAAACAATAAGTGCTTAATCGAGTATTTGTCAACCACGCAAATGCCGCCCGCCGTAAAGAAACAGTATAAATGTAACTAAAATTTAATAGTCCTAGCCGCCCGCAATAATCCACTAAGTTAACAGAATAATATTTTTTTTAATCTAATTAATAATATTTGTTCAGATTTCGCTCATTTCTTTCACTCTAAGTGGTAACAGACAAATCTTAGTAATCGGACGCTCCTATTCCGAACTGGCAGTTTTTACGCGAACGGAACGTACTAAATCGTCCTTACCCTTGTAGCATTTAATTATATGGCCTAACAACCATCTAGAAGGCGGTAACGAAACATTTTTTACAAGAACGATATCACCGATCACAAGATTTAGCTCTTTGTTGAATCATTTGTAGCGTTTTTGTAAAGACTGTAAATAATCAACAGTCCATCTTCTCCAGTAAATCTCTGAAATTTTTTGAACTAACTGCCATCGATTTAAACGATTTTCCGAAGTAATTTCCAATGAGGGTTCTGGAATGCTGGTTAAAGAGGCTCCAATCAGAAAATGTCCAGGTGTAAGATAAGAAAAGTCTTCAGGATCATTTGAAAGAGGGGCAATAGGACGGGAATTGAGGCAAGCTTCTATACGAGTAAGAAGGGTATAAAACTCTTCCTATGTAAGAGTATGTGCACCTACAATTCTTTTTAGATGGTCTTTTGATTCTCTTAACTCCAGCCTCCCATAAACCCCCAAAATGAGGAGCGGAAGGAGGTATGAAATGCCAAGAAGTACCTTCAATTGCGAACTTATTATGCAAATTAGCATCCAGTCTAAGATTCAAAAGGCAATTTTTTAATTCCCGGTCAGCACCGTGAAATGTCGTACCATTATCACTGTACAGGTGAACAGGTCTTCCTCGCCTGGAAGAAAATCGCTGAAATGCGGCGAGAAAAGTGGCAGATGAATAATCAGAAATGAGTTCTAAATGGACATCTCGCGTACAACAACAGACGAAAAGCGCAACGTAAGTTTTGTAACTCTTTCTGCCACGACCGGAAGCAAAAGCGAACTTTGATTGGGCCTGCATAGTCCACAACAAAATGTGTGAATGGACGATGTGGGGTTACTCTAAATTCAGGTAAGTCCCCCATAAGTTGTTGAGACAAAGCCGCTCTCTCACGTGAGCACTCCAGGCAACCTTTGATCAGTCGTTTAACCAAAGAGCGAGCTCCTAAAATCCAGTAACGCTGTCTGAGCGTATATAAAGTTAATTGTTGACCACCGTGTAAAGATCGAAGGTGAGCATGCCTGGCGATAAGCTCACTTCTGTGGTGACACGGCAAAATGATAGGATGCTTCTCATCAAAACTGATAGGAGCATGCCGTAGTCTTCCACCTAACCTTAGGAGCTTGTTGGAATCCAAAAATGGATTCAAACTTTTTAATATCAAGTTCTTTGGAACCACCCTATCATCTTCGTTCAAAGCTTTTAGCTTATTAGAAAAAGAATTTGCCTGGACAAATTTAATCCAAAATATAACAGCTTGTTGGATTTCAATCGCAATAAGAGAAATGGTTGAAAATTCAGGTTCAGGCTTATTAAGTTTTGAGTTCTTGAACACAAAGGCATCAATATACCTTTTACAATAGGCCGTTACACGAAGCAGTCTTGGCCCAGAGGAAAATTTAAGCATCAAGTTGAATGGACACACACAGTTGATGACACTTAAAACATGATGACTGTCTAGTGGCCGCTGATCTAAATTTTATTGCGAGGGGGACTAGGATCTGCTAACCCTAACTCTTTTAATTGATCTTCATTCCCACCGTTAGATCTTACAGGAGGAGCATATGATGTAAGGTGTAATAATACTAAAGCTTGGATGTGGACTTTAGGACAGTTCTTTTTTGCAGGAATTAAATTAAATGCTGCTAACTTTCTTGAAGAACCAATACTAACTCCTCTAACCTCATATACAACTGCTTTAACCTTTTAGTAGCGTGGACTTAATATTTTCATTGCTCTCTCGGTAATAAAACAACATTCAGATCCTTGGTCCTGCAAAACTCTAAATCTGTGACTTCTTCCATTTTCAGCTCGGAAGGAAATAACAGCTGTAGCGAGTAAGGTTGAGCGCGATAAATTTGGATGATTATTCAGAAAATGAAACGAAACTTTATCGTATGATTCATTTGATTCTGACACGAGAGAACCTGAAACTGCCAATTTAGAAGTAATCGATGCAGAGTTAGTTGGTGGTAAGGTGGGATTTGAGTTATAATCATCGGAATGCAACGGAATTATGTCTCCTCCCGCATTCATAACATTTGAATTTACTAACACAATTATGAGGTCGATGTCCAGGCGTGAGACAATTATAACAAAAATGATTATTTGTAGCAACTTCCCTACGCCTGTCCATAGAAAAAGCTTTAAATTGGTTGCATTTAAATAAAGAGTGATTATCCTTACAAAGGAGACACTTTGAGCTAGAAGTTGCATTGTGGCTCTTAACTCTCGTTTGTTTTGAAGCCTTACTCTTTTCTTTAAAACTCGCACCAGGTTTTGAAGCTTTAATAGCCTCCAAAATACGTATGCGAGTCTCCAAAAATGAGTGAAGTTGCTAATAAGTGGGATAATCAGTGCTAGAACCAATATGCATCTCAATATTCTGTTAAGCTTTTAAGATTTTTGTGAGCCGCCAATGACTCATTTGTTTTATCGCGTAAGTTTTTTAAGTCTTCCAGAATATTATTTGACAGTCTGCTGATTATTCGCATTTTCAAAATTGTTTCCCTTTCGGTTTTGTCCAAGCTCAAAACTCTGATTCTGTCTAGGTCTAAATTTTTTATTTTGTTCGAATCTAAAATTTGGATTTTGCCTGTTTCTGAAATTTTGATTCTGTTGATATCCAAAGTTTTAATTTTTTCGGGTACCGAAATTTTAATTTGAGTCACGTCTAAAATGTTAATTTTGTCTTGGTTTAAAGTTTTGAGTCTGTCATTGTCCAAAATCTGGATTTTGCACGGAATTCTATTTATTGTAATTATTAAAGTTTCCTTGCGGCTTATTTCATAAAAATTGGTTTTGGATTAAACGATTTTCGGAAAATATCTACTTTCACAAGTTATCGAGATAATAACATTTTTCGGTCATATGTCCTCGTCTTCCACAAATTAAATATGATATTATCAACATTATATTTATTTTTTTTTGTAATAACTAATGAATTTGATTCTTCTTCTAATGATTTATTTGTCTTATTTTTTCGCCATTCTGAACAGGCATTCAACTTTATTTCAATTTCTAGAGCCTCGTCGATAAGAGTTTTAAAAGTTTCACCTACATTATCTTTCAACCTTATTTCTACTTCTGAGCGTAATCCCCTTTTAAAATACTTACTACATCATCTTCTACATTTGCTTTAAATGTATTGTCTGTGGCACCAGCATTACCTAACTTACGTGTGTCCTCAATCCTATCTGTTAATTCTTTTATTCGCGCAGCGTATGATATCGCGTTTTCTTTATCCCACATAGATATATTGCCTAGTTCTCCTTGCAGCTGGTATACACTTTTTGCGGGGGCATAAACCTTTTTCAGTTTTTCAAATAATTCATGTAAGGTTCGGAAAGTGTTTCCAAATAAGCATTTTCGCGATTCCTCGGCTAACTTACTTCTAACCAATCTAGCAAGATTCTCATGAGCCTGTGTAGGAATTATGGCTTTTGCCCCTGTACATCCTTCTATAAAATGGGCTAAAGGGATGTTAATTCCATCAAAAATAGAGATTATTTCAAGCGAGTCGCAAAGGGACACTTGATGATTGGTTGGTAATGTCATATTTCTTGGTTCCGTTGAGCATTCGTCACTTGTTAAATCGTCACTATCGTGCTCGCTTATGATCAATTCCCGATTAAAATTTGGAAATGATGCTCCTTTCTGTATTTCCCTATTATTTTGTTGGGAAAGCGTTGAACTTAACAATGATTTTATATTGGTCTGGTAATCTATGATATCTTCTAATGTTAAAGTTTTATTTTGGTCTAAAGAACCACTACTTGAACTTAAATGTGTGTTAACTAAGGTAATATTTGCAGAACAATCAAAAGCACTATTTTCGGATGTATCACTACCGAATTCCACGTCTGATTTATTTAATTCTTTATTGATGTTACTTTTATTTTTCTTATCAAGCTCGTCCTTATATAAATCTACCTCCTGAGTTAATTGAGGATTTTGTTTGGCCCGATTTCTAGTCATTTTAGTTCGAACACTCCCTAAATCTATAGGTTTTTTATTCGGAATTTGTTATAAATTCGAACATATTAAACAGAAATAATAAATGTATAATATAAATTATCTGTCTTCGGTCAAGTTCTTTGTGCTCGAAAAATGTTTATAAGAAAAACTTATTTTTAATAAATCATATATTGGCTCTTTTATTTTGGTTTCCCGGCCCATGCGCCATTGAAAGGTTGTATGTTACGTCATGAAGACCGTAAAATACTTCCCCTTTTAATTAGGTTCCTCTTTTAGTTGAGATTAAAGATCTCGCACAGTGAAGAGGAAAAAGTAGCCAATAATAATATATGCAAGTAATTTATTATAAACAATTATAAAATAGAATTTATACATGGCACGAAGTTGACGAAAGATTAGTTTAGTCCTTGGTCAGTACCTTAAAATAATAAAAGGATCAGATTTATTGTAGGCCAAGGGGAGCAAACAAACGAAATTTTAGAATTGACTATAATCATTGCC
This sequence comes from Belonocnema kinseyi, assembly GCF_010883055.1. NCBI lineage: Eukaryota > Metazoa > Arthropoda > Insecta > Hymenoptera > Cynipidae > Belonocnema > Belonocnema kinseyi. The sequence continues at coordinate 117,919,499 of NC_046662.1, read as the reverse complement.
TACCAGTGATTTATTATACTTGAGGAGTACTTCAGGTCCAGGTTGCCAGAATTGCCACTGTGACCTCTGCTTAGTGTTCTAGCACACTGTGTCGAAATTGTGACAGAACTGTTCTCGAACTACGTGACAGCAGTATTCTGTAACAGTTGCTATGGAATTGTTTCAGAACAAAGAGATCACATACGTTCTATAATATTTATTTTAAGTTTATTCTAGAACTGTGCCGTAATAGTGTTATATCGAAGTTCTAGAACCCTGTTACAAGTGTGTTCTAGAACGAATTAGGAACAAAGATTAATAACTGCTCCAGAACATTTGTTACGTAATTGTTCTCGAACTGACCAATCACACTGTGCCGTAATAGTGTTTATCGAAGTTCTAGAATCCTTCTACAGCTGTGTTTTATAATAAACCAAGAACAAAAATGGAGATCTGTTACTTAACACTTCTAGCACTAAAGTTCTAGCGTTTATGTTTTAGCACTAATAACGAATCACAGACCATCCTTATTATGGTCTATATTATTATTATGGAAAAACATTTCTGTGTGGAAATGTTGTCACAGGCTTATATTGCCCAACATGTCGAAGGCATTTTTGGTTAGAGTTGGATTTTTTTTTTATTTGATCATTTTTTCACGGGGCTGTCCCGGTATATATCATCAGTCACGGACGCATTTTTATAATGCAATAAAGTGACCTGATGAGAGCAGTCTGCCCAGACATATTGGACAAAGCCTGGTTTTTACCCCATCATTGACGGACTGGGTTGCAGTCAAGTACACGATGGGGGACCTACAACTTAAGGTGGGTTCCGAACCACCAGAACCTCGGTAAAGGTACATTGAAAAATTTCCAGAGGTACCGGCTCAGGGATCGAACCCCGGACCTCTGAGGTGAAGTCCGAGTTACTAACCAACTGAGCCACCGAGGCTCTTTAAAAACATTTCAGTGTTGAAATGTTGTCACAGGCTTATACTGCCCAACATGTCGAAGGCATTTTTGGTTAGAGTTGGATTTTTTTTTATTTGATCATTTTTGCACGGGGCTGTCCCGGTATATATCATCAGTCACGGACGCATTTTTATAATGCAATCAAGTGATCTGATGAGATCAGTTTGCCCAGACATATTGGACAAAGCCTGGTTTTACCCCATCATGGACGGACTGGGTTACAGTCAAGTACACGATGGGGGGACCTACAGCTTAAGGTGGGTTCCGAACCACCAGAACCTCGGTAAAGGTACATTGAAAAATTTCTAGAGGTACCGGCTCAGGGATCGAACCCCGAACCTCTGAGGTGAAGTCCGAGTGTCTAACCAACTGAGCCACCGAGGCTTTTTTAATAATAATTATTAATAATAATAATAATAATAATAATAATAATTATTATTATTATTATTAACTTTATTATCTTTATTGTGCCGTTTGAATGTTACTTCGGCGTTCTGTAGAAAACTGTTTCATTAACCCTTAGAGGTCCCCATGGGGTCGTTAGTGCCCTGACACTTTATATTGAAATTTATGAACTTTGTTCTTCTTCAGTTTTTAATTTTTCTTCTCAATGTCTTAAAATAAAGAAAATAATTTAACAAGTAAAATTATCTTATAACAAGATACTTAAGGGGATGATCAACAAAATTTCATACCAAAATATTAAAAAGCTTCTACGCCATAAAAAATTACGGCTGGGGTCTTCAACGACCCCATGAGAACCTCAACATTATACCAAATTAAGGGGACCTTGATGGGTTAAATTCCTTAAATAAAATAATAAAATAGCCAGTTTCGTAACTAATAACGAGAAGAAAGAATTGTAATACCGTGTTGTCTTTTCTGAATAAAATTAATTTAAAAAGAAGTAACGCAGTTTTGGAATTATAATTGAAGAATATTAATATTCTTTATCAGAACACAGATGAACATTTATGAAAGTATTGATACGTTTTTTAATAATTAAATTCTAATAATATAAATAAAAATATATTTTTTTATCGAAGATCATACAATAATATATGAGCACGTGCTGTGAGTTCTAAGTAACTTAGTATTATCTCTCTCATTAAAATATGTTCGAGATATTTAAAGATAAGCTTACGATACAGACATACGTCGTTATCGCAACATTGTAAAGATGTAAGGACGTTATTTAATGTTTTGCCTCGTGGGAAGTTTTATAAAAGTATTTAAATTTATAATTTGACGTATCCAAAAGACATTTTGGGGCATTTTTCGATAGTTTAAATTTATTTCAACACATTTATTATAATTTAGCTAAAAACTATATTGAAAAAAGGAATAAAAGAAAAGAAAATTTGTTAAAAAATGTAAGTACCGAGAAATAATGGAGTTTTAACGAAACACAATTTTGACATTTTGCCTCAAATTTGTTATATTCTTTGCCGCACTCAGGTTAGTTTTAACCCAAGTTAATTTGAAGTTCAAGAAAAATTGGTAAAATATCGAAAAATACAACTGATTAGCTATTAAATTTTAAAAATCACATATAAATAAAGTACGAAAAGTTATTTCGCAATCACAGTAGTTAAAGTTGTAATTTGAACGTACGATGTAGCTTTTTCAGTCCTTGTAAGGACAGAATGTTTTGTTTTCCACAGCAATCCGAACGAAAATATGAGGCATTTTTCGATTTTTTAAAATTATTTCTACACATTTAAAATAATTTAGCTAAAGCCTACGCTGAAAAAAGTAATAAATAAAAATTAAAATTAATCTACCAATTTCATCAATTAATAGCATAGATGATAATTTATGTTAACATAACCTTAAAATGTCCTAAAAATTGTAATCTTTTTTGAAATCCTCATCAACATTTTCAGTGAAAACCGTTACTTTTACCTCAAATTGTACAACAAATTTCTATCTTCTTTGCAATCTAATGATTTTTCATTTTATGCGTCTAACACTCATGATGGTATCAATGATAAATCACGATACATGAATAAAAGAGTTAATTTATTTGAAGATTTGAATTTTGCCGCCTTGAGCCGTAGTTTGGCCGTAGTGCGCCAAGGAGAGCAGCGATTTTCCTTTCTCGCAATTGAAATGAAGGGTCGAGTGTTTAAGAGAGGAGCCGAGGCGGCGAGAAGCATACTGTAACATTGCTTTTCGCTAACCGGGGATTGACTATGGGTTTATTTATATTCTTCATTTGATTACTGCACTTGACTGATTTTAATAAGTGATCTTACATATACCAATAATTGTATTAATTTTTGGTAATAATAATTTTACGATTATACTTGAAAATTATTTTTACCACAAAAAAATAAGTAGATCTTATTTGTAGAATAAAATTACCTACTAAAATTTTAAATCATAAAAAACAACAAAAATCATAGATTGTGGATTCACTCGAGGGAGAGATGATTGCGTGGATTAGTGATAGATCTCTCTCATAAGATCTAGTTGAAATTATTTGACATAATTTAAATGTTTATATTTTTTTATGTTTCTTCGCACAACGAGGTCCTCATGTTTAAATAAGGTGCAAGGTCGTTGCGAGGGAATACAAGTTTATTTAATTTAAATTTGACTTATTTTGTTGATAAGCCTAAACTTTATTCGCACAAAGAGGTCTTAACATTTAAATTAAGTGCAAAGTCGTTACGAGTTATTTTCTGATTCCATTTTTATATAAATTCTAAGTAAAAATGTGAAATATTTCAAATCCTTTAGAATCTTATACTAAATTATTATAATCAACCCGGTAATAAGCGTTGAATTCAGAAAAATTAAGAGTTTGTATTCTTATTGTCAAGTCCTACGAGATGTAACTTACCTTGTCTTTTATTTTATTCCAAGTGTTTCTTCGTTTTAGAATCTAATTTTAAATAAACTAGAGAACTGGGATGAGGATAACTACCAGATACATCAAATAAGTCAAATATGTTATAATATATAAGAAGATGAATATTTATTTAAGTGTTAAGAGAATTTAAATATAAAGATCAGATTTGATCAACGCTTCCTGAAAAATCTCCGAATTGCTTGAAATCATTTGATTCTTTGGTTTACTTACAAGTGCCCTTTTGTAGAGAGTGTATAATTCGCCCTCTCGTTCCTTGAATCGAAAGTAGCCAGTCCTTCTGTTGGCACCCTGTATGGGTACCCGCAGGGGGTGGATGGCGCTGAATATGGCTCTGCAAGCTAAGTTTGCAAGGTCCGCGTATCTGGGCTGCGTTGACTCTTTGTAGCAGGCGCGGTCGACTCGGAGTAAACTGATGGAACTAAACTGATGGAACTAAACTGATTTGTGCTTCCGAATCCGCTGTATTTATTCACAAGATCCCTTCTTAGATTCCCGTAGGGGTGAGAGGTTTTAGAAGTAGGGATTCTTCTTGGTTCCAATCAGCGTTGTCAATCAATTAGGTAGAAGACTGGTAAGACCCTAATTGTCCAATGGGCGTAGAGATTTATGTATATGCCCATACATGGAGGATGTCGCAGTAAACATAATACCTTGTATCCCTTCCAAAGTACCATGGGGGTAATTAATGACATAGCCAATCAGTGATTAGGAATCTTGATGTGCCCAAATATGGAGAATGGCGCAGTTACCAAAATATATGGTATCCCTTCCTAGGTGTCCAAGGGTAAGCTATTATGATGCGTAGAAGAGCGTAAGGTTTGCGTGTGTCTTTTTGGCTGTGTGTGAACGGCTTACCCTCCTATAGCTGTCATCTTTATTAAGCTGTTTATTGCTTTTAGATCTAAGATGCTGGTCTCCATCATAGAAATATGTAGGTCAGAATGACTAAAGGATGTACATGTGGTGTAGGTACCAGCATTTTGTAAACGCATGGGACTGAAAATCTTGTTTGTCTTCAGTCTTGGCTTGCTGATTAATTTATGGCTTTTCCGTTAGTGTATAGTCTGCTGGTTTTGTTAGCTATGCGAAGATTTATGTGCATCGCTTATTTTTGTTTACTGCGATATGTACGTACTTATAGGTATCAGCATATTGTGAGCGTATGAGATTGAAAATGCAGCTGCCTTTTCTGGTTTCCTTGTCCATTAATTTATTGCTTTTTAATGAACGTGTGCCTGTTTTTTGTGCAAAAGATGATGCGTAGGATTTCTTGTGCTGTTCGATTATCCTTACACTGTTGCGTCGTTTCTTCACAAATCTGATCTTCACAAATGATTTTAACAATACTAGGTTTTGTTTACAATAATAATTGGATGTTGAATATAATCCTTTAACTTGTTGAGTTATTATTAAATATAAATGTCATGTAATTATAGTCCATTGTTTATAATTATTTATTATTATTATAAGAGTCGCGGGACGTGACACTATGAATACGCGATTTTACCTCCGTCTACAAATCCCCCAACGGGAACAGAAAAAGTGAAAATCTTATTCCTCTTAATTGACTTAGTGAAATTTAATGAAAGCATTTATTTAAAATATTTTTTATTATTAAATCTTTCTATAACTTATAAATCCGAAAAATATTAAAATTTATGTTTATGTACATTTTAATAATTTATTTAAACGTCTTTAAAAATGCATCAAAGAATTCTATTTAAATGTGGGAATTAAAATAATTTTAACTCTAGAGAGGCGGACTTGAATTAATTAAAATTAAATTTTCAAAGCTTATATTCCACATGAAGGAATTAAAAGAATATATTACATATATTTTGTGGAATAGAATACATCTCTGTGAGGTTATTTGTCGGTACAATTACAAGGAATTAAATATATTGAAAACACGTTCTCTTTTGGGGAATAGGAAATTATCCGGCGACTGCTATGGAAATGGATATAAATTAGTTTCTGAGATATCCTATTGTCACGGCCTGTGATCGTTATATATACATAATATTTACTTATTTATAATAATAATCAATTGTCAATATCAATTATATAAAATACTCAGAACCTATAAATTATCATTTCCATAAAAGTATTCTTTGAATACATTCTCTGAGGAGCACTTATCGATTAGTAAAGGGTTATCTGAAACACCCTACCATACCGACCATAGGTACATAAAACACTATATACTATATCCGAAGACTCAGTTATTTATAAATTGATCATTTATTATCTTTTATTATTAATCACCATGATCAATTATTATTAATTATTATTGTCATAAACATTTAATATTTATATTCTGAATTATATTATACATTCTATGTTAAATTCTAAGAAATATCAAGTAATACCAATGTGAATCATGTGAATGCGCAATCATTGACGTCATAAACAATCAAAACGAAGCAAGCCCCACGAAGAAACACGCGAGGCTCATCTACTATGGCCCAATTGGTGACAAGGCAATAAACGTCATAATGGCAATAACGTCATAGGCCTTTCACCTACGCAATATTCCAAGATCTGTGACGGAAAGTTTTTGCAATTCAGTGATGAATCCTTTCAGAAGTATCTTCAGATATTTGCTTTTTAGAAAAAAAAAAGAACTACAAATACGGCGATGTATATTTAAGTGAAGAATCACTTAATGATTATGGATATCATCGTGTTTGCCACGGAAAAGTGACAGTGATAAAACAAAAAGACAGAGATGACTTTGAAGCCTTTTTGCATGATAATAGTGATGTCAGTAATAAAAACTATTCCTAAAGATTATAAATATTTATCCTTTAATAATGTATATGTATCATAATCAGACATAATCTCCTGATTACTTTTAGGCAATTGCAGCATCTTATCGAAGTAATGAGGTTGCTGGTACACCTGCAAGAAGTGCTTTCTCCATTAACTTATACGAGGGTGGATTGATAAGTTTCCGGCCTGACCAAGAAAAACAACGTTTTTAAGAATTTTTTTTTTTATTTCTCAACATAATCTCCTCCAAGGCTG
>NC_046662.1:117903927-117912541 GCF_010883055.1 Belonocnema kinseyi | reverse complement strand
ATTATATATTCTTTATTAATTTCTTTTTACTTAAATTATTTGTATTTTTTTGGCTAGAAAATCAACTACTTTGTTTAAATTTGAAACATTTTTAGAAAATGAATTTGTTGAATATTCATCATTTTAGTTTGACATTGCATTGTTTTTTCTGAAAATCGTCTTTTTACTTGAAAATTTAACAATTGGGTAAAAATTTGAACTATTTCATTGAAAATGAACTTTTTGTTCAAGATGTATATTTTCATTGACAATTCCACAATTAGGTTAAAATTTACAATATTTTAGAGAAAATTTAACTAGTTCATAAGAAATGTCATTTTCTGCTTAAAAAAATCGTATTTTCGGGTTAAAAATTCAAATATTTCAAAGATAATTCGTGGTTTTACCTTGACAATTTCTTTTTTTTTATACATGTATTTTGTTATAAAATTGCGTTTTTTGGTAGAACATTAATATTCCTAAAGGAAAATTGAACTATTTCTTTAAAATTTGATCTTTTTTTTGTAACAAAGTAAGTTACTTAGATAAAAGTTGAACTATTTGGTTACGACATTAATTTTTGCAAAGTATCACCTCTTGTTAAAAAACTAAAATTTTTAATAAAATTTAATCGTTTTTTTGTTGTTAAAACTTAGTTCTTTCAACTGAAGATGTTAAAACTCCATGATTGGTTGATAATTAATATTTTCTAATAGAAAATTCAAGTATTTCAGTTAAATTAAACTTTTTTAAATTTTAAATTAAAATCTTTTTTAGCTTGTAGAATCAATAATTTGGATAAAAGTTACCTTTATTGTTTATAATTCATACTTTTCTTTGAATACTTACCTATTTCGTTAAAAATTAAACTATTTTCATCAGAATTAGGCTATTATTATATTATAATTAAAATCCGTTTTCAATTTGATTTAATTAATAAAAATTAAAATCAATTAAAAGAACAAATTTTAATTAAATTTGAATATATTTATCGTAACTATTTAGTTAAAAATGTGTTTATTCGGAATTTAAATTATTTCACTCTTATGAAATAAATCTTCTTGTTTCAAATATCATCTGTTGGGCTGCATGTACAACTGTTCTTTTGAAAATAAATGCTTTTGGAGGTTCATAATTTTAGTTTAAAATGTATCTTCTGTTTTGAAAATTTAACTGTTTTTTGGGAAATACGTTTTTTTTTATTCGAAAATTATTTTTTTAACTAAGAATGACACCATTCCATTATTTCTTAAAAACTCAACTATTCAGCTAACAACAACTCCGTTTTGATTGAGGATGCAACTATTTTCTTGCATTGCATTTTAATTCAAAATTGATATATTTTGGCTTAAAAATCAATGAATTGGTAAAAAGTTAAAATATATATCAAAAAATTAATTTTTTGTTCGAGAATTTATAATTTTATTTGAAAATTTATATGTTTGGCTTGAAAATGTAACTGTTATGTACAAAAATGGTCTTTTTGGCTTTAAAGTGTAGTAATTTGATATAAAAGTAAATTATTAAATAGAAAATACAATTTTTTGAAATGTCTTTGAAATCCGTGATATCTTTGTGAAAAGTTGAAATGCCTTTAAATATTTCGTAATTTTTTAAAATCTGGTGGTAACTAAAAACCAAGGTTCATTATAATTCTGAAACTTGATTAAATTGGAAATTTCAACCCAATAATGTTTATAATTTCCTTTTTATTTTCGTCCAAAGTAAGGATGAATAGTTTTCTTTTTTTTTCTTTTTCAGGGGAAAGGGGGGGAGGAGAAATGTTCCCTTTTTTAGATTTCAATGGGAAGGTTTTGTGGTGGTTGTCCAAATTTGGTCGTTAGATTCTGGATTTTATTTTCAGGAATTCTTTTCATCAATTTGATTTTTGGACGTTAAAAAAGGATTTCACATTGGATTGTTTTCCTATTTAAATATCCTAATTTATAATTTATAAGTTGAATATCAAAAAAATATATACATTTTAACAGTCTGTTTAAGCAAAGAAGAAATTAAAAACTTATTAGGTTATTCACAATATTTAATTTTAAAGTTTAGTAATTTGGTAGAAAAGTAAATTATTAAATGGGAAACACAATTTTTTGTTTGAAACTTACATTTCTGGTAGAACAATTAACTATTTGGTTAAACGTTTAACTTCATTTGTGAGAATTTAACTGTTGTAAAGGTCTTTGAAATCCGTGATATCTTTGTGAAAAGTTAAAATGCCTATAAATATTTTGTAACCTTTTAAAATCTGGTGCGAACTAAAAACCAAGGTTCATTATAATTCTGACACTGAATTAAAATCAAAATTTTTAACCAATAATATTTACAGTTTGTAACTTGAATATCACAAAAAATGTATATTTTAACAGTAGTATATAAAATGTATGTATGCAAAATGTACGTATAAATATATTTATACCTATAATCGGGAATAAAACTTAATCCATTATGTATTAGAAAGTGTTTGCGTTATAATTATGTCTTTTTTTTTAGATTAAAATAAAAAAATCAAATTTTTCAAGTATTTTTCTGAATTAAAATAAATTAATTAATTTTACACAATTTTTCTAGGTATTTTGTTAAAATAAAACAGATAAATCAATTTTACAAAAAAAATTGTTTCTAAGTATTTTTCCGAATAAAAATTTAAAAAATTATTTCACGAGAATTTTTACGCAATCTTTCGAATAAAAACAAATAAGTCAATTTAAAAAAATTTATAAGTATTTTTTTCGAATTAAAATCAATAAATGAATTTTGCAACAAATTTTCTAAGTATTTACTCGTATTAAAATAAAAAGTTTTCTAAGTATTTTCTTAAAATTAAAATAAGTAAATAGATGTTACAAAAATGAAGTATTTTTTCGAATTAAAGTAAAAAATCAATTTCATGAAAATTTTCTAAGTATTTACTCATATTAAAATAAAAGTTTTGTAAGTATATTTTTGAATTAAAGTAAATAAATCAATTTTCGAAAACTTTCCTGAGCATTCTTTCGAATTAAAATAAATAAATCAATTTTACAAAAAATTTCTAAGTTTTATTTTGCGTCATAAAATCAGTGTCACGAAGCACTAGTTAAACACTTTCCCATTAAGTTCTTTTTCTAAATAATACGAACCGCTTTCAAATCCTTTTCAATATTTAAATTCAAACATTTTTTATTTCATCTTTAACTTTAATAAAACATTTTTTGTATACTTTAAAAATAATAGAGTATTTTCTATATTCTTTTCAGATTCAATTAAGAACTCAAGTTTATCTTTAACTCAGATTTAATTTTTTTTACATTATTTTTCTAATAAACGAAAAACCTTTAAATTATTTCTCATATTTAAAAAGTTAATTTCATTTTTAACTAATAAAATCTGTTTGCTTCTTTTATATACAGACTCTCTAAGGTCTCTCTAATAGTTAAATTCAAACATTATTTTCATATTTGTATTAAATTAAACCTTTTTATTCATCTTTAATTTTTTGTTTGTAATAGAAACCTCTTTAAAAACTTTTTATATTTAAATAAATTTTTAATTTCTTATAACTTGAAAGAAATAACAATAATAAACATTTTTTTATAAATAGAAATAAAAAATTTTCTCTTTAACATCATCTCTATCAGATTGATTGAAAACTTATCACAATCAAATACACAATTATTAATTTTACTCACATATATATTTATCACATTTGATCAATTTTAGAAATTTTGTTTTGGACATACAATATTTTAAAAAAAGCACATGGAACTCAACAGGGTTCTGAACAAATTTTAATTTTAAGACTACATAAATGAGAGAAACATAAATGTCGGGCCAACATTCTGAATAAGACAAGGTAATGATACGTCTTCAAGTTTTACAAAATCCTCAACTAGCAAAAACAATCGCGAATAATCAACACCTTCCAATAAACATTCGAAAAACCTTAAAACCTGATTTAGGCACATCATTTAAAAACAGTTAGAAAATTAACACACCTGGTACTAGTGATTCATCAGAAATCACATTAGAATCTTTAACTTCAAATAAAGATTCCCTAATTAACTCTAGTTTCGAAGATAAAACATTAATTTTTTCTTCAAATTCCAAACATTTTCGAAACGAAATTTTAGACAACAATACATTGAATGACGTGACTGTCACAAACTTTAATATAAATATCGATGATCAAAATAGAGCAAATTCAACAATAATTGACAATACACAGAAACACGCTTTAAATAAAGAAAATTATTTTAACGACTTAAATCCATTTCGACAGCAACAATTTAAAGAAACTCAACTAAAACAGGAACATATTATACCGAAAGTAGACATTCAATATTCCTCAAACTTGAAATCAGACTCACAAATTGACACACAAACGTTAAACATGAGTAAGCTACCCACTAACCAACATGTCTCACTCAGAGATGCACTAGAGGTCATTCCAATATTCGATGGAACAAATAACGTCATCTTTAGTAATTTTGTTGAGGCCTGCGAAGACGCAAGGTCAATGCTACCTGGAAATAAAGTAGAAGCAAATTTAGTTAAACTTCTTAGAAGTAAGCTTGCGGGAGAAGCTAGAAAATTAATTTATGGTTACACTTACAATACAATAGATGAACTAATAAATAAACTAAAAACAGTGTACGCACCATTAAACTCGGTTTATCAACTTCAGGGAGAATTAGGTAACATTTATCGATAGGAAAATGAAAAAGTACTCTCCTATGCAACTAAAGTAAAAGAAATCTCTAATAAAATAAGTGACGCATATAAAGCAAAAAATAAAAATATTTTGAGTGCAGAAGTCAATAAAATAAAAGACAATTTTATAGAAGAATTAGAAAACGACGGAGTAGATTGTTTTATTACAGGATTAAGAACAGAACTTCAAACTAGAATAGGCAAATTATTATCCATTTCAGAAACAGTTAACAGGGCGTTAGAAATAGAAAGATCAATTGCAGTAACAAAAGAATTAAGAAAAAGATCAAACTACCACCAACCGGATGAAATAAAAAAAAATAAAATTCAAACTAATAAAGTTAATATTGCTCGCGAAGATATCACATCATGTCAGTTCTGCGGAATGATTGGACATATGGCACCGACATGTAGAACTTTTATACAACAGTTATCAAATTCTAACCAACTCCAAAATCAATTTCAAACCAAAAATCAAAGACCATTTCTCCCAAGTAATTTTCTAAATCAAAAACAATTTTTTCCTAATAATTTTCAAAATCAAAAACATTTATTTCCTAATCATTTCCAAAATCAAAGACAATTTTAAGAAGACAATCAAAAATCGTTCACAAATGATACTCATAGAACATTTCAAGATAATAACCAAAGGCAATTCGTAAACGATAATCCGCGACAACTTCAAAACTATTCAAGACCAACCACGAATAATTATCAGCGATCACCAATATCATATCATAATCAAGGACAATATTCAAATGCTAACAGAAATCAATTTAAAAATATTCGGTTCAATTCGGGACGACAAGATCAAACATGGGGAAATAGAGAAAATCAGGAAAGAGCCCCATGGAGGTCACAGAATCTAGGTCAGCGTCCTCAATGGAATGAGAGAAGCCCAAATTACCACCTGTCAAACCCTAACCATTCTCAATAAAATAATGCACAGAAAGGAATTATTATTTGCAATTACTGTAGAAAAAGAGGTCATGATATAAGCGAATGTTTTAAAAGAATTAATAATAACAATTTTCAACAAATCCCACAACCACAACAACCAGAACAACGAACAATGCCCCAGGAAAACTCCAACGCCCTTCCCAGAACTGGTGCACACAGGGGGGCCCAAGCAAACCTTTAAACGCACCTAAGACTAAATCCCAACTATCAGAAAATTTAAAAACAGAACGAATAAACATGAGTATAATTAATACTATTCCTTACATAACACTATCAACTCACGGTTTAAAAAATCCAGTTCGAATGATGATCGACACCGGAGCCGGTCCAAATTTAATAAAAGAAAATGTAATCAAATCAACTGTCATAATTAACAGATTAAATTGTTTAAGATTAACAGGTATTAATGTACACCCAGTTTTCAAATTAGGACAAATTACGATAAATATATTTAATTTTCCTACAATTTTTAATATGACCCCGAATGAAGTTCCAGTGGAATACGATGGCGTCTTAGGAACAGAATTTTTTAGAAACAATAACGTAAAGATTGATTACGAACAAAGGCAATTCGAAATTAAAGAAAATTATTATCCGTTTGATGCTCAAGAATTAATAACCATCCCAGAAAGAACAATTTTCAATTTTTATGTTCATGTTAAAAACAAAGAAAAAGAAACCGGTTTTATTCCTGAACTGTTACCAAATAGTACAATTTTTTTAGGAAAGGCAATGGTTACAAATAATAATGGAAAAGCCTATCTAAAAATTACAAAGACATCAAGTTGAAATTCCAGTCCCTACAGTAGAACTTTTAGATTTTGACGAAATTAAAATAACGTAATATATTAAGCAAACTTCAAATAAAAAACAAGCTCAAAATTTAGAATCTCAAGCATTTATACATAAATTTAACTATTTTGATGCTCAAAGTAATCAAGAAGATCAATATCATCAAATTTTTTATATTAGCGAAGAAAGTAAACTTGATACTATAAAGAAATTACTACGTTTTGAGCGTTTATATCAAGAAGAATATACTCATGTGGAAAAACTTATAAATAACAATGAAGGCATTTTCCATATACCAGACGAACCTCTTGTAGCAACTAACGTACTTAAACACAACATTCCTACAGAAGACAGTCAACCCATATTTATGCGACAATACAGACTTCCCCAAGTACAAAGAGAAGAAATAACTAGACAGGTCAATGGACTAATCGAGAATAATATAGGAAAGCCATCTCAATCCCCTTACAATTCACCGGCTTTTCTTGTACTTAAAAAACCAGATTCTCATGAAAATCGAAAATTCCGAATGGTTTTAGATTACCGAAAATTAACCAAAACAACTACAGGAGATTGTTACCCTCTCCCTAATATCATAGACATCTTAGATCAATTAGGAGAAGCACAATATTTTTCGGTTTTTGACCTGGCCAGTGGTTTTCATCAAATAAAAGTGAGTCCGGAAGACTCACACAAAACCGCTTTTTCAACACCCTACGGACACAATGAGTTTGATGGATGCCCTTCGGTTTAAAGAATGCTCCTGCAACTTTCCAGCGTTTAATGGATCTCGTTTGAAGCGGTCTTTAAGGAATCGAATTATCTGTATATTTGGACGACATAGTCTTATATGTAAAAACCCTTAAAGAACACATAGAAAAATTTACAAAATTGGCAAATAGATTAGGAGAAGCAAATTTAAAACTTCAGCCAGATAAATGTGAATTTTTACGTCCAGAAGTAGTTTATCTTGGACATGTCATTGATAAAAAGGGAGTCAGACCCGATCCAAAAAACTAGAAGCAGTAAGAAATTTTCCTATTTCAAGAAAACCTAAAAACATAAAAGAATTTGTAGGACTTGCAGGATACTATAGAAAATTCATCTAAGCTTTCTTAAATATTGCAGCTCCACTGAATAAATTATTGAAAAAAGATGTAGATTTTAAATGGACAAAAATCTCAGCAAAAAGCATATGATACACTAAAAGATAAATTGTGCGAAGGACCTTTATTACAAAGACCTGATTTCACTAAACCCTTTATTTTAACAACCGATGCTTCTGGTTATGCAGTCGCAGGTATTTTATCCCAAGGAAAAATTGGAAAAGATAAGCCAATAGCATACGCATCACGATCTTTAAGCGACAGCGAACGAAAATTTGATAACTACGAAAAAGAAGCTTTAGCAATTGTATTTTCCGTAACCCATTTCCGACCCTATTTATATGGAAGAAAATTCACCTTAGTAACCGATCATAACTCATTAGTATGGTTCCAAAATTGTAAAGATCCTTGTTCTCGCGTAACAAGGTGGAAATTAAAATTAGCAGAGTAGTATTATGAAGAATTATCAAATCAAGAAATATGAAATACTGAAGAACTATTAAACGAAGAAATACGATATGGATATAAAATATTAAACCAAAAAGAAATGAAGAGCGAAATGAGTGAAACTAAAATAAATCCTACTAGCGTTGAACCAACTATAAGTGGAAGCACAATTTCAATTTTTACAAACACTAATTGTGAAAAAGAAATCAATCCTACAACAGAAAGATCCAAAAATCTAAGTTTTAAGGCAAACAAGAAAAAATCAAAACAATTATCAATGAAGAAAAATTATGATCCTGCCTATGAGCATCAACTTAACAATTTCAAAATAAGCATTCAAAATCCAGATGTACAACTGTTGAAGAAAATGATTTCAATTATTAAAAATGTTATAAATAAATTAAGTACTAGTGAAGAAAGAAATGAAATAATTAAATCAAATAGACGTACGAAAAAATTATAAACGCCTAATCAATCAAAATCTTGACCACATCATACGACGATATAAAGATGTTGATTTCTAAACCTAAATTTCCACCCTGAAAGAAAATAGCAGGAATATTATTTACAAAAAAAGAGAAATCTTTTGAAAAATTGTAAAGATAATATTTCCTACTTCTAAAATAAAA
>NC_046662.1:117902762-117903827 GCF_010883055.1 Belonocnema kinseyi | reverse complement strand
GAGGTGTCTAGAACGGTGACTCTGGGATACCAGGCGATCTCTCAGAGTAAGCAGCCTTATCCTTGCATGCGGGGCTCTACAAGGATGGACGAACCCCTTTCCATAGCTTCTCGTGGGAACAACAATGACACCACCAAACATAGTTGTAGTAAGTGCAGTTCAAAACAACAGAACGCGCAGGGCTCCCGACAATGGGTCGGCCAACAATGCCGACCAATCTAGAGCTGGGGGAGCCAATGAAAATGGATTCAATGCGATGGATCAGCGGGATCTCGTGACCTTTGGGTGGACGGAGCGACTGAATCACGACTTGCTAGAGTGCTACCATGTGAGTGTGGCCCGTGAATGGGGTTACATGGCACGGCTGCATGCTCTGTGGTGCGAGAAACACCCGGAGCTATGGCAATTTTCGCAGCAACGTCTGCGAAACCATGCTGAACTACTCCGTAAAAGGGGCTATGTAAGCGGAACGCCTACTCTACCACAGCTAGAACAAGCCGGCAACAAAGAAAGAGAGGCGACACTAAGACCAACCGCGGGCAGGCATCCAATAGATGAAGAGCGATGCTTTACGACCCGAAGAAACATCAACACCAAGGTTTCTCTCAAGCCTAAAAAACTGGCTGAAATGGATGACGAGCTTCGTGGACATTTTTCCGGTGAATCCGACCTCTGGGCTATCAATTATTGTGTGTATAATGCAGCGAGAGCTTTGGCCGTTGCTAACCGTAAAACAAAACCAACGGCTGATCATAAGACCAAAAGACGAATGCATCAACTTGCCTTAAAGATAGGCTGGGCAAGACAGTACGCGTCCCGCATTCAATGTGTGAGAGATGGGTCAGAGAAAATCAACAGTTTCTCTCTGACCCATCTCGACTATTTCAAGACCCTCCAGTTACTGTCGAACACCCACCCAAACCAGAAGAGGTCGAAGTATTTTGGAGAGAAGTCTACGAAGTACAGCATAGACTGGACGAACACTCAGAAAATATAAATAGCTTCAAGGAGTTATGTGTTGCCCTCATAACACCTGATAAAGAATGCCCACCCATCACTACCGAG
>NC_046662.1:117890217-117902662 GCF_010883055.1 Belonocnema kinseyi | reverse complement strand
AAAAGTGTCAAAGATGAACGATGTAACGAAGCAACGACAAAAATATAAAAAAAATTCAAATTATTAATCTTGAAACACAACGTAAATAGTATAAAAGAGAAATTTAAAGTTCCGCATTAAATTAGGTCCATATCTAGTATAAATAAACAAACAAAAAGTACAACATAAAAAGTACAAAATCGGTTAAAAATTAAGTTAGAATAATTATAAGAACAATTGTAATCAAAATCAATTGCTAAGAAACATACATATATTTTCCAAACAATCTAATAAATAAATAAATTATATATATATATATATACAAGTTTTTAATAATCTAAAATTTTAACAACTTCATGCACAGCTTATATAAAGTACTGTACAATAAATAAACTTTACTTTATAATATTAAATTTATTTTTGGAAATCTGTGTATGTTTCAGCAAAATGGAACCAGCAAATGCAAGGATAAACCCAAGCGAATCTGTCAGCCCGGTACAGACACTCAGCCAGATTAGTATAGAATATAATTTTTCAAAACCAAATTACGAAGTAACTGTATTGAATGAGAAAGCACCATCACAAGTATTCATAGTGACGTTTCAAACTAAGAAATATGAAAAAAAATAGGTTAAAACTGGCGAAGCCAACGTTAAAGAAAAACAGCAAAGCTTAACGCTGTCCGAGAAATTTTAAGATCATTATCCGATACTTATCATTTTAGCGAGGACCAATTGCCACCGAAAAATAATATTCAAAATATACAAGAAATGTACTTCGAAAAAATAAAATTGTATAAATGGACATCCGCATGCGAGCGATGTTATGAAAGAGGTCATCATGCGATCGATTGTAGACGTCCTATAAGAAATGTTCACTATGAAAATAACTAAAAAACATGACGTATAAAAATAATTTCAGAATTGCATAATTACATTTTGTCGCAATGAAACAACCGTAGAAATAAATTTTATATACCATCTTAACCGGCGGAAATGTATTGTTCGAAAAAGCCTTATCCGATTTTACGATCGTGCATTATAATATAACAGGAGGAAGAAGCCGAAGGACTTGCAGTTTTATCATATCTATTCTATGTAAACCGAAAAACCTTCTTGCTCCCACGAAAATATATCTCTTACATTAAGTTAAAGTCAAGCGCGCAGACACCTGCCCCAAAAATAACTTCAATTTACTCAAAATTTTTTTCTATCTATACGAAAATCTATTCAATTTAAAGTCAATCGTAAAGTTTGAGTATTGTTCATTTCATTCAAAATGCTCAAATCTAAGTTGGGGGGGGGGGGGGTGTAACGGCCTGTAACCGTTATATATACATAATATTAACTTATTTATAATTATAATCTATTGTCAATATCAATAATATAAAATACTCAGAACCTATAAATTATCGTCACCATAAAAGTATTCTTTGAATACATTCTCTGAGGAAGACTTATCGATTAGTAAAGGGTTATCCGAAACACCCCACCATACCGACCATACATACATAAACCTCTTTATATAATATATCTGAAGACTCAGTTATTTATAAATTGATCTTTTATTATCTTTTATTATTAATCACCATGATCAATTATTATTAATTATTATTGTCATAAACATTTAATATTTATATTCTGAATCATATTATACATTCTATGTCAAATTCTAAGAAATATCAAGCAATACCACTGTGAATCATATGAATGTGCGGTCATGGACATCATAACCAATCACAACGTCGCAAGCCCCACGAAGGAACACGCGAGGCCCACCTACTATGGCCCAGTTGGTGAAAAGGCAATAAACGTCATAATGATATGTGTTTTTCGACTTCCCTCAAGAGAATGCATTGCAAAGACCGGCGCGTGGCCTCCCACCTACGCAATATTTCAAGATCTGTGTCATCATGCCATAAATCAATTTCAGAAAATGGTCCACCAAGGGATTATTTTTCCTCCCCTGATCAGATTTCTGCCTATATATACCCACGTCTTGAAGGGTTAAGATAAGTTTATCTCTACCATCAAACTGCTGCCCAACAACTCTCAGGAAGTTTATAAACAGTTTATTTATAGTGTCGAATCTCTCCCCAAGAACTCTCCGAAACTTTTTTTAAAAGCAAAGTTTAGAATCAGTGAAACCAGTGAACTGAGTAAAATATCATTTACCTGAAAATAAATAACTTTAACATTAGTTTGACTTAAACCCTGTGAGCCCCTTTAAGGGCATGCTCTGCGCGAATTACGCAACTAAACCAGGCCCCACTCATAATTTTTTTTGTCCACATGAAAAAAATAAACTTAAAGGAAATAGGAAATAATTTGGGAAATAGTAAATAAATGCAAAACGATAGTGTGTGGCCATGCACAGAGTCGAGAGAAGAAAAAAGTTCTATAAACTAATAACATAATATCATAACATCGAGAGTGATCGACCGATGCTCTGCTAATGCAATCTTATCATGGTCAGCTATTTACTAAGAGGATCGGCGGTCGGTAAAGAAAACAAGTTTGTCAGCTTGTGATCTTTCTGTGCAGGATGAAGTCAACTCGAGGCCCTGAGGCGCAACTTTTCTTAGGGTCCTTGGAAATAAATCGGGTAAAGAGAAGGATTATAATATTTCACAAAAATGAAAAACTACCATTTTCGTTTCGATTTAAACAAAATTAAATCTAACCTCAAAATTTTTCAATTACAATATAACAGACAAAAAAAATTGTGCGATTCTTCTACAGAAGTCACACATACTTTTTTTTTGTAATTTTAAACACTTTGAGAACCAATATGCATGTAAGCAATATTGTAGATAAGAATATTCTTATCACGTAACATGGCGTTAATTTAGTCTAAGTTTACTTATTATCTAATACTTTTTCAATCAAAATTATGAAAATATTATGATTGACTAAAATAGCCTTCTCACGTGATATTCAGCCCGTTACAGTACAGCACTTTACAACAGGCAGGGGTGAATGCAAGAGGGGTTTCGGGGGTTCAAACCACCCCCCCCCCCATAATGTGCACAAACTTGTTTAATTTTAATTTTAACATCATTTAAAATTTTAACGGATCACTTGTACTGCGCGTACACATTTTTGGTGCCTTTTTAGTAAAAACTGCTGCTGTGTCACCAGGCTGACAGTACTGCTATAATCTTATTTTTATTATTATGCATTACTGTGTCAATTCATACGCATGCAAAAATGTATGTTTGATGAGAATATTCTTAAACACAGGAGATCGACAGACATTATCCGTTCGGCTCAATCCCAAGACCTCATTACCTACAGCTATTGTCTGACGTACTCAATCCTGTGGACTCATAAGTATGGGTGATAACCCACGGTTTCTTACCAGTAATTGGCCGGTTACAAAAGCGACGTAGCCCTTTTCTTCTAGAGGGATAATTAGTAGTACATTTTTCACGAAACACTGAAATTTTCTACCTAAAAAGACGAATTTTAAACAAAACAGTTGCATTTTTATGTAAAAATGATGCAATTTCTACGAAGACAGATCAATTTTCAAACCAGAAAAACAAATTTTCGAAAAACCCAGTGGGCACAAAACCATAAAAATCCCAAGAACGTGCTTGGGACGTTTCTAGCATGTCCTATGCCAGCCCAATCAACGTCTCTAAGACAACCAATATCCTAAAGAAAAATTTTAATTTTAGACCAAAAAGGATAACTTTTTAACAAAGTTATTGAATTTTCAGACAAATGACAAAATGTATAGATAAATATATATTCCTAAGGAAGCAACTACGGAGTAAAAAGATAAATACTAATGCAAGGAAAATAAATTATACTAGAAAGAATATTATATCATTTTTCCGTATTCAATTTCTAAATTTTAAATTTCTAAATTTTCTAAATTTTCTAAATAAATTTTGAACACCTTTCACTTAATTTTTCAAATCCAAAAGATAAATTTGAAACCTATAACCAATACATTTTTAATAAAAATTATGAGTCTTCAACCAAACTATGAATTGTTAACCAAATAGTTAGTTGAATTTTCAACCCAAAAGATTAATTTTGTACCAAAAAAGACTCGTTTTCAACAAAGTACATGAATTTTCATCTAAAAATATCAATTCTCAACAAAAATTATAATGGTTAAAATGTTAGAAAAATAAATGTTTAAACACGAAAAAGACGAATTTTTAATAAAATAGTTTGTTTTTCCACAAAAAAATTATTCTTCAACCAAAAATAGAAAAATTAAATTTTTAGTCAAAAGATAATTAAATTTACATACTAAAACTAGAATAGTTCTACTTGCACGTAGAAAAGTAAGTTCTCTACAACAAAAAAAGAGTTTTCAAACAAATTAGATATAGTACTTTTTGAAAAAAATGTCGCACTAAATACACTATTTTTTCACAATTAACCGCTAACCTGTCCAACTACGATTTCCAAAGTTTTAAACATTATTGATTGAATTGTTATATTTTTTAATTCTGACATCATTCCATTTACAATCCTTTATGCGAAAATCTTCTACTTTAAAAATTGTCCATTCTATATTTTTATTTTTATTTAAAGAACTTAAGAATGCAGTCTTAAACACTCAAATAATTGAAAATTAAAAGCGTTTTGAATTGCAAATTTCTGAGAAAACCCGTTGTTAGCTTATTAAATGCAAATGGAAATATTTTTAAAACAAAACAATAATTGATTTGTAAAAATGAATCTAAATCCGTTAAAAATTAAGAATGTCTACATTTTAGCGTTAAAAATTAAACCTATTAATTTTTAAAATGTTATTCATTAAAAAAAATGGAAGCATCCCATTGAAATTTTACAAACTGCATAATTTTAACTCAAACAGAACTTTATAATAGATTATTTGTAATTAAAGCCTTTTACTAAATTAAAAATATTGTTTTAGTCTAGAACATTCAGTATTTAATCCATGTTATTTTAAAAAATTGTTCAAAAAGATTAAAAAAGATTTCCAAAATTTTTAAAAACAAATCTGGAGAATTTTAAGAAATTTTTTTCCAACTTCCGGGATTTTCTTTAAATTGTAGAAAAAACTCTGTTCATTTCAGAATATATTTAGAAGTTCTTAACAATTTTCAAAAATAATTATAACGTTGAATAAATTTAAAACAACTGATAGATTTGTCAATATTTCAAAATAAAATTTTGAAGCTTTACAAGGATAAATTTTGAAGTTCATTGATTCTGTATTCTAGATTATTTAAAATTATAACGTGGATTTATAGTTTAAGAATTAAATCTGAATCTTTTAAACGATTCATTTTTAAAATTTTACAATTCTTGCCGTTTATCTGCATGTTGAATTGAAATGTGTTAGTACCTTTCATTTTTTACGTATACATTTTTCAGCAACGCAATACAACATTTTTGAATAAAAAAATTTAATCTTTAATTTCAAAAGGTTAAAATTCGAGAGTTCCATTTTAAGTGCTTTAATTTGTAGATTATTTTTTAGTACCGAAAATGAAAAAATTTAACCGTAAGAGTTGAATTTTTTCATTTTATTGAGCATGAAAAATGTTTACGAACCGAAAAAACCCCGGGAAGTGACCGGGAATTTTTTTCCAGTTGAAAATTCGTAATTTTAGTTGGCATTTATAAAGTGAAAATTCAGCTGTCATATTTTTAGTTGAAAAATTGATCTTTGGTAGTTCAAAATTCCACAATTTTACTGATAATTTGTCTTTGTTTATAAAAAATTCGACTATTTTATTAGAAATTCACACATTTTGTTAAAAAAATCGATATTTTGTAGAAACTAATGTTTTTCTTTGAACGTTAATCTCCTTGTTAAAAAATTCCTCTTTTCGTTCACAAATTCAAGTATTCTGTCTAAATATTTATCATTTGAGTGAAAAAAACCTCTTTCAGGTTGGAAATGAAATTACATGCTTGAAAATAAAGCTCTTTTGTTAGAAATTATTTTTTCCTAAGATTTATCATTTTATTTAAAAATTAATTTTTTTCTGTTGAAAAATCGCTATTTATTTGAAAACTTGTTTTCTTTTTTTAATAGAAAGAAATTTTTTTGCTTCTTTTGAATTGTGTGAAATGATTTCAAGTTTTTAATTAACTTTGAATCTCTTCAGAACTTCTAAATACCTCTTGAAATTACTCAAATTTTTTCTACTAATAATAAGTGATTAGTTGCTTGATTTTGATTCATTCGTCATAAATAAATATTCAAATATTTCTCAAAATTTAATAATTATTTTTCGTTCTTAATCAAAACATTTCAAATTGAACGGATTGAAAATTGAATATTCTAGACTAAAACAATATTTTAAATTTAGTAAAAGCATTGAATTACAAATAAATTATTATGAAGCTATGTTTTAGTTAAAATTAGTTTATAAAATTTCAATGGGATGTTTTTATTTTTTTAATAACTAAGACTTTCGAAATGAATAGGTTTAATTTTTAACGGTAAAATCTGTAAATTATTAATTTTAAACGGATTTAGAATCATTTTGACAAATCACTGTCAATTTCTGGCCCAGCGGCCACCCTGCTCATATATGGTTTAAAAGTTTAAAACGTATGTATTTTATTGAGTTAATTACGAGAAAGTAGTGTATTTTGTGTGATCTTTTTCCAAAAAGTACATATTTAAATATTGTAACTCCTTTAAAAAAAAGTGTGTAATTTTGTTAATAGTTTCGTGAATCTGAGGCCTGTACAATAATACAACAATCAATCTTACTTTAGCCCAGCTGTAATCCAGTGGTCCGATTGGAGGAGGGATTTCCGGTTCAGAAACGATAGTGCATTTCAGGTCCATAACCGCCGGCTCTTTGACAGCGGTGTTTTTAGCAAAAGGCAGTCTCCACATTGCTCTTCGCGAACGATCCAGGGTGTTTAAATTAAACATTAGACATGAACATACTAGCACAGGTTACATCGATTGCGACTCCTTCCTGAGCTTCATTCGAGGCTTTCAAAATAATGTTGTTCTGCTCGTTTGACGTTCCTCCTGATCGAAAAACGTAGGCAATGCTGCAAATTAAAGGCAAAAATTTAAAAAAAAATTAAACGTTATCGCGCAGTTGATAGAGTTATACCATTTAAACCTACTACGAATCTGTAAGTATCATTTAATTCAGTGGTGTCAGAACACGGATATCTCTAGAATGCGCAGTGAGCTGGGAAAATTTGGAGTGTTACTCAGGGTATAATACATAATTGTTATAATATAATATCTGAAATGAAAAATTTATTAAAGCTTGTGTCTGCAGCCACAATATAATATGTGATGTATTGTCTGCTAAAATAAAAAACAATCTACTCGCCGTATCGCATTTACAATAGTCAAATTATCGTTAAATACTTATAAATAATCAAAAGTACTCTTGAATATCGCTGCCCCCCCCCCCCCCCCCCCCCCCCCCCCCCCCCCAGCGTACTGCGCATGCCAGAGATATCCGTGTTCTGAAACCACTGATTTAAATCTACTGTGCATCTATAAGTTCCGTTATTCCCCTAAATAAATTCCAGTTTCAAATCAGATTTAGTTAAAATTCGAAAATTCTCTGCATCAGCTCAAAATTAAAATTCAGTGGAAATAGGTCCTCTTCCCATCAAGAATTTTGTTTTATTTCGAAAACTTCTAGTACTAGCTCGGAATTTGTTAAAATTTGCCAATTTAAGGTTCCAAGTCAGAATTAGAATTATTCTGGATACATGACAGTTCCAAATATAAATTTATAAAAAATTAAGAATTAAATGTTCAAATTAAGAGTGAAATTATTTTTAAAAAACATGTGGATGTTCTACATGTTGTTTTACATTTTTACAAATTATTATTTTTTTGTTAATTCTGCCCAATTAAAGAAATTTTCTTAAAATCGTCCACATTCATTCTTTACAATTTTGTAAATCTTTAAAAATATTTTTAAATATTTTCTTAAAATAAGTTTATTAAAGTAAAAAATCATTTTCAACTTTTCTGGGAAATGATTTTTATTCTTCTGAAGCCTATCAAAATTCTTAAAAAGCTTATAAATTTGTTGTTCAAGATCTGCCAGAACCTATATTTTATTTTAAATTATAGCTTGAGCATGACAATTAAATTTGGTTAAATAGAACCATTACAATAGAAATAAGAACTTAAATTACAATTACAGAAATAATTGAGCGTTCTTCTTTCCTTTTTTTAACGAATTGAAGAAAAATTATATTTGTATTTTTTACAATATGTGTAGGACCGAATTTTTAAAGGATCTAAGCAAATTATTTTTATTTTTATTAATTAAAATTTTCTAAATTATTAATATTCTTTCAAAATTAATGTTTCGAAATAAAAAAATTATTTTCAATTTTTCTAGTAAATCTTTTTTATTCTCCCGAAGCATTTAAAAGTTCTTAAAACGCTTCTAAATTTTTTGTACTAATTTTTTGTACTAATAACCGTAATTTTAATTTGATTTTAATTTAAAATTGAAGATAGTTTATAAAGTTGCAATCGCGCGTTTACATTTGTTTAACTAAGAAGACTTTCCAATTGAAACAGTTTAATTTTTAACGTTAAAATCTGTAAATTCTAAAATTGTGAAATGATTCCGAATCATTTTCGACAACAACCTAAAAGACGATTTTTGTACAAAACAGTTGAATTTTCAAACTGCAATTATGAATTTTCAGCAGAAAAAGTTAAGATTCGATCAAATAATTCAATTCTGAACATAAAAAGATAAATTTTCCATAAAGCACGCCGCTTTTCAATTGAAATTATGATCTTGGACTCAAAAAGATTGACTTTTTTAAACAAAATTGTTAAATTTTATATAAAATAGTAGCATTCTATGTTCATTCACGAAAGCCTAAGTTAATAAATTGTTCAAATAACTTTTTCAAGTTCAAGATTTTTATCTAAGTAATTCAGCACAATCTGTACAATATGTTAATTATTTTATATACTTTCGTTATTTCCGAGGCCTAAAATAACGTCTAAAAATTAATTTCAAACACTCTTTATTTCTGAAATAACCTCAAAATGAACTGGAACACATAACCCCATAAATTGTATTTATTTCAATGAAATCAAAAGAAAATGCTAATATACGGAAGATATCCAATAATTTTTAATTGAGTTGATTGCTTACTTACAAGAACAAACGGTTTGATGAGTATGTACCCTTGTGTCTTCTAAAACAAGTTGCTTGGCTGTCAATGGGTGTTCATAACATTTTAATCTCGTTCCTGCGACTGTAAAAGAAAAACATTCATTGTTTCATTATCGCACAGATTACACTTTTAAAAACTGGTAACTTTGATTAAAATAAAACTATTTCTTTAGAAAACTCAGAGATTTTCAGAATTGATAGTAACAAGAAAAGCTGCCAATTGAATAAATATGCAATTTTTTTTTAGGTTCCATCTATTAATTTGACAGGAAAACAAACATGACGTAAGCTCACACCTCTCGCTGTTACAAGAAATCTTGAGATTTGAAGATTTTTCTCTTTGGATGAGAATTTAACTTTTCCAGTAAATGTTAATTTTTTCTTAAATTAATGAAGTTACGATTTACCTGTTCTACTTTTTGGTTGAAAATTGATTTTCATTATTTGAGAAATCGAACTTTTGGTTAAAAACTAATGTATTTTATTGTATTTATGTTTAATTGCGAAGTCACATACGGCCCATCCTTGGCCCATAGTCAGCAAAAATATTGCCGAAGTTCGGCTGCCATTATCGCGCCAATGACGCAATGATAACTACGGCCTGCACTTGGCTGCCAAGGTTTAGCTGCCATTGCCGGCTCAACACTGGGTACCAGTATTGGACCAAACCGAACTACCATAGTCGCGCCATTGTCGGATTTATAACTATGGCCTTGACTTGGCACCCATTTTCGGCCCAACACTGGGTACCAATACTGCTATAGTCTGAGGTCTAAGGATATGACAAAAAAGATATTTAAAAAATAAATATTAATCGATTGCGAGTACTTCGAATACAAATACAGTAGACTCTACGACACTTCTTGTTTTCGGGGCTGTAGGGGAAGCGAAGACGAAGTGTCAGAATACCCTTTCTTCTGCGATACGTGAGATCAACGTGACGCGTCCGCGAATTTAAACGCATTGAGCCGATTTAAATAAAACATGGATTGCCGTGGTACAAGTGACACTTGGCCCAGTAATGTGCCGTCACTGGGCCAGAATTTATATGATCCTCGTGAAACATGGTTCTCCGTACTAAAAGTGAGACTTGGCGCAATAAAGTGCCGATACTGGGCCAAGCATCGGTGATGGAATGGCAAATATAAATAGTCAATATAGGCTGCCAGCATTGGATCAACACTGGGCCAATTAAAATGTCGGTATTGGCCTAATAACTTTAGCCGACCTTTGGCTGCTAAAATTGTTTCTACACTGAGCCGTGTATTCAGCTCCGGCAATTCGCACTTGGGTTACTTGAAAATTTATTTCGTTGCTAGAAATTTCTTCTTTTTTACATTCTCATCATTTATGATTGAGAAAGTATTAGAATTGTCGGAAATTTGACATCAGATTTTTGCAACAGATCTCCACGTTTCGAGACCCCCTGAATCCGAAAATCAGGTTTTCACGATGGCGTTTGTCTCTCTGTCTGTCCGTCTGGCCGTCCGTCCGTCCGTAAACACGATAACTCTCGAAAAAATGAAATAATCAAATTCATCTTTAGCACACTTTTTTAGATCTTAAAAGAAAGAACGAGTTCGTGAACCAGCCATTTTTGATAAAAATTCAAAAAGTGAGCGCATTTTGAAAATTGTTGAGACCACTTTTTAGTGAATTTGAAATTTTTATGTACGGATATTCATAGTATTAAAAAGAACAGACAATTTGTCCTAATGACTTTTTTCGATAAAAAGAAAATTCTCAGAGTTATAAGCCTTTTCAAAATTTTTTTAATGAACCAAAAATCGAAATTTGAAGCCGAAAAACGCACGATATGAAAAAAAGTCAAGAAAAGCAAAACATTTATTTTTGAAAGCTATAAAAGATTATAATAACAAATTTTTTGATTTTTTTTAAATCGAAAATTCAAATTTTGATTGCACAAAAAATAATGGAAAACAAAAAATTCCATTTTGTGGACAAACTATGTAGGATACAAAAAAATATGAATTAACAAAAATGGTTATCCCAGAAAAGAGCTACTGTTTCGTCAAGAATCACCTCTTGATAGGACGCCTACTTTTTGTTTTATTCGTGAAAAATAACGCTGAAAAAAAATAAAATAAAATGTGTGGAAAAGCGACGAAAAATACGAGAAAAAAATCCAAAAAAAACTTGTTTACAAATGTCTGTAGGAAATCGAGCGCGCAGCGCGAGTTTCACGATGAGAATGTGTACCTCAAAGGCTACAGAGCTTTGAGAAACTTAATCTTTCACTATACTTAATTAAGTAGACAATTCAGAATATGAAGACGCATATAAATCCTTCCATCTAAAAGAGATCTTTTTGATCAAGTTTTTTTCAAGCATTCCAAATGCAAAGAATAAATATCCGAGCACGAAGCGCGAGATTCAATCGTCGCGCGCTCAAACTTGCGATCAAAGCGAGCCGTGCGCGATGAGAATGTGCCCGCAAAGCGGGCAAATTTTTTAGTTAAAAATTATTTTTGTTGAAAAGTCAACTATTTCGTTGAAACTCATTTTCTTGGCTAAAAATAATTTTTAAAAATGCATTCTTTTGGTTAAAAATTTAACTATATGTGGCGTGCGCTGTAGAAGAGGTGCTTACTCTGAGAAGTGAGAACGGGCAATGATGGATAGACAAAAATTCAAATACAAAAATTTTTTCCGGTCATTTTTTTAGAAACGACAGAGCAACAAAGTTCCGTGTAGGTGTGACGCCGAGCGTAGCGTGAGTGCCGCTTTCGCTGGGACGCCGCGCCGCCAGCCCAGTGATCCCAGATCTGAAACGAGATGCGGTCCAATACTACGACAGGGCTATGTCCGTGTGAATATAGTAGGAGACGCTGTAAATGACTGAGTTGCGTGCGCAACCCATTTCTCCTCTTCTGAATTTGAAAACTGGAAGATGCACGATTGCCGGTCGGAGCACTTCGTCGATTCTATTTATATATCTATCTGCTAACAGTTAACTGCTTTGAAATAAATTCAGGAGATTGGGATTTTAATATTTCCAGATTTCGATGCTGACGATTCTCATGATTTGAATAGATCGCGCGCCTCTTGATATGCGTATATTTTGAGGTTATGTTATTTCATGTATAAAATATAAATTATATAAATATTAATACTATTATATATATAAATATATACGTATATTAATAATGATAATATTATAATTATGTTATATTATAATAGTCTATTTTTTTCTATTTGAGGGTCCATCTCTTTCGTTGAAAATACATTTTTGAAACTGACAATCAATCAATACCATTTTTGGTTAACAAATCATGTGTTTTGTTAAAAGGTCGTCTTTCTTTGTAG
>NC_046662.1:117886351-117890117 GCF_010883055.1 Belonocnema kinseyi | reverse complement strand
TATAAATAGAATCGACGAAGTGCTCCGACCGGCAATCGTGCATCTTCGAGTTTTCAAATTCAGAAGAGGAGAAATGGGTTGCGCGTGCAACTCAGTCATTTATAGCGTCTCCTACTATATTCACACGGACATAGCCCTGTCATAGTGTTGGACCGCATCTCGTTTCAGATCTGGGATTACTGGTTGGTGCCACTACGAAAGCGGCACTCACACTACACGCGGCATCACACCTACACGGAACTTTGCTGCTCTGTAGTTTCTAAACAAATGACCGGACAACATTCTTTTATTTAATTTTTGTCTTATTTTTCTGATATCTATCCACCATTGCCCGTTGTCCCACAGGTGGTGGGAAACCCTGTATATGAGACGCGGAGATGTGGTGCTGAGTGGTGGGAGGTGTTTCACGGGAACTCGAGCTCTCGAGCGAAAGCGCGATTTCTCAAATATCTAAGAACTCAATTATTATCAATACAAGATCCGTGTGGACGTTGTGAGGGCCAAAAAAAAATGAAAATCATTTCATTCTCTACACAAAAATTGCATGAACGAACTTAGTCACGCAATCTCCACTTTATCAACGTTCAAATTTTTTTCTCCGCTTGAAATCGCTAAAAATGCTTTAGAAATAATGATAGATTACGTGTGCGCAGATGATAAATTTTTTATCTGCAACGAATGTGCAAATTTTATTGCTTATATTAAAATTTTTTAAGGTTTAGAAGATTTAGTCCAAAATTTGTGTCAGTGCTCAATACACGCGAATCAAAAAATCTGAAATTCATCAAACCAAACATTATATACAAAGTGCTATAACTCGAATGGTAATATCCTATTTCATCAATTTATAAATAAACTTTCTTTAAAATTATAAACACATTGATGTATACGAACGTTCTTTAGTGCCTTTTATTTAATCTGTCAAATTTTAAACACGATATCTCATTCCGTGTGGACACAGCGAACACCAAAAAAATGCTCATAACCGGGGACTAGTTTGGTCACGTAGTCACCGAAGAGCATGCCCTTATGGGCATGTGATACTTTACTATTTAGGTTTTCAGTTTACCACACATTTTGTTCGCAATTTTTAATTCGAAAAAAAAACATTAGTGTCCAGACTTGTGCGTTTTTAACGTCTGGCTTTCATTTTGTTTGAAAACTTTTACATAAATCTGCATTTTTTCAAATCTTAGGCAGTTTAAAAATCTTCTTTATTCTCCTTAAATCTTCGCAATATTTATAGAATTTTATGGTTTAATTTATGTTTGATTTTTTAATGTTACCAAATTGAAACATTTTTCTTTGAAATCTTCTACTCTTTCTCGAAATGTAAGGAAATATTTTAGGTTTCAAAGTCTTTTTGAATTTTCTCCTGAAGCTCATTTTTCAAATTAAAAAATCGAAGGAAATTGTTTTGGGAACCTTAAGAATTTAACTCATTATCCTATATTTTTTTAAAAAGTCCTAAAATTTGTTCTAAAATGATATATTATGGCACGATGTTGCTTCAAAAATTGTTTGGAATTTTCCCATGAATCTAAACTATATATTATTCCTTTCCTTGACGCCCTAAAAAATTAAGTTTAACTAAATTTAAATTAAATCCTGAAAAATGGAAATAATTGTCTTAAAACCTTTCATATATTTTTTTAAAACAATTTGGAAATCTTTGAAATTAAAAATTATTATAGTCATTGAACTATCATTTTCATTCTAACATAGAGATAATTTGTACTCTACAGTTTGTTTTAATATCACATTCATTTTTTCAAATTTATTTTATTGGTAACTTTTGATACTTATTTAAAAAAAATTCAAACGTATTTCCATATGATTTGAAAAATCATCTAATTGACATAATATAATTGCAAATATAAATTAACTTTTAATATTCAAATTATATTCAATATTTCATTATAGAACCTTTAAGTCAAAAATTAAGTTACGTTACTAAATAATACGTTACTAAAAAAGATGAAACAATTATTTCCATCGAATATTCAAATAATGTTTACATTATGTATATATATTTTGCTTTCAATTTTGAAACAGCATTTATAAATGTATAATTTATTAATAATCTTTGTCGCTAATTAAAACCAATATAAAGAAAGTGTAAAGAACATTATTAGCTAATAATGAATTAAATGGTTCACAACATAAAAAGCCTGAAATAATTGATTTCAGTGATATTAAATTTTATTTACAAAAATTGCATTCTTTAGTTCTGTATATGAAACTGTAATTAATCTTTTATAATAGGATTTCAACGAATTCTTTATTTTTAGGTAGAAAATGAACTATTTTATTCCAAATGAGATTTTTTATTATTAAAGATTAATTTACATCTAATATTGATGAATAGCATTTACTACGATTTTGTAGCTCATGTTGATGATAATCATATTCTTTAAATAATGAACTTTGCATTTTTATACCACAATTTTGATAAATCAATTTAGTGAAATTTTTGAACGCGCATTGCAATAATCAACAATGACCTTATATGTTGAAAAACACATGTAATAAGCTTGTTGCCACTTGGTAAACTCTTCCCTAAAAATCTTGGTTAAGTCTCCCCAACATTATTTCATGCGTTCAATGTTATAAAATTTTTAGTAATAACTGTTTCATTATTCCGATTTATACCAAATCATTACACTACTTTGTAAGGCAAATTTCTGCTAATTTTTGATTATTGGGCTTAGTTAAGTCTCCTACTTTCCCCTGGACTTATCACATTAAAGTTTATGAAAAACATAAATATTTTGTTTAAAATTAAAATAATAATTATTATAGTTTAAATTATATTGAAATTAATGAAAAAGTTTAAGAAGTGGGACAAATTTTTTTATTTCCTAACTGGCAATTATTTATTTGTTTAAAATTCGTCTTTCTAGTTGAAAAATTCATAATTTTAGTTAAAAATTCATCTCTACTTAAAACATTTACTTTTTTTTTTAAATTCATTTTTTGTAAATAAGTTAATTGTCTGTGTAAAAAAGTAACTTTGCTACTTTTGGTTTAAATTCGAATTTCTTATAGAAAATTAATCTTTATGATTGAAAATTCGTTTCCTTATTTTACAAAGCATCTCTTGACAGCATCTGCATTCGTTGAAATATCAAATATTACATTTTCTATCTAAAATTCATATTTGCAGGTTAACAAGTCAAGTATTTTGTTGAAAATTTACATGGTGGTTCGAAAATTCAACTCTGGTTAAAAATTTAAATATTTTGTTGAAAATCTTTTCTTTTTCTTTTAAGATATCCACCACTGCGTTTTTATTGAGAATTCTTTTTTTTTAATGCAACTCTTTTTGGTTAAAGATTAATCTTTTTTGTTTGAAAATTTGGCCATTTAGTTTAAAATTTATTTTTGTAGGCTGAAAATTTAACTATTTGGTTAAAAGTTAAGCTATTCGGTCTCAAATGCAAATCTTTCATTAAAAAGCCAAATTTTTAACAAAACCAAAAACTAAATAATATTTTCAACCAAAAACTAAATAATATGATCATTCTAAAACAACAACAGCTGAATTGAATAAAAAAATTCATTTCAAGAAAATTAAAAAAATTGTAACCAAAGATAAATTTTTAACTAAAATGATGAATCTTCAACCCAAAAAAGATCCATTTTTACTCATTCAGTTTAATATTTAACCAAGTAGTCGAATGAAAACAAAAAATACAAATTTTAAACAAAAGAATTGAGTCCTCAAGAAAGGAGCTTTAAGAAAAGATAATTCTCAACTACTAAA
>NC_046662.1:117875000-117886251 GCF_010883055.1 Belonocnema kinseyi | reverse complement strand
GCGCAAAGCTCTAGAACGAACAAAGAAAAAAGAAAAATATCTACAAAATTGTTGAGTTTTCCACCCAAAAAGGCAAGTTTTAAAAAGCAGTTGAATTTTCAATTTAAAGGGATACATTTTCGTTGTGTTCATGTTCAGAAAGAAAATCAAGTTTCTACCCAAATAGATGAGTTTTTAACCAAGAAACAATTGTAGTCAAGACATAAACAAATGCATCTAAATTGTAGAACATTTTCAACGAAAAATTTTAAAAAACTGTTCCCTTATAGATTAAAAATCAAGTAATTGGTTCAAATTTCGTCTTTTTTGTAAAACATTAATCTTATTGGTTAAAAATTAATCTTTTGAACATAGAATTTTTTTATGACGAAAAAATAGTTTTCTTAAGATTTAATCTAAAAACAACTAAATTTCCTTCTTGATCGATTCAAAGACTTGAATTGCAGAATCTGCCTAGTGGTAAATGGATTCGATCTCCTTTGAAATCATTTTTATAGTACTTTTTTTTTGTTGAAAATTAATTTTTTTCAACAGAAAATTAAACTATGACATTTTTGGTGAAAAAGTAATTTTTTAAATTAAAGTTTATTCTTTTTAGTTAAAAATCTAACTAATCGTTAAAAAATTTATGTATTTTGTTAAAAATTCGACATTTTAGTATAAAATTAATCTTCTTGTTTGAAAATTCTTCTTGCTGATTTAGGATTCAACTATTTTTCTGACCATTCATTTTTTTCAACATTAATTTATTGAAGTGAAAATTTAACTCGCCATTTTTGGTTAAAAACGTATTGATATTTTTAATTGCAATCTGTTTTTGTAGAGAGCTCAGCTTTTTTTAAATTGCACTTCTTTAAGTTAAAAATTATTTTTTTTAACTAAAAACTGAACTATTTAATTTTTCGTTGAATATTAAGTTCATAATTGAGGCTTCATCTGTTTCGGTTCAAAACGAACCTTTTTGATTGGAAATTCAACTATTTTCTTCAAATTGATTTTTTTTAATTAATTTCTATAATGATAAGATCTACTTATATTACTTTTGGTTAAAAAATGATATTTTTTTAGATAAAAATCATATATTTGTTTGAAACTTTCTAGATTTTGTAGAAAATTCGTAATTCTTTGTAGAAACGTAATATTATCGGTTGAAAATTAATATTTTTCATTAAGGATTGAGTTATTTAAAAAAAATCCTATTCAGTTTGTCAAAAACAAATTTCTTCAAAAGAAATTTCGATTCTACTATTTTTGGTTGAAAATTGACCTATTGTACTTAATAATTTAATTTTTTAATTTTTTGTTTTGGTAGAAAATTAATCCTCTTGGTTTAAAATCGACCTTTTTTCGTTAAAGATCGAACTATTTGAAAATAAGTTTATCTATTTTGATGCAGTATTTTTAAATTCAGAATTTTGTTGAAAATTCGTTATTTTTGGTATAAAAATAAACTTCTTAATTGAAATTTCATCTTTGTTTTGAGGATTCTATTATTACATGAAAAATTCGTTTTTTGGTGGAAAACTAATTTCTTTAAGAAAAAAGTCGATTATACCATTTTTGATAGAAAAATGATATTTAAAAAAAATGATCTCTTTTTGTTAAAAATATAATTTTTCTTAAACGACTTTTTAAACAGGGAAATTAA
Organism: Belonocnema kinseyi; assembly: GCF_010883055.1. Taxonomy (NCBI): domain Eukaryota; kingdom Metazoa; phylum Arthropoda; class Insecta; order Hymenoptera; family Cynipidae; genus Belonocnema; species Belonocnema kinseyi. The sequence goes on along the minus strand of NC_046662.1, from coordinate 117,884,603 downwards.
TCTTTGCGGTTGAAAATTTATCTTCTTCATTGAGGGTTCAATTATTATTTTTTTGAAAATTGCTTCATAGTTAGCCAAAAATTAATTTATGTAAAATAAAATCGGATTATATCATTTTTGGTAGAGAATTGATATTTGAAATTAAAAATTTAACTTTTTTAGTTGAAAATTCAACCCTTTGCTTTGAAAATGCACATATTTCGATGAAAATTCGTTATTTCGGTAGGAAATTAGTCCTCTCGTTTGAAAATTCATCTTTGTGATTAAGAATAAAGCTATTAAGTTGCACATTCCGTTTGTTTCGTTGGTAAAAATTAAATTCTCTAACTGAAAACTTAACTATCCCGCTTTAGGTGGAACACTGAAATTTGGAAATAAAAATGGATATTTTTGGGTTGAAAATTCAGTTATTTGTTTCAAACATCGTCTCTTTTATATAAAATTAATCTTCTTGGTTTAAAATACATCTGTTTGCTTAAAAGTTCAACTGTGTATGTATAATGAAATGCATCTACTTTAGTAAAATTTCAATTAATTTGTTGAAATTTAATTGTTTGTTGTTAAATATTAATTCTTTTAACTAAAAAGGAATTATCCTATTTCTGATTTTATATATTTATATTTTTAATGAAAAATTTATCTTTTTTAGTTGAAAACTCGACTATTTGTTTGAAAACTGATCTTTTTGATAAGGGTTCAACTATTTTGTTAAAAATTGATTAAAAATTCAAGTGCACAATTTGAGGATGAAAAATTATATCTTCAATTAAAAATTAATTTTTTCATTTGAAAATTTGTTCTTCTGGTAGCAAATTATTTTTCTTTGTTAAAATCTTGTCTTGTTTATTCAGGATTGAACTATTTTCTTGCATTTTTTTGTTTGTTAAAAATTAATGTCTAAGGAAAATTTTAATTATATCATTGTTGGTTCAAAACTAATCGTTTTTTTGTAGAGAATTAATGTTATGGGTAAAAAATTAATCTTTCTTTTATTATTCTTAGCATAGATGTCCAAATTCGATTATTTTGTCTTAGATTGGAAAAAATGTCTTGCATAATTTACTATAAAACAATTTTAATCGTTGAGAGATTCTGCTAAATAATGAGTAGAACCTGCCTGGTTATAAGTAAATTCTATTTTATTAAAATTTTTTTTTATAATATTGTTCTTGCATTTAAAATTAATTTAGTTGACAATTCTATTATTTGTTTTTAGAAAATTTTGTTTAATTAAAAATTAATCGTTGTGATTAAAAATTCATCTTTTTTGTCAAAGCTTTTACTATTTGGTGTAGAGTTCATCTGTTTTAATTAAAATTTTTGATAACCCGTAAAAAATTTCATTTTTTGGATTGCATATTAACTTTTATAAAGTAAAAACTAAATTATTCTATTTTTGTTTAAAATTTGATATTTTTAATTGAAACTTCATCTTTTTTGTTAAAAATTATTGTATGGTTAAAGAATTAATCTTTTTTTATTATTCTTAACATAGATGTCCAAATTACATTTTTTTTGTTTTATATCAGAAGGAACGTCTTGCATAATTTACTATAAAAAAATGTTAATCGCTGAAAGATTCTGCTATATAATGTGTAGAACCTGCCTGAATTTAAGTGGATTCTATTGTATTTTGAATACTTTATATATTACTGTACTTGGATTGAAAATTAATTTAGTTTAAAATTCTATTATTTGTTAAAAAAGATTTTTTTTAATAGGAAATTAATCTTTGTGATTCAAATTTCATCTTTTTTGTTAAAACTTTTACTATTTGCTGTCAAATTCGCCTGTTTTGGTTAAAAATTTAAATAACCTGTAGAAAATTTCATTTTTTTATTGAATATTAAGTTTTATATACTAAAAATTTAATTATTCTATTTTTGTTAAAAATTTGATGTTTTTTATTGAAACTGGATTTTTTTTAGTTAAAAATGGAATTATTTGTTTGAAAATTCCCGTACTTCGTTGAAAATTGTGTTTTTTGTTAGAAATATAAATATGAAGACTCGATACATCCATAAATCTGAACATAATTCATTCAATCCCACATTTCTTAAACCATAAATTGTTTAAAAGCACATAAAACATTGGAGGTCTATACATTTTATACAGCTGTTTTGTTGTTAAGGTCAAGTGCAAGGAGTTTAATAGTACTTTTCTGATATTTATTAAAGTTAGTGTAACATTAGTGTATTTTTAGTTATAAATTAATGTTTTAGTTATTATTTGCATTCAATATAAACATTAAGTATTATTCCTGTGATGCATGGAATTTGTTATAAAATTTCATTGCTGATAAAAAATGCGGTAGCAACTTATTGAGATTTTGAGGTTAATATTACATTTTGCAATTCAAGAACGAACTGCTCGCAGTAAATAAATTTATCAAAAAGGGGTAAGATGAAAACATAAAAAGCTATTTTTTATTTTAATCCTGATTAAAATAGTTTCTGTTTTTCCACCAAACATTTTATAAATTTGAATGAAATCTTTGAGTAATTTGTAAGAAAAATTTCAGTAAAAGCTTAACTTTTTTAAAGTTTTTGTAGTACATTTTCGTAACCTTTCATAGCAAAAAATAATATTTGATAGGTTTTTGTAGACATATACGGAAGATTTATATTAAAGTGGCCAAAATTATCTAATTCTGCGACCAGCAGTTCACTTTTGTATTCTAAAGTTAATTCCTAACCTCAAAATTTCAAAAATCGTTATCGCATTTTCCACCAGCAATGTACTTTAATAACAAATTCCATGCTTCATAGAAATATTACTTAATGTTAATGTTTATATTAATAACAAATAATGAATTAAACATTAACTTATAATTAAAAATATACTAACCCTACCGATTGAAATCTCAGAGTATATGCTAAAGATTCTCAAGGCTCCGAGAAGCCCGGAGAAATTCTCCGCAGGCACTCAGGTTGATATATTTAATGGTCCAGATAGCTCGTTCAAATGCTTTGAAGGCTTTAAAATGTTCTTTCCGAACTTGAAATAAAAATAGGATCATAAATAACAAGCAGAGAGGCTTAAATTGAAATAAGAATTCGATCATAAATAACAAGCAGGTGCCCTGTATTGTGATTGTAGTGGTACGGGTGGAAAGATGGTGGTAAATGAGAAGCGTTGATTAGTATTATCGACCTCGAAATTTGATTCGATTATTATTCCCAACAGTGATCCAAAAATACTTGCGCACCCTACCGAAAGAAATCTCTGAGTTTTCTTTAGCGAAATAGCCTGGCCCATTTGAGTCTATAAACCGAGTTTATTTGAAACAAAATAGTCTCGAAGATAGTTTGAGAGATTTGGGTCCTTTTCAAGATCCTTTTAGTGGTCCTTTTAAGAGTGGTACGACGGTAATATAATGTTCCTTTTGTATTCGTCACGTATCGGGCGGGCAGAGTTATTTACAGCAGTTGGTCGTGGCTAATCCGCTCTCCCTTTTTAAATTTCTCTTCAAATAATTAACACTTTTTTTAAATTGATGAATTTTATCATTATACTTATTTATAATTATAACTTATATACTGATATCTGAAGTCATCGAAACCCGTAGATTCGGAATTATTATGTTTTAGGCTGTTAACTATGAAATTAAAAAAAATCTAATTCTAAATTTTAATCTGAAAGCTTAACAAATGACCCTTGAGTGTCGGCTACTCTATTGAGATAGCCTCTCTGCTTGTTATTTATGATCGTATTCTTATTTCAATTTCGGAAAGGATATTTTAAAGCCTTCAGACCATTTAAACGAGCTTCCTGGACCTTTAAAAATATCTACCTGAGTGCCTGCGGAGAATTTCTCTGAGCTTCTTTGACCTGAAGAATTTTTAGTATATACTCAAAGATTCTTTTCGGTAGGGCATGCTTGTACTGTGTGTCGTTCATTGGCTCTAATTCGCGTATGTATTTAAAAATCAAGTACAGACGCGCACCGTAGCCAATGAACGTCACTCAAATCAAAGCAAGCGCAGAGCAAGCCAGCTCCGTTGGGATCATTTAACTGCAAGAAAACGCGTGTAACGTTCCATTACTGTCTAACTCACGGTGACTCATGAGTGTACCTTTCGCACGCGTGTAGCTATTAAAGAACGAGCAATCGTGACAATCTTTTGAATATTTTCCAACTCTGTCTAATCCATTCAGAGCTCGTGTCTCACGCATAAAGCAATGAAAATTGAGTAGTGTGACAATCGAAATCGACAATATCGTTTAGAGATTTCATATTAAGGATCCTAACTTGAAAGTGCCAAAAACGCGTTTTTTAGCTGTTTCGAGGTTATGTAACCGGACAAGAAAAATGTCTACCACAAAAGCTAATATGGAATTTGAAATCACTAATCTTCCCCTTTCAAACCTGCTTGGATTTATAAGGATATCTTTATTTTTTCACCAACATATTGTAATTTGAAATTTTTAATTTTAGCGTTTTAACCCATTAACGTTGAGGTGTTCAGATTTATACAACGCATTCTCTATTGCTGACGGTACGATATATTTTTTTTCAAAATATTACCTCAGGGGTTTTCGAGGGTGCCCTTTCTATTTGCCGATGTCAGTTTTTTGTTATAACCGCTAGAAGATCCAATATGACGGCCACAATTTAGGGCTTTAAAAAAGAACAAAGGATTCCGAAAAAAATAAAAAGAAAAAAGCGTACAGTCGTTTAGCCGCATATTTTTCTTGGAATAATTAAATTCCACTTCACAAGTGGGCTAATCCACCTAGCTCCTAATCCACCTCTCCCACAGAAAGCACCCCTACTATACCCTGTACACTTACCTATCTAACCACTCATATTGCCATCTGCCTACCTACCTACAAACTTACATAGGAATATACCTGCCTATCCACTCACCTACCTACTTACCTATCTATGTACTTACCTAGCTATATTTCTGTTCACCCACCTATCTACTTCCTTACCTACCAAACTATCTATTTTCAAATTCACATACTCACCAAGCTAGGTAGTTATCTACTAAAGACTCACCTACCTACTTAAACTTTTTTTTACTTATAGCCTCCTTCCTAAGATTACATTACATTAAACTTATTGGCTGGACAATCCCAAGTCTTGCCTTAACTGGCTGGGCAATCGTAAGTTTTGCCTTGACTGGCTGGACGATACAAAGTCTTGCCTTTAATGGCTGGGCAATCTAAAGTCTTGCCTTAATTGGCTGGAAAATATTAAGTCTTGCCTTATTAAGCTGGAAAATCCGAAGTAAATTTATAATATTAAATGAATTAAAAAGTTAAATTTTTTTAATGCCCTAACTGTTTTCCATATTCACTCTTCTAGGAGTTATAACAAAAAACTGAGCCAATCGAAAAGGAACGCCCGAAAAACCCTCAGATAACATTTTCAAAGGACAGTGGCGTACCATCTCGGCGATAATGGGTTAATACGCTATATTGAAAAATTTCATTTCAAGGTTAACTCACTTGTAGTGTGGAATTCAATTATTTCACGAAATATAAACGACTAAACTCGCTGCTGCCAAGGTTAGGTGGGTTCGCCTGCTTATGATTTGGTAGGGGTGATTTCTAAAGGTTAGCTGAAGTAGCAAGTAGGTGGGTTAGCCCACTTATGGCATGGAACTTAATTATTAAAAAAAAATATGGGACTAAACTTATTGTTCCCAGAGTCAGGTGGGTTAGCATGCTTGTAGTCCGTTAGGGGTGGTTTCTATCCCTAGGAAGCGGCTTCCGTAGAAATGAAAATACACGGGTTCCATTTTTTTTATTGTTTTATCAATATGCAATTTTTGGTTCCAAACGACTGTACGCCTTTTTGTTGGTATTTTGTGCGGGATCCTTTGTTTTTTTTAAAGCCCTAATTGTGGCCGCCATATTTGATCTTCTAGGGGTTATAACAAAAAACAGACACCGCCAGAAGAAAGGGCACCCTCAAAAACACCTGACATAATGTTTTCAAGAAAAAATATCGTACCATCAACAATAGAGAATGCGTTGTATAAATCTGAACACCTTAGCTAGAATGGGTTAAAATGCCAAAATAAAAAGTTTCAAATTACTATATTTTGGTGAATAATAAAGATATCCTAATAAATCCAAGTAGGTTTAAAAGAGGAAGGCTAGTACCTTCAAATTCCATATTAGCTTTTGTGGTCGAAATTTTTTTTATTTAGTTATATAACCTCAAAAACAGCTAAAAACGAGTTTTTTGCACTTATACGTTAGGATATCTTGAAAACCTGACGTATAGAAGCAATTTTAAGCTCGGATTCGGATTCAGCGCAAAAAAATCCTTCGGAAATGTTCCGTCTGCTGTCTGACTTTTGACCTTTGTCAAATTTTGTCGGCCTGTGTAATTAATTAATCATTTCAGAACATAAAAAGCATTACACAATTATTTTCATGAAAACATTCAAATAATGTTTATTTTATATTCTATTCAAATTTAAAACTGCATTTCTCTGCATTTAATTTATTATTAAGCTTTCTAACTAAGTTAAAAAAATTAAAATATGTGTGCATATAATTTAGAAAATTGAATTTAAATACTCATTTCACAATATCGAAGGCGACATACAAAATTATATAATTGTTACACAAGTATTTAAAAGAAAAAAAGAAACTTTTACTACAAAAGTAATAGACAATATTTTGTTACATAATCTGAAAGAAAATAACATACGAGTATTTATATTACTAAATATTAAACAATTTAGATCCAATCTTTATGTACTTTGACATTTTATTTTTTATAGAAAAATTTAAATTTAAATTATAATATTATTAAACTTAATGGTTTCACAATATATCTATTAATTTAATAATCTTTTATATTATTTAAAAAAATTAGATTTATGATAAAATTTAAAAAATATTTCTATAATATTAAATAAACCAATTTACTATTTATTGAAATCATATTTAATTTTAAATTTGTAAATAATTTTAAAATATGAAATATGAATATCATATTATTATAAAAATTATTAGCATGTAGAACATAATATTATTGAGTTTTATAATCTGCAAGTATATCAATCATGAAAATATTATTATTATAACTATTGCGTGAAAAAAAATTTGTTAATGACTCAATTATGTAAAATTTAGAATTAATATAGGGCCAATATTAAATAGTAATAAATTTTAAATAGATAACGTTGAAATAAAAATACGATATTATTTAATTTCAATCTTAAAATAACAAGTTTTTTAACATTAAATCATTAACATAATAAAAACAGTAATATAATCAATTTATTTAATTGTGATTTAGCTTATAATAAGCTTATGTTTTAATAAAAATTTTAATTTTCATTTATATAAAAATATTATTTAACTTAATGATTTTGCAATATATCTATTAATTGAATAATAATCGTTTATATTATTCAAAACAATAAAATTTTAAGATCAACTTTAAATAATTATTCCTGTAACATTGATTAAATCACATTCTGGTGAAAAGTATCTTCAGTAATTTAATGTAACGATTGAAGAAATATGAGAAACAAACAGAAATATTAATACATAATAATAATTCATTGAAAATAACAGCTGTTATTGAAAGTGAAGATAAAAAGACAGAAAACGGGAATAATTATCGGCCATCAATAAAAGTAGAAATCTAGTTTTTTAATTCACTTAATTTTATACGTTAAAGATAGATGTCACCATAGAATAAAAAATGTGATTAAATCCACCATGTAAGATTTCGCCTCCATGCGCTACTAATGGAGGTCCATTAGTAGCCCCGACTTTAGTTGTACATGTCGGCATACTCTGGTGTACCGATCTTACTTTTCTTGAAAGCCTTAAAATTGGGTCCTCCAGTGGACAGTCTTACGTTGGACCCCATTTTTCATGATCGACTATTGTATATTTCGGAGGCGTTCGCAGAAACGAAGCCATTTTCAAAGCCCGATTTGTTTTTAGATTTAAAAAAATATTCAACCTTCGGAAAATTTTAAGGGAGGGCCATCTGTGTCATTTAAACAATTGAACACACCGAATTACAACATTGAAAATTTCGATGAACCCGCCTTTAGTCCCAAATTTTGATAATTTCGCCATGAAATAAATGTCTATCTGAATCAGTAGACAACAATTTTGTACTTAATTTCGTAAGTCCACATAAAAAATCAAATATATCATAATCAAAATAAAAAATATATATATACATATATATTTGAAAAATGCTTGACACTCAATAAAGGTGCTTTCATGCCTCGAAAAATGTATATTATTCCTTTTTGTCTATCCGGTGACGATGCCATTCATTTATCTCACTCTAGATTTTTTTGTGCTATTTCGTTTGGTGAAATATCTAGAGTAAGATAAATACGTTGCATTTTCTCATGGTTTACATAGTAAATGAAAAATGATTCCTAAGAATTTAAATTTAATAGGAGAGTGAAGATTTAAATCCGGTTTGTGGAACTTTCCGAATTCATGAGTGTTTTGGTTGTCGGAATTACATTAAATCCCGAAGGTAATGAAAATAAGAAATGCCTGTTCTTAACCGTCTTCATCAAGCGCATCTTGACTAATAGGCAGAAGAAACTTATATAAGGGACTTAGGTCTGGATTCAATAATTCGGTGAAAAATAAGTGAGGCAAGCTGTGCTGCTCAGCACATACAACAAACATGCACCCAGCACTAAAGCTAAATACAAACTTAATTTAAAACAGTCTTACTATATATCGTGGGGATCGCTATTATTATCAAATTATATTTTTATCCCAATTATCAAACTTTACTTAAATTCCTCATTTAGTATTTAATCTGACTGCATGGAATTCAATCCATTTCAATACGAAAAGGGGGATCAGAAACTGGATTCGAAAGGAATTCCAGATTATAATTACGTTTAATTATTTTGAATCTGTTTTTCTTTACTAAACAGAGTAAAATAAAGAAATATTTTTCATATTTATGCAAGCCAGGCATGAAAGGACCTTTATACAGTCTATGGCAAACTTCTGTGACAGTAATTTTCGGCAGTTATATGAATCTAAAGAAATTTCAAACATAGAGCCTAAAATTACATAAAAAAAACTTTGCCCAGCGAGCACGAAATTTAAAGACGTTTTCAGAACGTCCTAAAGACGTTTTTCGGATGTAAAGTTTAAAAGTCGTTTTAGAACGTTTATAAAAATGTTCACAGTCAGATGTGTCACGGTATCTTCCACAGAAATGTGAAGGATCAGTCAATGTCTTGTGAGCTAACGTTTGCTTTCCTTAAATCGCCCGGATTGAAGTCTGGTACAGAGGGTTTCATTTTTGCATGCCAAGACGGTGTCATTTCCACCTTAACATACCGTCGCCACATTTTGAGCCAAGACATTCCCGATGATAGCTGCAGGGCGTGCCATGCACACCCCGAGCATTTAGCTCACATACTATCTAGTTATCCAACACACGCGGGAACGACCTACATTCAAAGGCACAATGCGGCACTAAGAGTACTTTATTACTATCTCTGTCACTTCTACGGCCTTCACCTTAAAATCGCTCCTCTAAATGCTCCTAGGGAAACTGAGTCAATTGTCGAGAATGGGAAGTGCCGCATATACTGGAACTTTATATTCTCGACAATTGTTTCTGTTGCT
>NC_046662.1:117868770-117874900 GCF_010883055.1 Belonocnema kinseyi | reverse complement strand
GCGCTCTTGGAGGTGCCAAGCTTTCACTTGCTAATAGCCTAAAAAGCATCCCTGCGTGTCAACAATATGCTAGAACACTTGCGGGAAAAATGCAGAAGGCAGATGTCCTTGGGTCGCTCCATGTTCTTATGGTGCACGAGGCTTTTGCTAGATCGTCGTATTGATTCCTTTACAGACTGTAACCACCTATCTCACGGTCGTGAGACGTGGTTGTGGCTGAAATTTTAAAGCGATTTCGCTGGAAGCGGGTGCAATTTTCCAGATTAGCACCCGCTCCCGGCGAAATCCTGCGGTTGTCCTTATGACAAATTTTTAATTATATACAATATGAGTGCATGATCAAATTGACAAATGTTAATCTGCCATCTCAAGTTTTTAAGGTACCTCGAATTTTTATGCTCGAGAAAGTTAACAATGAGTAAAAAGTTTTGAAGCATTACAAATTTCTCAAAGTACTTCAACAATCCCCCAGGGAGATCGTCTAAGAGACGTACTCAATCCCAGGGGTCTCGGAAATAGTAACTCAGGTAAGAAGCTGATATCTCTCTTAGATGTAATGTCCAGAAAATGCTTCCTCATTGTTTTGACATTCATCGAATACTTAATGGTGCATGGATTTCTTCCTAGAACCAAGGTTGTGGCAAATTCGGCGGCATAAACACCACAAGACGATCCATCTGGCTGTTTTACGATCAGTTCCGATTTAACGTCACTTGAAGACAATTTTGGATAACGCACGTTTATGAACTTCTCTTCTTCATTTGAAAGCTGATCGTACATTAGATTTCCGCAACTACTCTCAAAAATGACAAGTTGTGTACCATTGTAGTAGTAACAGCGCCAATGTCCAATGCAGTTTCCACCAATTATTTGAATGTCTGTCATATTGTATACCTCATTGTGTGTCTCATTGTGTAGATCATTGTGTAGAGAATCAGACTTAGGACAGTTAATATGTCGAAGTTTGATTTGTTCCTTAACACTTCTAAAAATGTGTCCAAATCTCGATCATCCAACCATTCATTTTGTTTTACGATATGGTTCAGCACATTAGCAAAATCTCCATCACTGGAAATCGGTACTAGTTTCGTTTGAGGGGAAGAGGTACTGTTCTCGTTTGAAAATTTTGCTTCTTTCGGGTGACTTACGACAACCACCACCGAATCAGTATCGCATGCTTTTATTTTCGCTTCCATGCCGTCAGATTCCATAATTCCGTCAGCATTAACGGCTGAAAAATTCATGTCAATGAGAGAGGTATCAGTCTCATTTTCGGGGTTTTCATCTTCACAGATGTCATCGAGCATGTTGGTAACTTTAGGCTCTTTCACAGTGACCCGCTTCTTAGTTTTTTCACTGTTTCCTTTCTGCTTCATTGCCTCCAGAATATATTCGGGTTCTCGAATCTTCATATTCCTAAGGTAGCGACCATCAACGATTTCTGGAAGCATGGAGTAAAAAAAGAAGCGATTCAGTTTTGGTTGCATCTCCGTTTTCCAGAAATGATCATCCTTCCATACTTTTATTATTCTCATGTCCAAAGGAGTCAAGAGAATGAAAAGACCGTAAGACCGCTCAGTGTGATGAAGTTCGCCTTGCACTTGATTGTAATATTTGTGCCTCACATTCATCAGCAATTCTGGCAATTTCTTGTCGAAAATACCTGCAAGGTCTCTATGCTTTTCTAAAAGAGCCTCTACTGTCAGAGCTTTACCTCTTTCAGGACATTTAATTTCAACAATTCCACCTTGACGTACACCGTACAAAAAGTTTGGCTTTCTTTTCAGAGCATCCGCTGTAGAAATCTTCAGGTCTGTGAGTTCTACATCAAGAAGGCCATCTGGAGATGCACCGAGGTATTCAAACTCAGGATCAATCCTGAAATCAGACAGTTTAACCTTGCAATCAATAAAGATTTCTAATGCTTATCTACCATCTTCCTCATGATCCTTGCCGTACTGCATATCGCTTGTGACACCAAAGGTTCCTGTGTTGTAAAATAATCTTTTCATCAAAGGTGCATAAGAAGTTAATCGCGTCTTCTGCATATTTATCCGTAGTTGGAGGCAGTGACTATCTTTCTTCGCCCACGATACCATTCATCGTTGCTAGATTGGCCGCTTGTTCGTTCGGCAATAGCAAGCCGATTGCGCTGATTTTCTCTCAAGCAAGTTTATCAGTTGCTTTGTTGTGATTTTTCAGTTTGTGATTGATGCAGGTGAACTTTTTTACTGTCATGCCAAATTGAGCGTATGGATCAGCATTAAGTATACCACGCATGACGCTACTGTCTCCATCGACTACGATGTATTTATATACAATTTCGTACTTGTCCCAGCTTTGCTGGAAAATTTCGACAGTGCCTTCACTTTCCATAACTCCAGAACCTCTGCTCCTGTCGAAGTTTTTATAACAGAAGTGTTCATTTACAATTTCGCCTCCCCATTCGCATGCTGCGCATGATTTGCATTTCACAGAAAACGCTAAAGGTTTCTTTGTTTATGCACCGATGATGACAACAGTACCAGCAAGAGAGTCATAAGCCCCTCCGGGATAAGTTCTCTACAACCATGAAGCATCGCTGATGACTGTGGCCCAAATAACTAAGAAAATTGTGCCATCCCTATCTACGACGAATATGATGTTTCCTTTCGCCATAGCTTTTAGTTTTTCTTCCCGGTTATTCTCTTGTAGCTTTTCTTCTGTCGTGGCGAGAATATCACGAATGATTTCTTGTTGAAGCTTCATGTACGATGATGGACCCATGAATGGAATACCAGCTGGTGCAAGCAGTTGTTGTAAGTTTTAATATCCGCTTCCTGAGGTCATGGCCCCAAACACCATAGCCTTATTAATATCCATATGGTTAGGGTCATCATCTGCATGGGATTTGTGTGTAATTGCGACCTTACAGGTTCTGCAATATAAGGTAACAGAAGTCTTGCATTTATTCTGCTTTGAGCCTATCACTTCCCATCGCTTTCTAGTGCACCATGCGTGATGCCGACCTTCATCATCGTAGGCTATGTTTAAAATATCAACAATGACATGATGATAATCGACAATGCGATTGCCATCAATTGCATTTGCCGGAAATTTCGGCGCGTTTCCATTGCAATGTTTATGTTTAGCATTGTCAATTTTTTTTCCATGTTTGGATCAGAACTTGTAGGCAAAAAATCCATTTCGTGCACATCATGTGAAGTGTCTGAAGAAGATGAAAATGAAGAAAATTTTAAGCTGTATTTCTGCTCCATGTTCAGTCTCAATAATGGGCGACGTCTCTCTGAAATGTATTCAGATCATTTTCTTCGAGAAGCAACATATTTTCTCCACCTTCTTTTTTTAAATTTTCTTCTTCGTTAACCAGGATTGCTATTTCGTCGAGTATGACTTTCTGGCCAGCTTCTTCTGCTTCACCTTCTTTCTCATAGAAATTATTTCTTCAAATATTGACAGCATACAAAAAGTTCCAAATTTTTCAAAAAATGGAAAAATTAAAAGAAGGTGATACGCCGGAGAACAGCTGAGAATGTGGAAGTCGAAAAACCGTTAAAGCCGCGTCTTGAGAAATTCGAATTTTCAGAAAAAAAATGGAATTTTTTTTAGCGGTATACTGTAAATCTAGACATTCATGTTAATTTAAAATTATTATATTATAACAATATTATTATAAGCTAGCAACATTTTTTATATAATAGGTTAAAAAAAATTTCAGACGGACCTGCACAGCTGTAGGTTATATTCACGAAGGAATGATTCCTTCGAGGTTATATTTCACATTTTTTTCTTTACACTCGAAGCTACGTTAGCCGCGAGGCTTTAGGCGTTAGGAATGGGAAACATATGGGGTTTAAACCCACCGAAAATAAAAATTTCCATAGCGTGCGACTATGAATAGTGCAGTGGTTGTGTAATACATGATAATTCTGTACTCGCACATGTGAGCAAATATTAAAGTATAATGTATTGATTCAAAAGATTAATTTTTTTCTCAAATAACTGGTTTCAAAACTGCTTCGATATAGACTGTATTTTAGCTAGAATTTTAGACTGTATTTTAGCTAGAATTTCAGATTTTATAGAACTATTTTACGCTTTTCGTATACCCTACCTTTCAACCAAGGTTACGTCACCCCGGCCTTTAAATTTCATAGAACTTTGTGACACATTTTGTTGAATAGTTCAATGCAATATAAAACAAAGACGAATTATGTTTTTTCCGCGTATCTTTGAAAAATAATTTTCAACGAAATTATAGTTTTATATTATTAATAATAACAAAAGTACACAAAAATCGAAATTTTAAATTAATTCTAACGCCACTGCAGTATGGAGAATGCATTCGCATTAGCATTTTGTATCAGGCATGCATAGCATTAGACTATTCAAACGATATGTCTATACTTGATTTACTTCAACCAAATTCTGTCTGACGCAGCCATACAAATTCGTTCTACTACAGCCATCTTATGTTAAGACTATTCTATTAGAACAAATAACTTTCAGTAATATTGCTTTAGTAATAGTATTATGGGTAAAATACGCAAACCGTATCGCTGTAGCTGAGCGAGCAATACATTATGGTTGGAATAACCAGAATTATGCGTGTATCGTCAACTGTTGGTTCTCGCACTTCGCGCTCGATGTTGTATTTATCTCGCGCTTCGCGCTCGATTATATATTTACCTCGCGCTACGCGCTCGGTCTTAATATATTCATACATTCTTGCGCAAACATTTTAAAATTAGGACTCAAAACATCCACCACTGTAATTTTGTAATTGTGAATTCTCTTTCGTTAAAAGAGAGTTTGAGCGCATCTACGGCATGCGACTGATGGCAATCGCACTCCGCACTTGGTCTTTGCATTTCTTCAACATTTGGGCGTAGACCTTTTAAAATTAAAGGGGAACAGACCGACAACTGTAATTTTAAACTCTCTTTTGTTAAAGCTTTTTTGGCTTTAACGAACACATTCTCATCACGTATCTCGTGCTTCGCACTCGATTTTATCCAACATGTAAACTTTTCTACATTATACATAACACTTTTGTATCAATTATAATACATTTTTATGTAACTCTGTCTGGGATTACTTATTAAAAAATTGCGAAATAAAAAGCAAATTGTATTTATCATGATTATTTTTGTATTTGTTTTTTATTTTGCTTTAAATTGTATTCTAAGCTGCGCTGAAACATGCATCATTTCAATAAATGTATATCATTACAATTCATAATATGCATAAAAATTGAATCATACTAATTCTTATTTCCTTGTTTTTATAATTTTTTATTTTCAATGTTGTTTTTTGCGCTTTTTCCAAAAAGTTCATTTTTGCATTTTTTTATCTAATGTTTTACGATTAAAAGAAGATCTACTCGTCGAATCAAAAAATGATTAATAATAAATTTATAGATCTTTTTAGGCGAACAACTTTTGTCTGGTAGTTTAAGTTCATACCTTGTGTCGTGTTTTTAAACAAATTTAATATTTTTATTTTGAATGATATTTTTTACGACTAAAGCAAAAACTACGTGTCCTATCAACAATTATAGCTCTTTTTGGATGAACAATTTTTGTCTCATTTTTTTTCGTAGCTTATATCGAAAAGTAATTCATTATAAATCTGTAGTTCTTCCCAGGGCGCGCAATTTAAGCTTTTTTACTTTTCTCGTATCTTGCATAGTTTGACCCAAAAATGGAATTTTTGAATTTTTCATTATTTTTGGTACGATCAAATTTGGAATGTTCAGCTTTTCGAGCAAATTAAAAAAGTTGTTACCGTAGTCCTGTAGGGATTTCAAAAAACAAAGTTTTTCTTCTCTTGGCTTTTTTCATATCATGCGTTGTTTGGCTTAAAATGTTCATTTCAGTTTGTTTTTTTTTGGATTTTGAAAATGCTCTAACTCTGATCATTTTCTTTTTATAGAAAAAAGTCATGGGGACAAATTGTTTGAGTTTCTGAGTACTATGAACAACCTTACAGTCTGTCAAGTTAAAGCGTGGGTGGCTTTACTCGCAGTCGGTGTATCGACATGATTTTGGTGTCAAAATATTAAGAAGAGCTCCCTCTTTCATGCTTTTTGATTTAACATTCAGTTTGCTTTCAATTCTCATCTTGTTAC
>NC_046662.1:117863614-117868670 GCF_010883055.1 Belonocnema kinseyi | reverse complement strand
GAGGGAGCTCTTCTTAATATTTTGACACCAAAATCATGTCGATACACCTTACCGACTGCGAGTAAAGCCACCCACGCTTTAACTTGACAGACTGTACATACAATTTTTAAATCTTGAAAAAATGTGGTTACAAAAATTTTTTGTACGATCAAATTTGGAATTTTTAACTTTTCGACCAAATTAAAAAAATTGTTATCGTAATCTTGTAGGGCTTTTAAAAAGTAGCGTTTTTTTCTCTTGGCTTTTTGTCGTATCATGCGTTGTTTGGCCTAAAGTGTTCATTTTAATTTGTTTTTTTTTATTTTGAAAATGCTCTAACTAAGGTAATTTTTTATTTTTCAAAAACAGTCATTTGGATAAATTGTTCAACTTTTTAAATACTATAAATAACCGTACAGAGAATTTCGGAATTTTTAAAAAAGTGGTCTCAAAAATATTCCAAATATGCCCACTTTTGAATTTTTATCCAAAATGGCTGGCTAACGAACTTGACCTTTAATTTAGGACACTAGACGAGTGTGCCCAAGGGCAATCTAATAGATTAATTTTTTCGAAAGTTATCGTGTTCACAGACAGACATACAGACAGACACATTCGTAAAAACCTGTTTTTCGGTTTCAGAGGGTGATGAGTATTCTGCATTTTTCATTTTTAAACCATAAAAGTTCAATTTCTAACCAAGAAATTAAGCAGATGAATTTCTACTGAGAAAAATTAAGTTTCAATTAAAAAATTTAATAGTTGATATTTTCTCTACAAAACTTAAATAAAAAATAAAAAACAGTTGGATTTGACCAAAGTACCAAAGAAAAGTTGATTTTCTACCAAAAAAAGACGAATTTTCAACAAAAAACATAATTTTTTCACCAAAAAAGTTGAATGTGTAACCAAAAATGGAGTAGATAAATTTTCATTGAGAATGGATTTTCAATAAAAAAACAAAAACGAATTTTCTACAAAACAGTTTAATTTTATACCAATTTATTGAATTTTCAAGGCAAATTCTCTATCAAACAATTTAATTTTAAAAACAAGAACTTGAAATAACAACAAAAAAGTTAGTTTACAATTAATCAGTTGACTTTTTTAACAATATATTTGGATTTGTAGTTAAAAAAAAACTTGTTTACAATCAAACAACTTTTTAATTTAATTTTGTAAACAAAAAAACGAACTTTTAACTGAAATTATGAATCTTCAACGAAAAAAATATATAATTTTAAAAAATTCATTCAACTTGTAACCAAGGAGTGGAATTTTTAAAGAATAATTTTTCTGGATCAACATTCTAGTTTTTGGTTACTATTGTATATATATTGTATTTTTGTTTAATAAATAATCTCTTTTTCTTTAAAAAATACGTTTTGTGAAAATTCAATGATTTTTTTTAAAAAGTCATCGTTTTCGGTCGAAATTTATACCTTTGTAAAAAATTCATATTTTTTGGTTGAAAATTTGAATTTTGGTAGACATTTTTTTTTTAGTTGTTGAAAATTCACCTTTTATATTTGAAAGTTAATAATTTTTATTAAGAAGTCTAGTATTATATTTTTGGTGTTTAGTTCAAGATTTTACAAATGGTTTGAAAGTTATTTCTTTTCATTAAAAACCAAACAAACAGAAAAAAAAAACAAAAAAAGTATTATATTTCTTTTTCAGAATCATATTTTTGGTCGAATATTGATACTTTTTGGATCGAAAATTCTCTTTTACTTTCAAATTCGTCTTTTTGGGTCGAAAATTCAACTATTTGCTAAAAAAATCACTTTTGGCTACAAATTCATCTCTTGGTTAAAAGTTCTATTTAGTTGAACATTTAACAGTTTTGTTTTAGAGTCATCTGCTTTGGTTAAAAATTGATCCTTTTTATTGAAAGCTAATTATTTTTATTTAAAAAAATTATATTTTTATTTTATAATTATCCTAAATTCAACTTTTTTTAAAAGTAATCTTTTTTTATCAAAATTTTATCTGATTTATTAAAAACTTGTATTTTTTGATATAATATCAATCCTTTTGGTGTAAAAATCCTCATTTAATAGAAAAGTCATATTCTCTATTTGCAAATTCCTCTTGAAAATTCGATCATTTAGTTTATGATTCGCCGTTAAGGAAAGGGTAATAAAAACCGTGTTTGGTGTGCAAGTTGTAATTTTGAATAAAATTTTACTTTTTCAACTGAAAAAAGGTGCAAACAGATAAGAAACCCCAAAATAGGAGAAAAAGGTGAAAAATTCCTCAGATATAGTGTTCGCTGCTCAGGCTGTCCGTAAACTTGAGGGGTGGGGCAGGAACAGTACACACGCTTGGGGGTTAGCAAAGGGGGGGGGGGGCTGACGCGTGTCTCGTATATTGACGTACGTGGCGGGTCGACGGCTCACGACCGGGGTACGGAAGGAGCCCGGGTGGGCGTAAATGACCGAACGGGTAGCACCTGATTATTCCGTGCTTGGAAAGCGTCGAGTCGGATCATAGACTTTGGCCCCTCGTTCCGGCTAGTGGGTGGGGCGAGGGAAATCTTCTTCGCACCTTGCGAGGATATGAAATAACGCCAGGCCTGTAGACCACCCATTACCCCTAAGTCCGGGGATTCACAAAAAAAAGTGGTCGGCGAGTGCGCCTTTGTTTATAATGGGGGGGGGGGGGGGGGGTGAAGAGAGAAAATCCTGTAGATATGCGGTGGATAGGAAGGTGAGGTGACCCGCGGAGGATCTTTTTTTTAGCGAGCGATCCTGGAAATCATAGAACGGCGCTCAGAAGCGCAGGAAACGTCTAGAGGCGGAAGAGGAGCTGCTTCCCCGGTTAGGGGGTGGCATGGGGGACCTGTGAGATTGGGGGAGAATTCCTCGGCAGCAGTGAAATACAAGGCCCTGACGATAGCGTGGACTGGCGGAAGCGGTGACGACGGTGAGGCTCATAGCGCCCTGTGTACTGGCGGCGAGTTTGGACAGACCACGACGATAGTGGTGCTGCAGCATGGTCCTGTCGGAAAGTCTGACGTCCCTCTGTACGGAAGGCCGGTACAGGGAGAGAGAGAGGGGTCTCTCGATCCCGCGGAGGTCCTCGGTGACGCGGGTCTAGGGTACCCGGTCTCCCTCTCTTCTTTTCGAGGAGCAGATGTACCTCCTTGGACAAAGCGGCTGTCTTCGGGACGTAGCCGGCTCCCTCAGGTACGTCGTGGGAGGTACCCTGGTACTTGCAGAACGGTGCCGGTCTAAAGCCTTCCTTGACTGGCTCTACGATGGCGACAGGTGCGGGTGCGGTTGGATACTGGAGCGACGTTCTGATAGCTGTCAACACGGCGATCCGCTCGCTCGTAGTCGACCCTCCTGGGCCGGATCTCTCTCTCGTTGCCAACCCTTCTGGGCCGGTTATCTCCCTCGTTGCCAACCCTCCTGGGCCGGTTACCTCCCTCGTTGCCCACCTTCCTGGGTTGGATATCCCCCGTTGCGTCGCTCCGGCGACGATCAATCCGACCGGTGGAGAGGCGTTCGCGGCTTTTGGCTGTGTGGCGGCGACGGCGCTCTCCAGCGGTTCTCCTCGGTCCCTCGTTTGCACGAGCCGGGCTTCTGTGCGTGCGGCCTCGTCGACGGTCGATGAGTCTCATGTCTGACTCGCGTCTTCGCTGTTCCTCTGCAAGTTGTCGGGCTGGGTCCCCCGGGACTCGTAGGCCCGCAGGGTGCGAGTGAGAGGTAGTCCTGCCTCTTAGACCCCGACGGTGGGCAGTGCGCTGGGAGTGGCGCATGTGGTTGCACCTCCTGGTCATAAGGGGCAACAAAACAAAACTATTCAGACGATCATGATTGAGAACCAAAGAATTACTACGTCAAGAACGAAAGGCAAAGAGTCAATCAGGAAATGCACTAGGAAGTTTCACTAAACTGCACTGAACACTTCACTTTCCGATGAGAAGGTCATTAAGATAAGTTCCCAAGGAGAGACAAAAATTGTAGAGTAATAATTTGATGATTTATTTCCAGTCTCCGTGATACAGCTAAGAGAGGTTATCACCACGTGACCCCTCTCTTCGAAGATGCGTTAAGCTATTTTCTAAAATTCGCGCGAGCGCGGGTGTGCTCTCTCGAAAGTCAGACGCTAAGTGTTTTGGCAGGTTTTTTTTTTTTGATGGGTTGAGGAGGGGAGATCTTCTAAAGACACCCTTGAAGAAAGGGTAGTGTCGGATTCGCAAGAAGCGCCTACCGACTAAAACCCCTCCTCGAATGGTTACCAACCTAGTAAGTTATGAACCAGAATGAAAACAGAGAAGATAAGGACTTCGAATTTGGTGGTGCAAGACAGTTATACTGCAAGGACACTCGCGCATTAAGCGAAACATGGATGGTAAGAGAGCTAGGTAGCTAAATTAGATTTGGGGAAATGAGAAGGCAGGGCCTTCTAAAGCGGTCAGAGGTTTTACTCGCATAATTTGCGAGCGAGTTGATGCAGGGATTTGGGTGATTTTCCACTGAGAGTCGAAGATTTGCAGCATGTGTTTTTGCTGCATTGGAGATAGAAGGGAGGTTAAATTCAGCAAGAATTTGGTTGTTACGGATGAACCAAGGAATATTTAGAGCGGAACGTAGAAGTCGCATGTACGTGCCTTCAAGTTTTGAGAGACGGTTCGGGGTGGCAGAGCCCCAAACAGGAATCGCGTAGGTGCAGACGCTCCTAATTATTGCGTTGAAAGCTCAAGTTTTGGTTGCTCGTGAAACTATAGGGTTGTTGAAAAAGGGTTTAAGTGAGATGAAGGCCCCGTTGGCCTTATTTCGGGTGGCTTGTATTTGTTTGGACCAGGTGAGACGTTTGTCAAAAATCACACCGAGATATTTAGCGGAGAAACTCGATTTGATCGGAAGGGAGTCAACCACGATATTAGGAGGATTGCGACGGCGACGCGAGAAAAAGACGGCTTCGGATTTGGGTTTGTTTATTTCAAATCTCCATGTGTGGTTCCAATCAAGGACGATAGGAATGAATTTGTTCAGACGAGAGGGGCAGTGGCTGATGACCTTGGAAGTATCAAGGAAGCCGACGTCATCAGCGTATTGAGCCGTGA
>NC_046662.1:117862093-117863514 GCF_010883055.1 Belonocnema kinseyi | reverse complement strand
CATCACAGAGTGTCACCTATTAACCTTTTGTCACCTATTTCCAATTTTTTCACCTTTTGTCACCTATTGTTGTATGTCAAGCATAGATGAGAACCTCGGAAATCAAGAAATTAGTCGACGTGAAATTTCACTCAAGTTTTGAAACAGGAAACTTGAGAGAAACGTCCTACGTGACAAATAACTGATTTTCGAGATTCGAAACGACGAGTTTGCCTACCCTTCATATTGTCAGGCCTTCAGTAACGGGATCTAAATTGCCGGAAAATTCTCCCCGGCTGAGTGGCGACAGCCTGCTAAACACATGCAAGGGCCGTGTTTACCAACGCTGTCAACTTAGCGACGGGCCGAGTCACGTACGCCTCTTTCGGTTTTTCTTTTTCACACTAACGCGCGCGCTTTACTCTTCTCCCTACATTCTTTTCTTTCTCTCTTCTTCTCTCTATCCTTCCTTTTTCACCGCATGGGCAAGCAGAACCGGGGAGCTTAACCACCTCAAGGAAAAACGCGATCCGACGGCAACCTTCTTGTAAAATTAATGAACAGAAATTAATTATTAAAGACCTGTACCGAAGGCCATGACCAAATACAAAGATGTAAATTAATGTACCGTTTTAAGACATGGAATAAAGCTAAGATAAAGAACTCCCTTTGGATTGAAACTATCAATAGCTCGAATGATAAAGTTAGCAATTAAATTCATAAATTTGTGAACGTGCACACATCAAATAAATGTCTACACGTTCATCAGTTAAGATGAACTAGAATTTAGCAAGAATAAGTAAGCAAGTTAGTTTAAATTAGGGTTATTATGGGATACATTAGTAAATGATTTCTAACACTACAAATAGGATAACAATTTAGGTAAATTGTCTGTGAAATAGGACGTTTGTTCGGGGGAGTTTATGAATATCTAGAACATATGGAATATCCGCTGCAAATAGTAAATATTAATCATTATTATTAACCATAACGACCTAATTCTCGTCCTATTTGACCTAGCTCCATGATTCCTTCGGAATCATGAGGCTAGGATAGAATTAAAACATAGGTTAAAAATTTCAGCATCCCCCAGTTACTTAAAGTATATTTAAAATTTAATTAAGGTTTCTGACACTGTTAGGAATAGTGTAGAGTTGACACACGGTGACGCGAGGCAAGCTCGGTTGAAAATTACATTTTGCGCTCTCCCCAGCCAATCAGCGAAGTCGACATCCCCACGCGCAATCTTGCAACCAATCGTCCGGGAATTTTATCCCCACCGCTCTCACGACACCGTGCGCTCAAACACGTAAATAGTGCGGGTTGGAGCCTGCCAGAACACACGATCATCAGACTCGGTCTTGAGAACTCGTTTCGATAGCACTGAATAGCCTAAAAAGTCACCGGTCCTCGCAATCGGTACACTGATCGATTCTGGTGTA
>NC_046662.1:117850877-117861993 GCF_010883055.1 Belonocnema kinseyi | reverse complement strand
TTGAACATTAATTTTTTTTAGTTTAAATAGCCCCATGCTATAGTTCTTCCGAGAATTTACGCCGCGCCGCAAGCAGGAGTAAAAGAAGCTAGGTGGAGGGAGTGAGCCGCGGTCGCTCAGTCGTGAACAAGGAAAAGCGTTTTCTACGAAACGGCCCTCTATCTGGGTAATTCTCCAGCAAGGTCAGCCCGAGAATCGGCCCAGTCTCAGAGTTTCCATATATTTTCTTGAATTGAAAATGTACATTTTTATGGAAAATTTATATTTCTGAGTAAAAATTGGATTATTTTGTATAAACCCTGTCTTTAGTCTTAAAAGTATTTTTGAAAAGATTTAAACAGAGTTCCAAAATTAAAAAAAAAATAATCTGAAAAATTGTCAGGCATTTTTCAAAATGTTGCAGGTTTTAATAAAAATGGTAGGGAAAAGTCAAATCATTTTAAACGATACTCAGAAGTTTTGAAATAATTTTATAAATAATTCAAAAGTTAAAAATATTCCAAATAATTAAAAATAAAATTATATACAAAAATTTCATTAAGATTCTTATGAAAAATAAAAATGAGGGTTTCCTATAGTAGAAATTTGGTTCGCGTTTTGCCACACGATGATAGAAAAGTAACAGGCACGTTCGAGGGATCTGTTTACATTATTGGATGTAAAAATTTCTAGCGATTAAGTTACAGCGATCGTGCCGAATTCGAGTGGTGCTCATTTATGGCTTTTAGCATTTATTCGAGCATTTATTTAATCTTCAAACATTGTAATTATTTAACCAATTTTCATAAATGGCTCTTCATTGAAGGTTTTTCTATTCTTTTTTATGTTGCTTTACAAAAGAACTAATAATTATTTAAACAATTTTAATTAAAAAATTAAGAGTTTGCCCTCTTTTCTACAAGTAAATCTGTTTACGAAGTCAATCAAAAATGTATATCCGATGAATGTTTTCTATTTTGCTTTGTAAATTTGCAAGAACTATTCATTATTTGAACAATTTTAATTTAAAAATTAAGTGTTCGCTCTTTATTCTAGGAGTCAATTTGTTCACGGAGTCAAGTAGCTATTTTATATGTTGCTTTGCAAATTTACAAGCTTCAATAATTATTTAAACAATTTCGAACAAAAAACTAAACGTGACTTTTTTTCTAAGAGTTCTGCAAGTAAATTTGTTTACGGAGCCAACTACACATGTCTATCTGATGACTCTTTTCTATATTGCTTTGCAAATTTACAAAAAAGATTAATTATTTAAACAATCTTAATTTTAAAATTAAAATTTTGGCCTTTATCCCACGAATCAAATTGTTTTCAAAGTCAGCTGAGAATGTCTATCCGACAACTCTGTTCATATATTGCTTTGCACAAGAACTATTATTTATTTAAACAATTTAATTAAAAAATTAAGTGTTTGTCCTTTTTTCTACAATAAAATCTGTTTACGAAGTCAACCAAAAATGTATATCCGATGAGTGTTTTCTATTTTGCTTTGTAAATTTGCAAGAACTATTAATTATTGAAAGAATTTTAATTGGAAAATTAAGACTTGGATTTTCTCTTTACGAGGAGGCTTTATTTTTTACCATCATTAACTAAGAATATCTATGCATGTCTTTCGATGATAATTGTCCACGTTACTTTGTAAATTTATAATAATTATTAATCATTCAAACAATTTTCATAAACATATTGAGAGTTGGGGTATTATTCAAATTTGTTCACGAAGATCGTCTTTGTGATGACTCTTTTCTAAGTTATTTGTCAAATTAGCAAGAATTATTAATTATTAATTATTGAAAGAAGTTTCATAAAAATTGTAGAATTTGGATATTTTTCAACGAATAGGACCGTTTTTTTACTAAGGGTTGGTTACAATGCAGCTACATACGAGTTTGCTGGAAGTACTCGCATTTGCCTAGTTATTTGGTCAGATGAGAGGAAAACTGCAGAAAACCACCTCCCGAGTTAAGTCGGGTTTTTAAAATTCGAGTACATAACCCGGTCTTTCGTTTTATATAGTACCCTTGGGTACCATATACAAATGAAAGACCGGACTGCGGAGTCGTGTATAAATAGAAGTTATTAAAGTAAAAATGATTATCGTGGTATTTTCTTGAACTTACTTTTCAAATAGAATAATTACAAGTAAATGAGGGGGTCGCACGCGTAGCGCGCGAAAGAGCTTCTAGTTATCATAGAAAATTAATTTCAAGAAAATATTTAGGATTTCAAAAAATTACCAAAATTTTAAACAAAAATTAGAAACTTTTGAGGTATTTTTTTAATTTTGCAGGTTTGATTATGAGTCTTATGAGAAATTAAAACAAATTTAGGAAATGTTAATAAATTTTAAAAAGTGAAAAATAATTTTTGATTTGAACAGATTCCAACTAAATTTTAACGAAACTGTAGATTTATGAAGATTTAAAAAACAAAATTTTTGGGTAAATAAAAATTGAAAAATTATTACTTTAGAAAAAGCTGGATTAGGTGCAAAGATATTTAGAAGTTTTTAAGAAATTCAAAAATAATTCGAATAGTTTAAGGTTGATGAAGTATACATGTTTGAAGATTTATCGTTGAGAACTCATCAGTAAAATTTCATTGGAAGAAATTACATTTTTAAAAATGTATAAAAATTATGTAATTATTCAACAAAAAGTAGCATAGGATACCGATTTGAGAAAAATATACATCTCTGGCTCAATTTTCAGAAATGTAGAAAATAAACAATAAATAATTGTTTAGATAATTACCTAATGTTTTTAGAAAAATTGACTACTCCAAACAATGACAAAATATTGCCGTTCTATCAGAAAATCCGATTATTTTTTACATTTTTTGGGAATAAATAATTGTTAAAATGATTTACATTTTTTTAAACAATTGAAAATGGTTAAAGAAGTTATGGTAAATATTTCAATTGTCCATTAGTAATTATTTGTATAAACAAGACGACGGAACTTGCTTAAAAGTAACAATAATACGTAAAAATGTAGAATTTTTATGTCATATTTGGGGCGCTGCGGGGAGAGTGGTTTGGAAATAAAAGTGATTAGTATGGTTTTATTGCGTGAATGCCGTAGATACTCTTCTTCAATCGCTAAAAAGTTTGGCACGTTTCGACGAAACCATGCAACATGAGTTCAATTTTTTGAAAATTCCAAATTTCTCTATGTTAATAAAATGGGATTTTTAAGTGCCCGGTGGCACGTGTTAATATTTGAATTTCGAATAAAGAAAGATTACCGCTTTTCTTTCTCTGTGTGGGGTGTCTTGCCCTCTACAGTGAAAAAAATTTGCAATACATTTTTGACCAGCCTAGTGTCTATACTTTATAATTTTATATCCATACTCTATAGTCAATACTATCTCTTTGGCTCGTCTATAGTGGTCTCTCCTCGACTTGATCCGACCAGATCGGAACCGAAGACGAGCGAGTGATGGTGAAGCGAAAGCAGAAAATGAACCAAGTTAAAATTTCAATTTCTGAAGAAAAAATTGATTTGAAAAAATGAGGTTTATCGCGCAGAAGAGAACTAAAATGCATACATCATATTGAAGAAAGTATGATGAATGAGATTTATCTTAATTTCTTTAGAAAGTTTTTGCATTTTTATTTATTGGGGAGCTCGTCGCGTCACCAGAGCAATATGGGAATTTTCGATTTTTATATTCTGATCGTAATGATAAAGTATTAGTTTTATGTCGATCTGTCTGTCGTTGTTATCTTTGTCATTTATATACCGTGTAACTTTTGAAAGACTAATGTGATTGGATTGAAAGGCTATACGTAGTTCTAGGAAACTCGAACACTTTGTACCAATGACTTTCTTCGATAAAAAGAAAATTATCAGAGTTATAGCATTTTCAAAATTCAAAAAAATAAACGAAAATGAACCTTTTTAAAGCAGACAACGCACGATATAAAAAAAATGGAAGAAAGGAAAAAGTTGGTTTTTGAAAGCCATAAAGGATTATTATAACAACTTATTTAATTTTCTTCGAAAATCGAAAACTCAAATTTTGAATTTAACTTCTAATTTACGGAATGTTCAGTTAAAAAACTAATTTGTCAATTTTCACTGTTTCTAGCTTAAAATTGCTTGAAATAATAAAATTTTGAGACTTTTAATTTTGACTCTCTAATCAAATGATAACGAAAATGATAACAGACGGACAGACAGACAGACACCACCGTGAAAACCTGATTTTCGGATTCAGGTGGTCTCGAAACGTGGAGATCCGTTGAAAACCTGTGATGTCAAATTTCCGAAAATTCTAATATTTTCTCAATCATAAATGATGAGAACATAAAAATGCCACAATTTTGTATAAAATTCAACTACGCGTCCAATCAAAAAGTGTTTTATTAAAAATTTGTCCTGATTAAAGCAAATACTATGCATCTTGTAAAAAAAATTATTCATAAAAATTTGTAATTTTATTTTTGGTTAAACAGCTTTTGTTGATTTTTTTCGTAGCTTTTGTTGTTTGTCCAAACATTTAATTGTTTATTATTATTAATGTCTTTTATGAATAAAACTAAAACTGCGTATCCTATTAAAAAGTGAGTAATAATAAATTTGTAAATCTTTTTTGGGAACAAAATTTTGATTTACGCATCTTTATTTATATGTATCATACATAGTTTGAACACAAAATTATTGTTTTATTGTTCCTTATTTTTTTTGCAACAGAAATTTGAATTTTTGATTGTTCAATTATATTCAAAAAGTTGGTATGAAAATTTTGTAGGCCTTTCAAAAAGGCACGTTTTTCTTCTCTCCACTTTTTTAAAACCGTGTTAACTACTTTTTGGTTAAAATTGTTGTTTGGTTAACAATTTTAATTATCAATTGATTTTTTAAGTTTTCTAAATGCTATAACTCAGATAATTTTCTATCGTAAAAAGGCTTTAGAAGTACTACCAATAGCCGTACATTGAATTTTCGAATCTAAAAAGAATTCTTAAAATTTTTAAAAAACTCTGACTTTTGGAATTATTATCCCAAATGGCTTTTTAACTAATTCGATCTTTCTTCTATTACTAATTTCGAGAAATAAAAAGAGAATGACTAGTCGTATTGAAAAATGGTTAAGTGAAATTTTGTAGGATTTTTCAAAATCTAATATTTCTCGTTGACACTTTTTCGTATTTTTCGTCATTAGTTTCGAAATCTAAATTTTGTAGTATCAAATTTATCATAATTCTAATACTTTATAAATCATAAATAATAAGAATGTAATAAATTACAACAAATTTGCATCTGTTTTTTGAGCGAACAGCTTTTGTCTATAAATTCGCTTTCGTACCTTTTGTTGTTTTCGAACAAATTTTCATTTTTATTTTTAATGTCATTTTTATGATAAAAACAAAAATACGCGTCCTATCAAAAAATAATAGATAGGAAATTTGTAGATATGTTTTAGGTGGACAATTTTAGTTAAATAATTTTTGTTCTCAACTTAAGACGTTTTCCTCAAATATTTTATTTATTTTTTTATTTTCAATGTTATTTTTCACGAATAAAACAAAAAGTACGCGTCTAATCAAGAAGTGATTATAAACTAATTTATAGGTTTTTTTGGGGATCATAATTTTTGTTTAATCATCAGTTTTCGTATTCTACATAGTTTGACCACAAAATGAAATTTTTTGATTTTTAATTATTTTTTGGGCAATCACAATTTGAATTTTTGATTTTCTAGGGAAATACAAAAATTTGTCATGACAGTCTTATAGGGATTTTAAAAAGCAATGTTTTTCTTCTCTTGACATTTTTTCATATCTTGCGTTGTTTAGCTTGAAATTTTGAATTTCGGTTGTTTTTCAAAATTTTGAAAATGCTATAACATTGAAAATTTGTTGTTAATCGGAAAGGCTCATTAGGGTAAATTGTTTGTCCATTTCAATACTCTAAATGTGTATACACAGAATTTTCAAATTCAGAAAAAAGTGGTCTCGAAAATTTTCAAAATGCGCTCACTTTTAGAATTTTTATCAAAAACGGCTGGTTAACGAACTCGCCCTTTCTTTTAGGACGTTAAAAAAGTGTGCCAAAGATGGATTTGATCCGTTCATTTTTTCGAGAGTTATCGTGCTTACGGCCGGACGGACGAACGGACAGACAGAAGCCATCGTAAAAATCTGATTTTCGGATTCAGGGGGTCTGGAAACGTGGAGATCCGTTGAAAAAATGTGATGTTAAATTTTCGACAATTCTAATACTTTCTCAATCATAAATGATGAGAATGTAAAAAGTAAACAATTACGTGGAAAAGTGACGAAAAATAACATTGTTCTTTTTTTGGTTAAAATATTTATTTCACAGAAAAAAGCATAAAAAAAGTTAAACTACTCACAGAGGAGAATTTTTGTCCAAGAAAATATTTTTTGATCAAAGTAATCGATGTCGAGAAAACATCGATTAAAGAAATAACAAAATTCAGAGCCAGGATAGAAAGGTGGTTTTCTTTGCAGGAAGCAATTATTAATCAAGACATTTCTAGGGATAAAAGATAATTCTTTTTTGGTCTACTTTAACTTTCATTAAGAAAATTTATTAAAATGTTTATATTTAACAACTTAATGAGCATTTCGGAATGTACACATTTTTAGGTGTTGTACATTTAGAAATTTTTAATAAAATCTACTGGAAATTTTGACATGGACAAAAGAAGTTTCAACCAAAAAATTAGCTTCAGCCAGTTTAAAATCAAATAATAACTCCTTATGCTATAAAACATAATAAACTAAGTCAAAAGCGTAAGCTTGTCGCCCTTGCAAAGGGCTTTCTCCTCTCGAGTACAAATAGCCAGGGCGAAAAGTTCACGCCTTTGGCTCACAAAAAATTAGTGGTGGTTTATGGGGGCCCCATGTCGCCACCGTAAATTTTTCATTTATCGCAGCAATAAGGATATAATAAGGATAGCAATAACGATTATTAGAAGTTCATAAAGAGACTTAGTTTCTTATTGTTAATAGTATAAAGAGTTATTATTTGATTTCAAACTAGCTGACGCTAATTTTGTTATTTAGACTTCCTTAATCTGTGTACAAATTTCCAAAAGATTTGATTAAAAATTCCAAAATCTACAGCACGTCCAAATGTGTACATTCAGGAATTCTCATTAACTTATTAAATATCAATATTAGAATAAATTTTCTTAATCACGGTTGAAGTATACCCAAAAAGGAGTATCTTTTATCTCTAGAAATTTCTTGATAAAATTGCTTCCTACAAAGAAAACCACCTTTCTATTCTGCCTCTGAATTTTGTTATTTCTTTAATCGGTGTTTTTTCAAAATCGATCACTTTTATTAAAAAATGTTCTTTTAGACAAAAATTTTTCTCTGTGAGTAGTCCAACTTTTGTTTGAAGCTTTTTTCTGTGAAATCAATATTGTAACCATAATAAGAACAATGTTATTTTCCCTCACTCCTAAACGTAATTGATTATTTTTTATGTTAACAATTGATTAAATCAAAAAATGGTGGAGGACATTTCTCTTCCTACATCGGTTTTCTAGCCGATCATATATTTAAACTTTTGAAAAACTCCAAATTGTGACAGGGCTATTGCATTAATTAAAAAATAATTAAAACGCGATTATCTCGAAACTCCGGCATTTTTCAGGGGGGGGCACCCTACTTTTTCGTAATCAGCACAACATTTTACATGATATTCAATAAAAAAATTCTGCGGACCTAGAATGGCACACAGGATTACACCCAGCTCCTAGACTAATGGGTGTCCCCAGCCCTCCTTAAAGGGATTTTGATGGTTTTCGTAAAATTTCCAATAGAAAAATGTATAAATATATAATAAAAATATATTATATAATACAATAAAAATATATATATAAAGATAAATTCCTTTGGATAACATTTACCTGATTTTATGAATCTTCTTCCTCGACAGAGCTTTTCGGCACGTTTGAGGCCGTCCGCTCTTTCATCGACGATACACTTCACTATTTCCCATTATATGTATGCACTGTTCAAATTCAATGCACATAAACAAGGCAATAAAATAAATGTTTAGCACTATGCAACGCTTTATTATAGCTCACTTTCTGCAACGAGACGTATAGTGATAATGTCCAGTACAGAAATGAACGCGAGTCGAAAACTAACACTTCGAATCTGCGATTGGTTTTTAAAACAATATCACCAGCAGGTGGTGTCCTTTGAATCCGTCGATCACTTTGTAATTTCAAAATTGCGGAATCGGTTATTCTCGTAAAGTGTCGCGCTTTCCAGTATTACCAGATTAGTGGCATTTTCTCACTTGCTCTCATACCATATGACTTTACTAGCCTAAGAGCGAGTGCGAGATAGCTTGTGTTTGCCCGTAAATCACCGACCAACCGGAACGAAACGCAAAACGCAGTGAACCAGAACAAAGAAAAATGGGTAAACGAGATAAGTGCCAATTTGTATTCCCTGCTTGTAAATAATTATAAAACTGCTATTTATAAATTAATTTTATAAATACCTATTTGTTTTCTTCATTTCTCCGCGGTAAAAATTATAAAATTGGTTCTTTGTAATAACTTTTTGGATCTTTCTAGATCTAAGCATACCACCCTCTTTTTTATTACAATCTTTTCCAAAATAATCATCGCCATTTTATTTCAAATGATTGTTTCATTTAAATCTGTCGCAGAGTCAGCTAGGCAAATTTTCTTAAGATTTGTGGAAAAATATAAAATTACTTTTTGTTTTACTAAATTTATTTTAGGACTAGATTTCAAAAGATTTTAAAAAATTCACGGGAAAAATTTCTCCTAACATTTCTAAACGTTCTGTAAAATGAAAAAAATGCTAAGAAAGTTTCTAGATACACTTTCGACATATATGGAATATTCAAAATCTTTTTGAATTTTTCAAAGAAACAAAGGAAAATTTTGTATTAAATATAATTTTTCTAATAAAATCATGATTTGCCTAGATTTTTTTATATGACTAAAAGATATGTTTTGGATGAAAATTCAACAATTTTGCTGAGAGTTCCTCTTTTTTGGTTTAAAATTTTAATCTTTAAAACATTTTGTTTCTATAAAAGTAATCTTCTTGATAGAAAGTTTATGTTTAGGTTTGAGAAACAACTTTTTTGTGGAAAATTTATATTTTCGGGTTGAAAAATTAAACTCTTCTTGTAGAAAATTTGTATTTATTAGAAAATGTAAGCATTTTCTGAATAAGACGAATTTTTTACAAAAATATTTTAATTCTCGAACCCGAAAATATAAATTTTCTACAAAAAAGTTGATTCTCAATCATATACATAAACTTTCTGTCAAGAAGATTACTTTTATACAAACAAAAATTTAAAAAGACTTACATTTTTAAACCAAACTTTCTAATAATTTTATTTTTTATTTTACAGGGTGTTTAAAAATGTTAGGAAAAGTTTTTATTGTTAAATTTGCAATATTTTAAAAACTTTTCAAAATTTTAAAATATTGTTAATCTCTTCAAAACTTTGAAAATTCTAAAATGTCTCTTAAATTTAGACGAATTATTCCTCAAAATGTCTTGACATCTACTTCAATGAAAAATCGAAATTTTATTAAACATTTTTTGAAATTGTTTTAAAATAATTTTTCAAATTTTTAAAAAACTTCTAAGTTAAAAAGAAAATCAGGAAATCTTTCAGATTATTTTTCGAAAATTTTGGAAACCTTTTGAAATTTTAAAAAATCTTTTTAAATGTAGTCCTAATATAAATTTTGTAAAATAAAAAGTTATTTAAAAATTAATTAATTAAAATTAATTTCTTCAGATGAAGAATACTTTCAATACATATTTGTTCAAATTTCCAATTATTTTCAATTTGCGGGTCAAAATCATTTTGAAAACAAAATGAAAGTTTTGAATAATTATCTACTTTCTTATTTTTGTAGGGTTATAAAATTAATTTGAAGAGAATATTTAACAAGATTTTAAAGCATTCCAAAAGATTTCGAAAGTTTTGAAATAATAACAATAATCAATAACAATGAATAAATAAAGAAATAGAGTTTTGAAGATTTAGAACAAATAACTTCGAAGATATCTATGAATTTTGAAGTTTCAATAGAATACACAAATTTTCGAAGGATTTGTGGGAAAAATTTAAATAATTTTTTCTTGCACAAAATTTACTTTAGGACTATATTTAAAAAGATCTTTGAAAATTTCAAAAAATTTGTAAAATTGTGAAAAAATAATATACAAAATTTTCATTTTTTTAAATTTAGAAGTTTTGAAATAAAAATAACGTCAAAAAATTTTTAATAAACTGTACATTTTCTAAAACTTAAAAACACAATTTTGAAGCTTTTTCAAAATTTTAGAAAGTTTCAAAATAAACCATTTATTTAAGTTTCCTGAGAATATTAAAAGTGGTTATTTATTTCAAACAAATAATGTTGAAAGAATATTTAAAAAGATTATAAAACATTACGAAAGATTTCCAAAATTATGAAAACCGATTCCGGAAGATTTCAAGTTATTTTTAGTTATAATTTGAGTAATTTTAAGAGTTATTTCAGAAGTTTTGAAAAGATAAAAAATACTTCAAAAATTTAAAAAGGTTATAAGCTATTATTAAATTTTTTCCAAGCTTTGAAAAGTCCTACATGTCTCTCACATTAAAATTTTTTTCTAAAATCTTTTAAAATATTGTAAAATTAAAAAATTATTAGAAAGTTTCTACATACTGTTTCGACATACATTAAATATTCAAAAATCTTTTTACATTTTTTAGAGGTAAAAAGAAAAATTATATTTATATAACTTTAAAGAAAATAAACAAAGAAACTTAGAAAATAAATAGTTATTAGATATTTTTATTTTGTATTAAAAATTATTTTTTTATTGACATAATTTGCCTACATTCTTTTTTTCATAACTGAAACCTATTTTTTGGTAGGTAATTCAAAATTTTGCTGAGACTTCCAGTAATAATAAACTGTATTTTTTAATCTGACGTTTCAAATCATGTCGGAATCCTCTTCAGTGATTTATTTCTAAACAAAACCAAAATTTACATTTTCAGTAGTATGCGTTCGATACAATGTTAGTAATAAAAAAAAATTTTATCATTTAAATTCTAATTGTGTACCT
>NC_046662.1:117843130-117850777 GCF_010883055.1 Belonocnema kinseyi | reverse complement strand
GTGTGTGTGTGTGTGTGTGTGTGTGTGTGTGTGTGTGTGTGTGTGTAGAATAATCTATAGTTTTAAAATTCCATTTAATATCGAAGTTTAAGTTATGTTAGTTCGTGATTTTTCTGTTTTCTAGTTTCCTATCGTAAATCGTTGTGTAATACAAATATGGCATTTGTGTTAACGGTCCGTATGATTTGTAAAATTTATCACGGAAATCGTCACTTTGGTATTCATCATCAAATTGAGCACTATAATTTCATCTAATCCTGTCAATGACATCCGATCAAATACTCGTATAGAAGTAATTAAATCGAAATTAGTTTTATTCACTTTTTTGTTTAAAATAAGTCACGTTTAGTTACTTTTTGTGTTCAAAATTAGTCACTTTTAGTCACTTTTTAGCTCAACTTAGTCACTTTTTTTACTTTTTTGAGGTACATTAGTCAGTGGCAGCCCTGGATATACAATAACTTTTCGAATATTGTAGAAATAAATAATATAAGTGAAATCTTATCATTTGTGATTAATTGCAAATAATTCGCATTAAAACACAAACGAATTAATTGAAGAATTATGTAATGTAAAAAAGTTCACAAACAGTTCGAATACTGTTTTACAAAATAGCTTTTGGTTATCCGTGATTTCTTTAATCTCATCATTGTTTAAATAAAAAATAAAAAACTACCTTTCTATATGATTACTAACCTTAGCAATTGTGTAAGAAAGTCAACACATCCATTATTGCACTAATAACATTCATTGTCGAACACTGTAGATAAATTTAGTTTGATTTTTTCTTCTTTTCTTGACAAATACATCTTTTGTGACTACCGTGACTACTAGTTGCTACTAGTAGCTGCTGTTGTTAATGTTGGAATACAACAGTTTTAGTGGGGGAAGTGCATAGTAGAGCTGCGAAAGTGCAGTGACATTTAAAGGGAAGGTCGTAAATTTGAACTCTGATACTTTCCTGTATTTTTATTTTAAAACCTTGTTACTGAGGGGTATTGATTTATTGCTTTCTTAATTTTAAAACGATTTGTGATTGTGAGAATTGTTTATTTTTTTCTGAAATAAAGCCTTTATAAAAAGAAGAAAGTTTTTAAATGTCTGTTCTTTGATTGATAGTATTTATTTCGCTCGCCAATAAATCATTTCTAGTAACATACGCTTCCTGTAGTTAACAGTTTTGTCAATGATTTTAGTCAATTGAAAATTGAATTTGTGATGTTCAAATCAAGAATTTTTAGTTAATGTGGTCCATTTTAAATGTGGTTTAAATAGTCTTTTGTGTTTTCGTGGATTCTGAATTTAAGCGGACACTTTGTTGTGCCAATATAGAAGGAGTCACAACCAGAACAAGAAATTTTGTAAACTACATTTTTGATGTCAAGTGTAGGGATGGGATCTTTTTTTAACTTGAAAATTCATGATATTTCATTCACATTACGGAAGCCGCCGATTTTACATCCAAAGGTTTTAAAATGCCTGACAAATTTCCCGAAAGTCCCTGTATATATGTCAGGGATATATATTTGGTTGGCAGTATTGAGGTCGCAGGTTGATATCTGTAGTCGCGTCAGTATACTCGTCAGTGTGTGCGTGTTTGTATGGTCATGGCTAGTCAAGGGTTGATGGTTTTCAATGTTTGTTTAAGAGTTTTTCTGTGCGATTTTATGATTTTATGTCGTTTTCCAACATTGACAAAACATGTGTGCGTGAAGAAATTGAGAGAAAATTAGATTAAACTTATTTGCAGTGTACCGAAACGAATGTAGTTCCATAGCAAAATTTGATGATTTTCTTACACGACTGCTGAGGTTAGTAAACATATAGAAAGATATTTTTTTCATTTTTCATTCAAATAATTAATGCGATTAGAGAAATTACGGATTAGAAAACTTATTGTATTTTGAACCAAGAAAAAAATTATACAGCAAAAAGATACACAATTAAAATTTATAATTGATAAAATTATATTTATTTCATGACTGACATTGTATCGAAAGCGTACAACTGAAAATGTAAATTTTGGTTTTGTTTAGAAATAAATCACTGAAGAGGACTCGCACATGAGTTGAAACGTTTGATTAAAATACACATTTTTTGTATTACTGAGCCCTAAAGTCCATGCAAAGAAACACCAACTTATTTAATGCCACAAGGGTCATAACAATTCCCCCTCATGAATCAAAAAATACATATACCTCGTTTAAAATTTTTTTGTAGTAAAGTAACGTTGTTGATAAAAAATTTTTTTTCGGTCAAAAATTTAACTTTTCTTTTATAAAAATCGTCTCTTTTAGAAAATATTTACATTTTTTGTTGTTTAAAATGCAACTGGTTTGAAAATAATATTTTTTTGAACGACTTAAAGTGTTTTTATTAGTTTAAAAATAAAAGTATTTTAGGATTGAAATCTCAACTATTTGATTAAAGATGGTTTTCTTTTAAATTTCGTTTTAAAAATTCTGAAATTTTCAAAAATATTTTTAAATTTTCTCAAGATTCTTAGGAAAATTATTTTGATATAAACCTAAAAAAATAAGAAAATGAATAGTTATGCGAAACTTTTAGTTTGTTTCCAAAATTATTTTGCTCCGCAAATGGAAAATCTTTTGAAATTTTAACAAATATGCATTAAAACTATTCTTTATCTTGAAAAATTTATTTAAAATGATATGTAGAAAAATTTTAAACTATTGCGAAAGATTTCCGAAGTTTTGAAAAGATACCAAAATAATTTTAAAAATTAAATGATTTCAACACATTAAAAAAAAATATATATACTTTGAAGATTTGGAACAACAACTTTAAAGCTATTTAGGAATTGTTAAGTTTCAACAGAATACCAAGATTTTCTTAAGATTTGTTGTAAATTGTAGATTCTTAAGATTTATAAATTGCAGATTTTTTAAGATTTTGAAATACAATTTTATAGTTTTTTCAAAATTTTGAAAAGTTTCAAGATAAAAAAATTATTGTAAGATTGTTGAGAGTAGTAACTTGTTTTAAATAATTTTAATGGGATATTTAAAAAGGTTTTTAAAACATTACGAAAGATTTTCAAAATTATGAAAAAGGACTCGTTGAGTGAATGCATATCTTTTTGAATACTTCGAAATGAATCTTATAAATTCTTCAAAAAATACCACCTTAGACTTTAAAAACAATACTAAATGACTTATACTTATACTTTTTATATTAATAAAACGCAATTATTTATTCTTAATTTTTATAAAGACAAAAGAAATTTTACATTAATCCAATTTGAATTTTCAAGAAACTATGACGAAAGCAGCTTGCGCTAACCATTGGCTCATCGGCTCTCGTACTGGGTATTTTCACGTAAAAAATTCTTTCATTATTTTTTTTTTAAATGTTGCATTATTGTAATTTTTTATTTTATGTAAATTTCTATTCCTAAATTGATCACAATGAAAACTTTAGTTTTTCTATTATTTGAAAAATCACAATTGCTTTCTCTATGAGGAGGCAAATACATTTGCTAACGGGAAGCAAAGTGCTTGTAAAATGAGCACCATATAATAAATATATATACAAATACAGCAGAGCCACTCGAGATCAAATTCACAGATAGTTTAAAATGGCTTGATGCAGTATAGAGAATTTACCAAGGATCTTTTAAAATTGTCAAGTGCAATGTAGAATTTGTGGAGGTTATGTTTGTGTGTTTTGCAAGATTTTAAGGAATGTATTTCATGTATTTTATATTTCAATGTAACCTACACTGAAAGAGGGGCTAACTTTAACCATTTTATTTAACATTTATTTAACAAAATTTCAAAGGCATAAATTATATAATGAATTACATTTTTTATACAGTGTATATTAAGTCTTTATTGATGAAGACTCCATTCAATAATATTTTATTCATAATCTTAAAACTTTGGGCATGGTCAATTTTAAATGAATTGTTTCTTATATTTTTTTAGACCTTTAGCATTAACGAATAATCAGTTCAGAAAATGTTCATTATTCTTTAATCCTAAAGGAATCACAAAAATATGAGTGAAGCAATTTACGTGAAATTGATCATGCTTTCGATTCTAAGGTTATAAATAAATAATTATTCATTTGAGTGTTTATCGGTAAAGACTTACTATATATTGTACATTTTCTTAAATTTTAAATGTATAAAATTTTATTTGCCTTTTAGGACGAACAGCTAAAGAATCAGGTGCAAACCCAGCAGCTAGTGGGTTTGGGCCGACGACGAAAAGAAGGTCACAGAATTCGTCACCAAACCCGCCCCCAAACCCCCCACAAAATCCGTCCCCAAATACCCCTCAAAATCCGCCCCCAAAGCCTCCACAAAATCCTTCCTCAAATCCCCTACAAAATCCGTACCCAAATCCCCTACCAAATCCGCTCCTAAATCCCCCAGTAGGCCCGCCTCTAAATACACTACCAAATCATGAACATCCTGGATCCGCCATCAGTTCTTTCCTTCTAAAGCAGCTCAAAGAGCAAAAAGATGCGTTGCTGCAACTTCAGAAGATACTTCAGGCGCTGAAAGAGCAAAGAAAGAGAGAACAGCAAAGTTGGGCCAACGAGAGGAGGCATCTGCAAAGTCAAATACAAAATCAGGCTCGACAGCTCACGCAGGCCCAGACCCAGGCCCATTGTTACGTCCTACCTTTGGGACCCACCGAATAATATAAAGAATTATTCTTTGATTGGTGGATTCCTTTTCTAGTCTTAAGGTTCGCTGCTGACTGGCGTTGATTTGAAAATCAACTACCGCGGTTATTTGAATCTTTATATTAATCACAGGCGAGTTGGTGGCTTCACCAACAAAAGAGTTGGTGGCTGTAATAGAGCCGATCTCCTGATCATCGGTCCCTTCTTTTATCAGAAGAGCAGGATAACTCCTGATATTTTCAGGCAGATGCTCGTTGACCATACTGGAACCGATAAGAGTAGGTCTGAATAGGCCATCAGTATCTACCTCAACAGAGTTACTGGGGACTGGGTACCCCGATTCCGTATAAATCCCTAACATCTTTAGGCATCGATGACCAAAGGATCTCAATCCTCCCAGATTGTAGTGGTAAAAATTACCAAAAACGCTCTGATCTTGGGGCACCTGAGTTTTTGTTTTTTGTGAGGTCTTATTTCCTGCCTCATTTTTTCTGAAGACAATGGCTGGATTACCATTGTCCTCCTTTTCCTCTATTGAGACAATGGCCGTGTTACCATTGCCCCTAGGATCATTGGCCAACGGCCAGCTAACATACGGCAGCGTTATCTTGCCTGCGTTGGGGTTTATCCTACTCAGAAAAATCCTTCCTAACAATGCTTGTATACAAACTTTCGTTTTAGGACTCTCTTCATCCTGTTCTAATAACAGACGAGCATGGTAGGAGTTCGCGTACGCAAAACATGATCATCCATCAACATTACAGGGAGAGAGCCTTCTTTCTCCTCTAAATAATGAGGGTTCCTGCATAAGGCATCTGCATCGCTATTAATTTTACCTGGTTTATAAACGATATCGTAGTTATAATCAAAAAGTTCTACTCAACATCTCCGTTTCAACGACTCTGCTGGGAGTTTAAAAAATTCTCTTCGCGTTTCCTCTTTAATGTTTCAAGTTCATTATCGTGTCTTTGTTTAAATCTACAATCTTGGATAAAATGACTTGATAGACTACAATAAGTACATTTCTTCCTCTCTTTCTCTTTTACAATTTTTAAAAATATTTTTACAATAGCGTTGGATATGCCCAAATTCATTGCATTCATAACATTGTACGGGTCTTCGTACTTGTTCATTATTAAAATTTTGTTCAGTTCTACCTTCAATATATGTGACTCGTCTATTGGGAATTTCGGTACGTTCGATTTTCCTAAATTTTCTGAAATTATAATTTCATCGTTCTTATGAATTCTATTCCAACATTTCCACTGGAGATCGGCTTGGTTCGCAAGAGCAATAGCATTTTCTAAAGTGGCAATATCTTTGTCCCTAATTTTGCGAATAAACATCTTTATCAAGGCCGCGGAGAAAATTCCCAACCGAAATCGCTCGATAAGCTTCACAAATTCCTACAGCTTTTTCATTTGGAGTATTCTCCATTATTTGAGACGTTAACTTATTCAAAATTTGATTCACTCTAGCTCCGTATTCAGGATTGGATTCTTTAGACTGTCTTTTAACATTAGTCAAGTCTTGTAATAATTGACTTGAGTCTTCTTGAGGAGAATATATTTGCTCTAAAGTATTCAATATTTCTTCTAACCTCATATTAATACGATCGTGAATATGGATTCGAGCTTCACCGGTCATTTTTGTCCTAATTAACACTGTCAAATAAGGCATTTCTGAAGGACTGATCATGGACATCGCAGTTCGGCAGTGTTCTACGAACATTTTGACAGACATATTTTTTCCTTCAAATTGGGGAATAATGTCTCGTACTATTTTAGAAACCTTCGAAGGATCAGGAGTACTAGCTAAAGAAATGAAGGGATTTATTTGCGAGTAAGTTTGAACGGGAACCGCGACACTGCGTTCGCCACCATTCCACAAATCATTCCCGCCTGTCAAACTCATTGTTCCTACTGAACGATTTGAAATAGATACAATTTCATTTAGTGGGGCTCTTGGGATACCATTATTATCTCCAGGAACGATATTATCAAAGTTTGTTCGCTTTCTATACTTCTAACGCTCGGGGGATCAGTATTAACTCAGATCACCCTTTGTTTTTTGGCTACAGGTTCACCAGGCTTGGTGACCCTTCCAGCACGTCGTGTAACAGACATTTTAGTTTCAGTCAGTACTCAAGGTGTAATATTGAAAACTTAATATCAGTCCATTGTAGCTGTTTTCCTAGTTATTTAATTACTCATTGTATCGCAATTATGTATTAAAAAAAAATTTAATTCTCAAAAATAAAATGTCAGTACACTTGATTTTTATTATTTATGATGATTATAAACCTCCTTGTGAGATTTATAAATTTAAGCCAATGTCCATTTTTACTGACAGGTCTTTTCAAAATATTGAATAATTTAGTTATTAAAACTCGAATTCTTAGATGAAATGCACTGTTTGAAGAGCAGTTGTCCATTGTTTGTCGGCTAGCAGTTGCAGCTGCCAGGCTCTCTGTTTTCGGGTTTGCTACTGCCCTGTTTAATTACATTTCTAAGAATTTCAATCAAATTAAAAATCCATTAGGATAGGTTGGACTGATCATGAAAATACTGCCGTCTCAACTTCGAAACGGATGTAGATCTTGACCCTCACTCGCCCCCTTTGGGACCGATAATCCGAAAGAGGGGAGAAAGCAGGCGATTCAAAAACCGCTTTGGCCTATCAACCGCGTCTGTCTGTGGCTCTGAATGTCTCGAATGAGTCTGTTCTCTCCGTGTCTCAGATTCTTGACAGTTTTCTTGAAAGTGGTCGGTGTGATCGTGAGTTCTCCTTTATTTCTGTTCTTCCCTACGTTGATAAAAGACAGTGTTCGGTGTGATCTTTCGGTGCTTCGTATTAGTCCCTTCATATGACAAGGCTCAATTTCCTTCTTGCTTCTTTTGGATTAATTCAGCTTGTGATGTCTAATGGCGACCAAGGATGTTGCTGGAAAGTATTCATTCATCGATGCCTTTGACGTGCGGTGCCAGGACC
>NC_046662.1:117842018-117843030 GCF_010883055.1 Belonocnema kinseyi | reverse complement strand
TTTAACCGAAACATTCATTTCCTAGGGATATGTCTATTAACGAGGGTTTATTAACTTTTACATCAAAGTTTATATCAAAGTTTACAACATAGTTCACCTTAAGTAGTATATTAAAGTTTACATCAAAGTTTGAATTAAAGTTTACCTTAAATATTATCTCAAAGTTTACTGCAAAGTTTACACAAGAGTTTACCACTAAGTTCACTCAAAAGTTTACCGCAAAGTTTACCGCAAAGTTTACCGCAGAGTTTACCGCAAAATTTACCGCTAAGATTACCGCAAAGATTACTGCTAAGATCACCGCAAGGATTCCCTCAAAGTTGGCCGCATTGCTTACTGTGAATTCTACTTCGATGTTCACTAGAAAATTTACCGCAATGTTTTTCTGGCAACAAAGTTATAATTAATTTGTTATGTTATGACCATCAAATACTATAACAAGAAGCTACGATTAAACACTTGGAACACATGTCTTTCTCGCTCACATTTTCAAACGGAGCAGACTTATGTATTATAAAATAATAAAAATAATTACAAAGTGAACAATCGTTTTCTCTCAGTTAATGACCTGATCCGCTCCCATCTCGCTGGCTACTTATCTTCTTTAAACATGCACGAAATTCCAAGAGAATTAGTTATAATTTTTAAAATCTTTAATTATATTTACGGAAGATTATTATTTTGAATTTAAGATTCTTTTACTCTCTATGATAACCATGACTTTAAGGTTTAATCATTTTCTTAAAATCAGAATAGAACGCAAAGACTTTTAGTAAAAATTTGTTAGCATTTATACTTCATATTTTATAAGTTATAACATTCTCAAATAATTAATATTTTCTGATTTCCGATTATTTTTTATTATTTTCTTGCCTTAAGAACTGCTAAAAACTATTACCTAGAATAAAATATATCTGTTTTCTTACTTTACCTCAATGTAGCAAAGGGGAGAATTTAATTTGTCATATCACGACAATTTTCAACACTTCACTATTCACTGGGGGGGGGGGGG
>NC_046662.1:117833044-117841991 GCF_010883055.1 Belonocnema kinseyi | reverse complement strand
TCTTGTCCTTTTCACAGCTATAAAGCCTTTTAATGCTGAACTCTGGATGTCAGAACTCTCGGTGCTGATCTCTGGATGTCAGAACTCTCGGTGCTGATCTCTGGATGTCAGAACTGTCGGTGCTGAACTCTCGGTGGTTCAAACTTTAACTGGACCTCTCCCAATTCCAGTATTCATGGGTCTTGAGCCTTAAATATAACCGTCCTAAGGTTATCCACTTATGCCGGGAAAGATTGAGGCGGTTGAACTTAGTTCCCGCGGCGCAGCAAATCCCACTACGCTGTCACCAAATGTTACGTCCTACCTTTCGGACCCACCGAATAATATAAAGAATTATTCTTTGATTGGTGGATTCCTTTTCTAGTCTTAAGGTTTGCTGCTGACTGGCGTTGATTTGAAAATCAACTACCGCGGTTATTTGAATCTTTATATTAATCACACGCGATGAAATGAAGAATCTCACAAGTTAAATAGGTCAGTTTAAATGAATAACTTTATTTACTAAACTTTACACACTAATCCATGGGACACACACACAACAGTTAATATAAACTTTTTAATTATTATTATTATTATTAACAACTAAATTCTATATATAACCTCACTCAATGTTAGATATAAACTAGATTTGACGACTAACTAAGTTACGCGGAACTTATACATTTTAGAATCTACTTTCTAAATTATAATATTTAATATTTAAGATCTCGAGTGACGCGGGTTCAATGAATATCAACGATTGAAAGATATCTGCCGTTCCTCCCCGAGTGACATATATTTATAACCTTGCATTTTTAGATTATTTTAGTTGAACTTTCTTCCAGGTAATTTGCAACCAAACAGTTGCATTTTTTACTAAAATAATTGAACTCACCACGCAAAAAGACTGCTGCATAAAATTCAATTAGTCACATTTCAGCACTTGCTTTGAAAATCACTTTTTTATTTATATTGTTGATTTATTGCCGAAGTTTATAATTCATCATATGATCTTGTAGTAAATGCAGCCATATTCGCATCTTGCTTTGCTATAAACACACACAAAAAATCAGTATGAACGTAAAATCGGATTTTATCTAAAGGCTACGATACTTTAGGGGGGGGGGCAATAAACGTATTTCAACGAGGGGTGGGTGTCGATAATTGCTCAAAATTGGTAAAGTAGTTTATGGATGATCCCTAATCAATTGTGTTGCAGGTTGTTTCATTATTAAAGAAACTCGTCAAGTCCCGGTACGCTGGTAATTGGCGCGGGCAGAAAAGAGGAGGTCCAGCACATATCTGACAAAAAAAGTCTTGAAACCAACGTAAATATTTTTTGTTATTTTCTAATTAATT
The DNA here is from genome assembly GCF_010883055.1 of Belonocnema kinseyi. NCBI lineage: Eukaryota > Metazoa > Arthropoda > Insecta > Hymenoptera > Cynipidae > Belonocnema > Belonocnema kinseyi. Next base: position 117,840,653 of record NC_046662.1, on the reverse strand, counting down.
TGCTTTTCTTCCTATTTTATTGTTATCTTTTTAAAGCAATTTTTAATTTTTCTGTAACAACAAAATATTCTTTATATTTTTGCAGAACCTGATCAAACAGAAGAACGCATTTTCAATCACACCATTCGCAAAACTGGAAATAATACTATATACTATGATACTAAATATACTAAATATAATAATATTATATACTATTTTATAATAATATCTCCCTAAATGTAACGAATTTAAATTTTAAAAAATGAAATCAAGTTTTTGTTCTTCTGATTTTAACTTCCAGGTCACCATATGGACGAAAACGAGGTGTAAGTTTTTCGAATTCGAATTTTCACTCTCGTCATGTAAAAATTTATCTTGTTTAATTTTTTTTTGTAGAAAAGAAATCTTGTCGATAGACAGTTTATGTATTTGGTTGAAAATTAACTTTTTTTTTTTGAAAAACTCATATTTTTGGGTTCAGAAATTAAACCCCTCTTGTAAGAAATTCATCTTTTTTAGAAAATTTAAACATTTTTCAGTTAGAAATACAGGTATTTGAAAAATAATCTTAATGGATAACTTAAACTGTTTTTATTTATTTGAAAATAAAAATATTTTAGGATTGAAATCTCATCTAATACATTTTTCGCTCAGAATTCATCTTTTTTGTTAAGAAATTTTCTCAAGATTCTCAGGAAAATTATATTTATATAACCCTAAGAAATAATAAAATAAATTGTATCTAAGGTATTATTTATCTTGAAAAATCAATTTTAAGAAAATATTTAAGACAAGTTTTTAACAATCCAAAAGATTTCCAAAGTTTTAAAAAGATAAGAAAATAATTTTAAAGTTAAAACGATTTCAATAAATTGAAAAAATTTAGATTTTTGAAGATTTAGAACAAATATCTTTCAAGCTATTTAGGAATTTTTGGAGTTTCTATAGAATACAAAAATTGTCTTACGGTTTGTGGGAAAATTTTTATTAATTTTTCATTTTAGAAAATCAATTTTAGGACAATATTCCAAAACATTTTTAAAAATTTCAAAATATATATAAAAGTGACAAAAAAAATCTGAAACATATTCCGTTTTTTTTATTCAGAAGTTTTTAAAAAAGTTCAAAAACAATGTTAAAAAAGTTGTTAAAAATTTCAAATAAAATATAGATTGTTTAAGACTGAAGAATACAATTTTTAAGTTTTTTCAAAAATTTGAAAAGTTTCAAGATATAAAAAAAAATAATAATTTTAAGGCTCTGGAAGATTTTAAGACATTTTTAGAAATCATAAGATTAATTTTAAGAGATATTACAGAATTTTCGAAGTTTTTAAACAGATTGAAAATATTTTACAATTTTGAAAAGTTGATGAACTATCTGTTAATTTTTTTCCAAACTTCAGATAGTTCTGCATGTCTTTCACCCTACAAAATTTTTCTTAAATCTTTTAAAATCCTGTAAAATAATAAAAAGTTCTTACAAAGTTTCTAGATACTGTTTCGGCATATATGAAATGTTCAGAAATCTTTTTGAATTTTTTTAGAGAATTAAAGGAAAATTATATGTATATAACTTTAAAGAAATTAAACAAAGAAACTTGGAAAATAAATATTTTTTTGAAATTTTTATTTTATGATAAAAATTATTGTCTTATTTAAATTAAAATTTGCCTAAATTTTTGGTTTTCAACAATTTTGCTAAATGCTCGCGTTTTTGCGGAGGGATTGTTCAATTAATATTGCACCAGTTTTTAAATTCGTAAATAAAATAATTTATTTCAATGTATAACAAATGCAAAGTGGAGCGTGGTACAAAATTAGTGACTTCCGAGTAAAAGACGTTGCTTTTGAACTGATGAGCACGGAGGTAGTATTATAGCTAAAGCTTTCTGAAATGGTTCGCTCTTAGCCTGACGACGTATCCGCATTTTGGGAGCTGACGGAGTGGGTTTTGCAAGAGTTTTTGAGTCAGGTAATGTAGGAGAGAAGAGATGTAAGATTTTGGAAGCTTTGGTCATTTACTCAAGTCTAGAGAGGGACCCTTACTTCATTGAAGTACATGAGGTACAATATGATTTCACGAATTGAGCGATGCAGGCCCTGCCTACAATCATATACTAAGTTGAAAGTTTATGTATTTGGTTGAAAATCAACATTTTCTTGTAAAATTGATATTTTTTGTTTAAAAAATTAAACCCTTCTTATAGAAAATTCGCCTTTTTTAGAAAATATGTAAAAAATGTAGTTAAAGGTACAACTGGATGAAAAATCATCTTTTATGGATGATTAAATTGTTTTTGATTATTTAAAAATTACATTTTTTGTAGAGAATTCATATTTTTTGTTAAAAAAAATGAACCATTTGATTTAAGATGATTTTTTTTTTAATTTAGATTTGAAATGTCTGTAAATTTCAAAAATATTTTTAATTTTCCTCACGATTCCTAGGAAAGTTATATTTATTCAACCATGAAAAAAAAGAAAATTTTAAACTTTCATTTTTTTTTCAAAATGATTTTGCCCTGAAAATGACAAATAATTTGAAATTTGAACAAATATGTATTAAAAGTATTCTTCATCCTGAAACATTAATTTGCAGAGAATATTTAACAAGATTTTAAAACATTGCAAAAGATTTCCGAAAGTTTGAAGTGATAGCAAAATATTTTGAAGTTAAAATTATTTTAAGAAATTAAAACAAAGTAGATTTTTGAAGATTTGGTACAAATAACTTTAATACTATTTAGGAATTTTTAAGTCTTTTAAAATTGTCAAAAAACAATCCAGAAGATTTTTCAAATTTTTTTTAAAGATGGAATTTTTTTATATAACCGTTTTAATGTTATGACCATTTAAAAAACACACTTCTTTGGACACAGGAATATAGTTAACAGATTGGTAATATTTCTTATTATTTTCAAAGGAACCTCACAAATAAATATTCGTGGGGAGGGGTTCTATTTTCTAGTTACGCCACTGAATTGAGATTGACGGAAATATTGTTTTCACATAGAGGCATCTACTTTATCCACGTTCAAAGTTTCTTTCCTACTATAGTTTTCCGCCAGAAAATTTTTTTCCTAATTATCAACATTTTAATATATACAAACGTTCCGTAGTCCTTTTTATATAACTTTCCAAATCCTGAACACGATAGCTCAATCCGTGTGGACGTAGAGAGGGCAACAAAAATGAAAATAATTCCACACACAAATTTCAGAAGCGTACTTGGCTACGTTACATCGACCTTATCGACGTTGAAAGTTTGTTTCTTTCTCCGCTAAAAATCGCTAAAAATTCTCGGAAAATAATGACAGGTTACGTGTGTGCAGATACCTATTTGTTGATTTGCAACGAATTTGCAAAATTTATTGCTTGTGTTAATTTTTTAGAACGCTGAGACAATTTAAATCTAAATTTGTGCATCAAACTAAAAATATCTGCATAGTGCTCTAACTCGAATTATAATATCCCAATTTATAAATAAACTTTTTTTGAAATTACATACATATTTATGTATACAAACGTTCTTTAGTGCTTTTTATTTTATCTGTCAAAATTTAAACACGATATCTCAGTCCGTGTGGACGTAGTGAACACCAAAACAATGGAAATAATTTTACCCACTTATTTTTACTTAAATAATTGTTTTCAAAATGATTTTAAAGTTAAATATACAAACACAATTTATTGTCTCATTTTATATATCCCAAACTTTGAGAGCGAAATATCATTGTTTTTGGACATGGTGAACACCAAAAAATTTTTTCCTAACCGAGGACTGGTTTGGTCACGTGGTCACCGTAGAACATGCCCTTAACAAGCAAGGAAGCCCTCCTAAGAAAACACACCATCAACCTATTGTACACTTATACAATAGGAAAAGAAGGGAGATCGACCAACTCTACGAAACGAGTCCTTGATCAGGATTCTCGAGTTTTAACAAAGGGCATTATTCCAAGCGGGGATAAAATCAAAATCTTTGGTAAGTTTCCGAAAATATTATTGCTATCCTTTATTTCTTTTTCCAATATTATCTAAAAACTCGTCACTAAAGTCTTTTCCTTTTTTTAAAAAGTGGACACTAAGACGAAGTTTCTCACAATATTCTGGTAGTTCCATGCTGCATATGTCGAATCAAATAAAAATTAACTCACAGATATCACACATGTAACTTGATTTTAATAAATTATAATTGTATTTCTTAACCCGTTTTAAATCAATGATTCGATTATCTCAACCTTTCGCTTTGCTCGTACCTCAATCCATGCTTTCTAATTTTAAACAAAGTTAGAATCAAAAAAAGAGGAAGTAGCGTAAATTTAGCTGTAATTATTTTATAGCAAGGTAAGTGGATCTCATCTGAGACGTAACACTAGTCTTATAATGAAATTTTAGGCAGTTGAGAAAATCGCGCATTCAAAATAATAGAATAATCTTCACTTTTACGCTAAAATCTGAAAATATTAATTTTTCTCTATTCAACGCTTAGTACCGGGAATTGAAAATTCCTTGAAATTTATTAAAATATTCTAAAATATATCAAATCGTTTAAAATCTCATATTAAATTACCATAATCAATTAAAAATTCCTTGGAATCTTTTGAAATTCTCTCAAATTTTTCAAATCCTTTAAAATCTTTTGAAATATCTTGAAATTTTTTAAAGCTCTTGAAAATATCTTTAAATTTAAAAAATACTCTGAAATATTTCAAATCCTTTAAAATCTGTTATTAAATTTTTTTAATCAATTGAAAATTCTTTGGAATCTTTTAAAATTCTCTCGAATTTTTCAAATCCTTTAAAATATTCTGAAATACCTAGAACTTTTTTTAAAGATTTCTAAAGTACTTTGGAAATTTTTTAATTCGTTTAAATTCCTTTAAATCATCAAAATAAATTGAAAATTCCTTGATACCTTTTAAAACATCCTTAAATATTTAAAATCCTTTAAAATCTTTTGAAATTCCTGGAAATTCTTTAAAGTTTTAGACTAAAATTTAGAAAACATTGGGCTTTAGAAACCGTGGGCTTTACAATATTCTGATTATCGAGTGTCAGAAGTTAAAAATTTTTTTATTTTCCTACTTAGTTCAGCGAGAACGAAATTCACAGGATCTCCTTCATATTACGATTAATCTAAAAAATTTCATGGGAAAAATTAAAGTTAGCCTTTTTCGTGAAACCAATTTTTTATTTTTTCTAAAAATTAAAGTTGTTTTGGCACTTTGAAGAAATTTTCCACTTACTCTAAAGAATTGGAGATACAACTTTTACAAATGAAATTTAAAAATTTTTTTTCATAATTCGCTCGAGTTCGTGAAAAAAATTATTGATGAAAAACAACAAAAAATATTTGTCTCATATTTTAAATTAAAAATAATATTTTACGGCTTTTAAACTAAATAATAAAACACTTAATTTTCATAATATTTGTTTAGTTGAAAATTTCTAAGGATTATATTATCCTCGATCAGAACGAAATATTTTCAATATTTCTAATATTTACAAATTATGAGATTATAAACACGAAAAAAATGCAACAACAAAGCAATGAAACAAATAAAATCTAAGGGTTAAATAAAACTGTGAAATGAGTTTCAGGACTAAAATGCTAATGAAAACATAGTAAATAAACAAAATATTTGTTAAAGTTTGCTCACAACAAAATATACGTTTAGATCCCATAATTAAATTTTCGTAATATTTTCGCAATAGCATTTTAAATTTTAAATATTTGAGGATGTTTTAAAATATGTCAAGAAATATTCAACTTATTTTTTATAATTTAAAAGAATTTAAATGAATTGAAAAAAAATTTAGAAGGATCACTTTTAAAAATTCCAAAGTACTTTAGAAATCTTAAAAAAAAGTTCTAGGTATTTAAAAATATTTCTAAGGATTTTAAAAATTTGAGAGAATTTTAAAAAGTACCAACGAATTTTCAATTGATTACAGAAATTTAATATGAGATTTTAAGGATTTAAAATATTTCAGGGTATTTTTAAAATTTCAAGATATTTACAAGAGCTTTAAAAAATTTCAAGAGATTTCAAAAGATTTTGAGGGATTTGAGAGAATTCGAAAAGATTCCAATGAATTTTCAATTGCTTACAGTAATTTTTGATGAGACTTTAAAGGATTTGATATATTTTTGAATATATTAATAGATTTCAAGGAATTTTCAATTGATTATACTAATTTAGTATGAGATTCTAAAATATTTAAAATATTTGAGGGTATTTTCGAAATTTGGAGAAATTTTCAAGAGCTTTAGAGAATTTCAAGAGATTTCAAAAGATTTTAAAGGATTTTAAATATTTGACGATATTATAAAAGATGTCAAGGAATTTTCAACTTATTTTAATAGAATTTCAAATAATTTAAACAACTTTAGCAGGTTTATTAAAAAAATTCCAAAGTACTTTTGAAATCTTTAAAAGAAGTCAAGGTGTTTCAAAAGATTTTGGAGGTTTCGATATATTTGAGAGTATTTTAAAAGGTTCCAAGGAATTTTCAATTTACTACTTTAATTTAATATGAGATTTTGAAGGATTTGATATATCTTAGGATATTTTAATAGATTCCATGGTATTTTCAATTGATTTCAACAATTTTGTATGAGATTTTAAAGGATTTGAAATATTTCAGGGTATTTTTAAAATTGCAAGGAATTTTCAAGAGCTATGATACATTTCAAGATATTTGAAAGGTTTTAAAATATTTCAGGATATTTTAAAACATTCCAAGGAATTTTCAATTTATTGCAATAATTTCAATTCAACAATTCAATTTAATTTCAACAATGCCGACCAATCTAGAGCTGGGGGAGCCAATGAAAATGGATTCAATGCGATCGATCGGCGGGATCTCGTGACCTTTGGGTGGACGGAGCAACTGAATCACGACTTGCTAGACTGCTACGGTGCGAGTGTGGCCCGTGAACGGGGTTACATGGCACGGCTGCATACTCTGTGGTGCGAGAAACACCCGGAGCTATCGCACTTTTCGCAGCAACGTCTGCGAAACCATGCTGAACTACTCCGTAAAAGGGGCTATATAAGCGGAACGCCTACTCTACCACAGCTAGAACAAGCCGGCAACAAAGAAAGAGATGCGATACTAAGAACAACCGCGGGCAGGCATCCAATAGATGAAGAGCGATGCTTTACGACCCGGAGAAACATCAACACCAAGGTTTCTCTCAAGCCTAAAGATCTGGCTGAAATGGATGACGAGCTTCGTGGACATTTTTCCGGTGAATCCGACCAAAAGACGAATGCATCAACTTGCCATAAAGATAGGCTGGGCAAGACAGTACGCATCCCGCATTCAATGTGTGATTGACTACATCATATCTGGCAGGAATTTTACCGCCAAGGTTCGAAAGTTCGCGCGCGAACTCCGGACCCGTTGTCACACACTTAACAAGTCAAAGCTGCTGACCATCAGGCAGCATATTGTTGAGAGAATACGGATACTATCTGACGCTAAGAGAAATCTAGAGCGGAGGGAGAGGTGGATCGGAGAAAATCAACAGTTTCTCTCTGACCCATCTCGACTCTTCCAAGATCCTCCAGTTACTGTCGAACACCCACCCAAACCAGAGGAGGTCGAAGTATTTTGGA
>NC_046662.1:117825159-117832944 GCF_010883055.1 Belonocnema kinseyi | reverse complement strand
TCATTTGGAGTAGTTCCATGGACGAAGAACGAGCTCAGATCTCTTTATATCGGGACAAGAAAGGTTATGCACATGAACAAAAGCATGCATCTTAAGTCTTCCTTTCCGCGACTGTACATCTCACACCGTCAAGGGGGTCGCGGAATATTGAGTCTTGAATGTCTTCACAACAGGATTATTCTGGGTACAGCACATAAAGTTGCAAATGAAAGAGACCCTCTTCTTAAAATGGTCAGGAATCACGAGGAAGTAGGCAAAGGAGCATTTCTGTACAAAGCAGCGGAGGAGGCTGCTGAAACACTCGGACTTGACTTTAGTATTAGGGGTGAGCAAAATGCATCAAATCTAATCTATCTCGAGTACTCACTCCTGAAAGCCCGGATTAAGAAAGCACAAGAGAAAAACTTTCGTGAACAGCTCCGAGATAAGAGGATGCACGGTATCTTCCACAGAAATGTGAAGGATAAGTCAATGTCTTGTGAGCTAACGTTTGTTTTCCTTAAATCGCCCGGATTGAAGTTTGGTACAGAGGGTTTCATTTTTGCATGCCAAGACGGTGTCATTTCCACCTTAACATACCGTCGCCACATTTTGAGCTAAGACATTCCCGATGATAGCTGCAGGGCGTGCCATGCACACCCCGAGCATTTAGCTCACATACTATCTAGTTGTCCAACACACGCGGGAACGACCTACATTCAAAGGCACAATGCGGAACTATATATATACATATATACTATATGGCTTACAATGTGTTTAATATATCTATAGCTGCGTTCTCTAGTCTCCAACGTGTTGAGCATATCTATTTTCTTTATGCTACAACTTGTAATGTTCTGACTATATATATTCTCATCAGTTTAGAACTTGTTGACACAATATTTGCTCTATATTCATTAAGTGTTTATTATTATAAACATGCTTACATTGTACATTTTTTAAATATTTCCCATTTAAATTTACTTTTTATTTTGAACGTGTTCTAACAATAATTCAAATTAAAACATGTATACTCGTATTATATACATAGCATTAAGCCCTTTTACTTTCGGGGTCGACGTGACTCACTGGTTGAGGAAGGGATTTTTTTTAATTCAGAAAAATTTGTCTAATGAATTTTAGTATTAATAATAATCCAAGAGCGAATTCACATACGGCCCAACATTGGCCCATAGTTGGCCAAAATATTGCCCAAGCTCGGCTGCAACTCAACTTAGTTCACTTGGTTTACTTTTACCAAGTTCAAAAGTACTTGGTTAAAACTTATCAACTTCAATTTGTTAGATTCAGCTACTAAGAATGTTAAAAAAGAACCCAGTAAATTAGATTGATTAAAAACAAACAATATCCTTGATAAAAAATAACAAGCATATTGATTGTGTAAAAGGTGACTAGTTTGCTTGTGAAAATATAACTACTAGGTGCAGCTTGGTTAAAATTTATCACGAAGTATTTTTTTGCTTTTAACCGAAAAAATCGTTTTATTTTAGCAAAGAACTACTCATTCAAATCTTGCAGAGTCAAACTCGGTTCTGACAACCAAGTAATCTGTTATTTTTTACCATTTGACTTTAACCGTTTTAGCTCGGCTGTGATAGCAACAAGCACATGGTTACTTACAACCATTACTTTGTTTTTTTTTAACAATATGTCTTTAACCGAACTATTTATCCAGGTCGGTTAACGGTTCGTTTTCTCAGTGTATTGCCTAGCAGTCGGAACCTGGGTAGAATTGCCTCTTTATGTCTAAACTAAATATTGGCTCTTACGAGGCTGAAGCCACATTTTCCAGCTGGAAGAATCTAGGCTTTCCCTCTGCTGGCCCTCGACAGGTTATTGTCGTGTGCTACTTGACTTACACTATTCATATACTCACTTTTTAAAAGTTATATTCTTTAATTAAACTAGACAAAAAGCTTTATTCATAAAGATATATTTAAAAAAATAATTTCTATCAATTAATTATTTATCTCGAGGGGACCTTGTAAAGCCGTCGACAGTTAAAACGAATAATACAGCCGTGAGTGCGAAAAAGTACCTTAATGTTCTTATGCTTAACTATACTTAAATTTAAAAAAGAGCAAAATTACCAAATGCAAATTTTGAAAATTTAAACTTTCTTCTGAAAAAATTAAAAACATTTGATGCCTTAAAAATTGGAAAATAATTTTTCTTAAAGATCGATTTAATTTGAAATCATGTAAGTACGTTGAAAAATCATGTATAACAAATCGAGCTTCAAAAACCTAATTTCTAAAGTATAAAATTTCTAAAGTTCGATTCTCGGCGCTTGCGGATATTTTAATAAACTGCTTTTGTCTTTAGTTATTAGTGATAAGTCCTCTCTAATCAAATTTAACAATCAGTTTAGTTTCAGGATAACGTGCGGAGTATAGTTAATAATCGAGTGTCAATAAAAATACCAGAAAACGGAGAAGTGTTTGTCAGAGGCTACAGAAAGATAAAAAATCTTTAGATTAAACTGTTGCAAAGAAAATTTATGTTAAAATTGGATTAATATTTTTCTACTTTGAATACAAATTTCTGGTAATAGATTATGGCAATGTGCTGGTTAAACTTTTTTACTACTGCAACCATAGCATCACACTTCAGGATTTAAAGCATGATCAATTTTTTAATAATTTAATAATATTTTATTTGAATCAACAAAATAAGAAACAATAGCATATGCTTCTGAATAATAGCACATGCATTTGACCGAGTGCGAAAACACCGTTTGATGCTTCAAAACAATATTTAATTGATATGGAAGTATTTTTTTCTTAGTCTGTGAGGGACTATCTAGATTCTATAAAGACCTTATTAATAGGCCCTTATTGGGTTGCCTACTGATGACCTTGCTAGCTGAGAGTGATGCTTTCGCTTGAGCCCTCGATAGATTGCCACTTTAGGGCCTCGATAGAAAATAGGAAATCCAGACAGGTTCTCTCAAGAACCAGGTTATAATTTCTACCCGGGGAGCGTTAACCACTGCGTTAAACCGACAAGTTGAAACTCTGTGAAAAAGCCATCCTCATAAGCTGCAGTTTGGAAAAGTTAAAGAACCAAATTTTAAGCTCTCTCTTTCGAATTATTTATTATTATGCGACGTTGTATACATGTAAAATACATGAACTGTTAACAGGAATATCAATACAATATTTTTTAATTAAATAATTTAAATCGATCACAATTTCTCTTTACGTAATATTTCGTTTTTTTCGTTTTAGCCTACTTTATAACTCTTTGCAATGACAAGATATATAATTTTTCATAAAAATTTACAAATTTTAATGACAGAGCTTAACAAACTTCATCGTGAACTTTGACAATTTTTCAATAAATTTTTTTTTATGTTACGTGTAAGATTGTTTAGTAGGTGCTAAAAGTAAGACTTACCGAAATAAAATGCTGATTCTGGGCCAAGCATCGGCGGAGGATTAGCAAATATAAATAGTCAATATAGGATGCTAGCACTGGCTCAACATTGGAACGATTTAAATAAAACATTATTTGCCGTGGTGAAAGTGACACTTGGCTCAGTAATGTACCGTCACTAGGCAAGATTTTCGCTGATCCTCGTGAAACATGGTTCCCCGTACTAAAAGTGAGACTTGGGGCAAAAAAGTGCTGATACTGGGCCAAGCATCGGCAGAGGATCTGCAAATATAAAAAGCCAATATAGGCTCCCAGCACAGGCTCAACATTGGGCCGATTTTTATAAAACATAGTTTGTCATGGTAAAAGTGACAATTGGCCCAGTAATGTGCCGTCACTGAGCCAGACTTTGGCTGATCCTCGTGAAACATGGTTTCACGTACTAAAAGTGAGACTTGGCGCAATAAAGTGCTGATACTGAGCCGTATATTGAGCTCCGGCAATTCGCACTTGGGAACTTTATAATGTTTTCAGTAATAAAGAAAATCTTTGAGTGCATGCAAAATTACAAGAACTCTGAACTGGGATTGATGATATTAACCTATTTTCATCAAGTTTTTGTTGATTTTCTTAAAATAATATCAGGAAATTTAGTTCGCTATTTAAAATTTAATTTATTAATATTTGAACAAATTGTAATTCTTCTCAGCCAGCCCTAATCGTAAAACAATGGAAAGGTTCGAGTTTGAGTTTTTTTCAGAACGGGTGCTAAGTCGCTAACCCTGAGAGTATATTGATATTCTGAAACCAACTCGATGCTCACTGTCAGAAATTAAAATTGAAATATTTGTCGTAAAAACGTCAGGTTCGTGTTGAAATAACAAATTAAAGCATGTTACTTTTTCCCCCAAAATTCTTGGTATCGGCGTCATAACATAGTTAATGTTATCTACACTAGACAATAATATTTTCGTGAAAAAACCCGGCAATAAGCGTTGAATCGAGAAAAATTAATATTTTCAGATTTCAGCGTAAAAGTGAAGATAATTCTATTATATTGAATGCGCGATTTTTCCATCTGTCTAAAATGTCATTCTAAGAATAGGATATTTCAGAAACTAATTCATTTCTATTTCCATAGCGGCCGCCGCATAGCTCCCTATTACCCAAGAGAGGACGTGTTTTAAATATATTTAATTTCTTGTAATTGTACCGACGAATAACCTCACAGATATATCTTCCATACCCCAAAAGCGTTGATATTTTGAGATTATTTTATTCCTTCTAATAAGTTCACAAAATATGTGTAATAAATTGTTTTCATTCCTTCAAGTGGAATATAAGTTTTGAAAATTTAATTTTAATTAATTCAATTCCGCCTCTCCACAGTTCAAATTATTTTACTTCGCACATTTAAATAGATTTCTTTGGTGCATTTTTAAGACGTTTGAATAAATTATTGAAATATAAATAATTATAAATTTGAATTTTTTTCGAATTTATAAGTTATAAAAAGTTTTAATAATGAAAAATAGGTTAAATAAATGCTTTCGTTAAATTTTACCAATTCGATTGAGAGGAATAGCATTTACACTTTTTCTGTTCCCCTTGGGGAATCTTTAGACAGAAGAAAAATCGCGTTTTCATAGGAATACAAATTCTTAATTTTTCTGAATTCAACGCTTCACAGTAATACAAGATGATAAATTTTAAATGTAGATGAATTTCATTTTTGCATCAAATTAAGTAAGTCACTTAATTTGAACCAGAAATGGAACTTAAGTGTAGTGCTTCATATCTGATATACGAGTAATATGATAATTAATTGACAGGTATGTTGAGTTTGGGATGAATTTTATTCGCGTGCTCTGAAATTCAATTTGTGCTGGCAGAAAAGCGTGCGCGAAATGCAATGCGGCGATGCGCAAACACTTAAGAGGGCTGGGGACACCCGTGGGAACTCTTAGTTGAGTGTGCGAGAGAGACAGAAATATGATAAGCACGCCCCAAAGCGTGGAGCTTTTGAGTGAAACAAAAATTTTCGACAGTCAATCACAGTTGGAATATTTTCAAAAAAAAGGTCTGGAAAACGGTACCCTTGCCAGTGATCCCAGATCTGAAACGAGACGTGGTCCAATACTATCACAGGTATACCGTGCGAATATAGTAGGAGACGATATAAATGACTGGGTTGCGCGCGCAACCCATTTCTCCTCTTCTGAATTTGAAAACTCGAAGGTGCACGATTGCCGGTCAGAAAATTTCGGCGGTTATATTTATATCTCCATCCACTTTCAAATAAAATCAAGAAATTGATATTTGAATATTTCCAGGTTTCGATGCTTCAATTTGGAGGTTATGTCTTTTTAGGTGTAGAATATTATATTAAATATATAATTATTCTTAATATTATAATTATATTATATTATAAAATAATATTTTTTTAATATTTTGATCTGCATTTCAAAGAAATTCAAGAAATTGGCGATTGTTACGATTCAAATACTTCGCACGCCTCTTTATCTGCGCATATTTTGAGGCTCCGTTATTTCAAGTATAAAATATAAATGATATACATATTAATACTATTATATATACAAATATATACATATATTATTGATGATAATATTATAATTATGTTATATTATAAGTGTCTTATTTATATCTTGATCCGCATTTGAAAGAAATTAAAGAAATTTGCGATTTTAATGATATTTTAATAAATTTTTTTTCCAATGTAAGTCGAAATATCACCTTTTATTTGATAGAAAATTAATTTATTTGGTTAAAAAGTAAACTTTTTGGTTGAGAATTCATGTATTTTGTTAATTAGATTTTTAAATTAAAATGAATGGTTCGAAATAGAAAGCCCTAAATTGTTAAAATTGTAATGAGCTAAATTTCAACTTGGAATGCGACAATTTTAATTGAAAAATTTAATGAACAAAATATACGGTGAATTTTCGACCAAGAAGATTAATGTTCTATAAAAAAAAAAAGATTTTCAAACTTAACCCATATACACGATTAATTTTTAATAAATCCTAGAATAGTTACATTTTCAGATAAAGAAAAATAATTTTTAACAGAAAAAATGAATTTTCAACAAGAGTTGGTAAATTGTCAACCAATAAGATGAATTTGCGACCAAGAAAATTAATGATCTACAAAAAAGACAAATTGTAAACAAAAAACATAAATTTTTAACGAAATTATGTAATTTCAAAGTGAAATAGATGAATTATCTACAAAAAGTTGAATTTCTTAAGCGAAAAATATGAGTTTTCACTCAAAGAGTTCAATTTTCAACTAAAAAGTTAAATTTTCAACCATAATTATAAAGCCTTGTTAAAAAAACGTATTTGTTTTAAAAATTAGTTCAACTCTTAGTGAAATACTCGACTTTTAAACCCAAGCAGATGTACAGTTGATATTTCAACCAAACAATTGCATTTTTTACCAAAAATTACAAATTTTCAACCAAAAAGATTAAATTTCTACCAAACAAGGTCAATTTTTAACAAAATAATGAACTTTCAACGAAATTATTTATTTTTAAAGACAAAAAGAATATTATCTACAAAAAGCTGAATTTTTAAACCAAAATATGATTTTTCTACCAAAATTTTAATTGTCGACCAAATAGTTTAACTTTCTATCAAATTGTTTACTTTTTACGCCCAAAGATGCATTTTTTACAAAACAGTAATATTTTTAACAAAAAAGTTAATTTAGAGGCAAATAGTTGAGTTTTAAACTATAATAATAAGTCCTTAATAAAAAGAAAGTCATTTTCTTACGAAGTAGTTCAACTTTAAGTAAATAATCAAATTTTCCACTCAAAAATTATGATTTTAATTCTTAACAATATAGTTGCATTTACAACAAAACATATTTCATCAGAGTAGTTAAATTTTCAACGAAAGAGATGAACCTTCAAATAAAAATAAAAAAATTGTAACAAAGTAGTGTTTATTTAAAAGAAATCTGTTATATCATCAGAGATGGTAACCTTACCGACCGTAAGATCAATTCTTTAAACTGTGGAGGCAGAAGATCTACACTATCGATGAAGTTAAGAATCTTCAATAACAGAAAATGTTTAACGTCTTAATCAGACTAGATGGAAATCGCAAATTTCTTTCAAATTCGGATCAAGATATAAATAAGACTATAATATATATATATATATATATGATCAAAGATTTTTCATAAGGACAACCGCAGGATTTCGCCGGGAGCGGGTGCTAATCTGAAAAATTGCACACGCTTCCAGCGAAATCGCGGTAAACTTTCAGCCATAAGCACGTCTCACGACCGTGAGATAGGTGGTTACAGTCTGTAAAGGAATCAATACGACGATCCAGCAAAAGCCTCGTGGACCCTAAGAACACGGAGCGACCCAAG
>NC_046662.1:117823851-117825059 GCF_010883055.1 Belonocnema kinseyi | reverse complement strand
ATATGTATCTCATTTATATTTTATACTTGAAATAACGTAACCTCAAAATATGTGCATATAAAGAGGCGCGCGAAGTATACAAATCACAGTAGAAAAATCGGAAAAAATCGGAATAAACTAATGGGACACTGCGTCATTTATTCGGAAAGAAATCTGAAAGGTTTAGAAAGATGTAAATGGAGTGGGACACTTCGAAACAGTTCGGAAAGGCATCAGGAAGCTTAGGAATAGAAAAGCGTTTGGAAAGAAACGGAAGGAAAGTTCACATAGAAATCGGAAAGGTACTTTCTTTCCTATTATTTCAGATTTTTCCGCTTGAGTCTTGCCTTAATTTGAAATTTTTTAATAATAATGGGAGAACCACCAGCAAGCACACGTCCACAAACCACACGCGACGTAAATTAGGTGGTAAATTACTGTGGAAATCCACGTAAATTACCGGTAGTAAATTACGTACTCAAGGCAAACATAAAATGTAGTAAATATTTTAATCTAATTTTAATTTAATACGTAATTTTCATTTATAATTCTTTTAACGAAAGTTTTCGTGTATCATATCGTTCGTACCGACTTTCATTATGTGTGATTAATCTGACACAATTTAGGTGTAACAGAAATATAAATAAATCTCATTTTTTCTCTAGTTAGTTGTTTATTAACTAAATTGTTCAATAATAAAATATTAAAACCCTTTTTTCACTAATCGGGCGTAAAAAGTATTGCCCAGCTGGGGCCCAGCTAGTTAACCCAATCTGGGTATTGGTTGGTTTTAGCGTTACAACCCAGATAACATCCCACCTGGACGAGACTGGGGTTCCCAGTTGGGACCCAACTGGAACTTGGGCAATCTGGCTGGAACCCAGTCTGCCCCAGTCGACTTTTTCAGACGGGAAGTTAGGAAAATAAAGCTTAAACGATCAACTAACATTGAAAATATTGACCGATTTTTATCAATCTTTTTTTGATTTACTCATAATAATGTAACGAGGCTAATGCAGTATATTAGTATTTAATTCATGAATATTGTACAAGATTCTGATTTTTATCCACTTTATCTAATCTCCAACAATGGGAGGGTCTCGCGAGATCAAAAACCGCCCGCTCAACAAACTGCCAGCCGCTGCGATTGGCGATTTTCATGATTTGAGTACTTCGCGTGCCTCTTTATATGTGCGTATTTTGAGGTTACGTTATTTCAAGTATAAAAT
>NC_046662.1:117809956-117823751 GCF_010883055.1 Belonocnema kinseyi | reverse complement strand
GATAATATTATAATTATGTTATATTACTATAATCTTATTTATATCTTGATTCGAATTTGAAAGAAATTTGCGATTTTAATGATATTTGAATAAAATATTTTTTTATGAAAGTTCATTTCTTTCCTGAAAAAAGATCCTACTCCATCTTCGTTTCCCAGTGGAGTGCAGATGGAGTAGGATCTTTTTTTCAGGAAATAATTTTAATTTGAAAATATTATTTTCCATCTAGTCTGATTAAGACGTTAAGCATTTTCTGTTATTGAAGATTCTTAACTTCATCGATAGTGTAGATTTTCTGCCTCCTTGGTTTGAAGGGTTGATCTACGGTCGGTAAGGTTACCATCTCTGATGATAAAACAGGTTTCTTTTAAATAAAAACTACTTTGTTACAATTTTTTTTTTTTATTTGAAGGTTCATCTCTTTCGTTGAAAATTTAACTATTCTGATGAAATATGTTTTGTTGTAAATGCAACTATATTGTTAAGAATTGAAATCATAATTTTTGAGTGGAAAATTCGATTATTCACTTAAAGTTGAACTACTTCGTAAGAAAATTACTTTTTTCTTATTAAGGACTTATTATTATAGTTGAAAATTCAACTATTTGCCTTTAAATTAACTTTTTTGTTAAAAATGTTACTGTTTTGTAAAAAAATGCATCTTTTGGGTGTAAAAAGTAAACAATTTGATAGAAAGTTAAACTATTTGGTCGACAATTAAAATTTTGGTTGAAAAATTATATTTTTGGTCTAAAAATTCAGCTTTTTTGTAGATAATACTCTTTTTGACTTTCAAATTAAATAATTTCGTTGAAAGTTCATTATTTTGTTAAAAATTGACCTTGTTTGGTAGAAATTTAATCTTTTTGGTTGAAAATTTGTAATTTTTGGTAAAAATGCAGTTGTTCGGTTGAAATATCAACTGTACATCTGTTTGGGTTTAAAAGTCGAGTATTTCACTAAGAGTTGAACTACTTTGTAAAACAAATACGTTTTTTTAACAAGGCTTTATAATTATGGTTGAAAATTTAACTATTTAGTTGAAAATTGAACTCTTTGATTGAAGACTCATATTTTTCGCTTAAAAAATTCAACTTTTTGCAGATAATTCATCTTTTTCACTATGAAATTAAATAATTTCGTTGAAAATTTATGTATTTTCTTTAAAATTTGTCTTTTTTGTAGATCATTAATTTTCTTGGTGGCAAATTTATCTTATTGGTTGACAATTTACCAACTTTGTTGAAAATTCATTTTTTCTGTTAAAAATTATTTTTCTTCATCTGAAAATGTAACCATTCTAGGATTGATTAAAAATTAATCGTGTATATGGGTTAAGTTTGACAATATTTTTTTTTATAGTACATTAATCTTCTTGGTCAAAAATTCACCTTTTGTTAGATAGAAAATTAATTTATTTGGTTAAAAAATAAACTTTTTGCTTGAAAATTCGTATATTTTGTTAATTAGATTTTTAAATTAAAATTATTACGTGAAAAAAGATCCTAATCCATCTTTTCAATTTACTTAGCAATCATATCAATTTTTATTATTCTTTAAAAATCTATTACAATTCTCAAAAAGCTTAATTTTCTTCAAAATCTGCAAAAATCTACTTTCAAGTTGAAATTTAGCTCATTACAATTTTAACGATTCAAGGCTTTCTATTTCGAACCATTCAGTTCAATTTAAAAATCTAATTAACAAAATATATGAATTTTCAACCAAAAAGTTTATTTTTTAACCAAATAAATTAATTTTCTATCAAATAAAAGGTGATATTTCGACTTTTATTGGAAAAAATAATTTATGAAAATATCATTAAAATCGCAAATTTCTTTAATTTCTTTCGGATCAAGATATAAATAAAACTTTTATAATATAACATATTTATAATATTATCATTAATAATATATGTATATATTTATATATATAATAGTATTAATATGTATATCATTTATATTTTATACTTGAAATAACGGAGCCTCAAAATATGCGCAGATAAAGAGGCGTGCGAAGTATTCAAATCATGAAAATCGCCAATTTCTTGAATTTCTTTGAAATGCAGATCAAAATATTAAAAAAAAATAATTTTATAATATAATATAATTATAATATTAACATACCAATTTCTTGATTTTATTTGAAAGTGGATGGAGGTATAAATATAACCGCCTAAGTTTTTCTAACCAGCAAACGTGCACCTTCGAGTTTTCAAATTCAGAAGAGGAGAAATGGGTTGCGCGCGCAACTCAGTCATATATATCGTCTCCTACTATATTCGCACAGACATATACCTGTGATAGTATTGGACCATGTCTCTTTTCAGATCTGGGATCACTGAAACCTTGCAGCTGGTGGTAGTTTGTTGTTGGAGATTAGACACAGCGGATAAAAATCAGAATCTTGTACAATATTCATTAATTAAATTTTAATATACTGCATTAGCCTCGTTATATTATTATTATGAGTAAATAAAAAAAGATTGTAAAAAATCGGCCAGATTGCCCAAGTTCCAGTTGGGTCCCAACTGGGAACCCCAGTCTCGCCCAGGTGGGCTGTTATCTGGGTTGTAACGCTAAAACCAACCAATACCCAGATCGGGTTGACTAGCTGGGCCCCAGCTGGGCAATACTTTTTACGCCCGATTAGTGAAAAAAGGGTTTTAATATTTCATTATTAAACAATTTAATTAATGAACAACTAACTAAACAGCAAATGAGGTTTATTTATATTTCTGTTACACCTAAATTGTGTCAGATTAATCACAAATAATTAAAGTCGGTACAAACGATATGATACACGAAAACTTTTGTTAAAAGAATTATAATTGAAAATTACGTATTAAATTAAAATTAGATTAAAATATTTACTACATTTTATGTTTGCAATTTAAATATTATGATTACTTGCAGCCGCCTGACGTTCTTGGCGTCCTCTATCCCAATCTCTCACATTGCTCAGCATGATTCCAATAGCATCTGATGCACTTTTTTCTAAGAAATTAGATTTAACACCATTGCTGATTGAACCATGCGTTTCCATTACAGCATCTAATTAGTAAATAAGAAAATAATTATTTAAAGAAATGAAAACATAACTTCTGAAGTTAGGAATGATAGAATCTTTGAAATATAAGTTTTTGTTATTAAAAAGTTAAATTGTATAAAAATTTCATAAATAGGAAAAATCTGTTTTAATACAGAATAACTTGTAATAAATACCTAAAATACATTGATGAATCTTATAATCTTTGAGCAAGAGCTTGTTTGCCATTCTTCTGATGTTTGTGAATTGTAAAGCGAGGTTTTTCGAAAAGTATTGTTTTTAAAACGTTTAAAACACTTTTTGAGTCATTTAGATCCTTATCCACGAGGGAGTGCAGTGATAAAATCTGCAAACAACAAAATTTATTATATAAATAGATGTATCTTTTTAAAAACTTTGTTTTCTAACAATAAAATATTTTCTTTTAAGACTTACAAATTCATTTCTGAATGCTTCGTTATTTAACTTATCATCGAACTCTTTAAGTTCAGAAACTTCTTTGAAAGGTAGTTGCAGATTGTTACTACCAATAAAACCTTGTGAATTTGGCAAAAGACCCAGTTTTTTAGCTAAGGCATGTAGGATCTCTTCAATACGCTTTTGCCTATCGAAAATTTCTTTTTGAGTGACACTGACTCCCTTTATTGCAACTAATATGAGCTACGTATCTAAACAAACAATTTAATACCAAGTTAATTCATTTTGATAATAATTTTCAGAAACTAATGGTTTATGTATTTTTAATATCATTATCTGTGGTACTTAACCTGAACAAATACATCCCCTTTTGATGTTCAAATTATGTTCATCTTTTTGTACATTTTTGTAAGTGTGTCCAGATGAATCTAAAAATTGATATTATAATAATGTAATAGAAAGAAAAAAAGTCTTCATTCAACCTATTTAACGGTGTTTTTACCTTGATGTTTCTTTTTATGTGCTTCGTCTTCTTTTATGGCATTCTTTTTATTTAGTTGTTCGTGGAAACCTAATTTATCTTGATCAACTACTAAAAATTATAAATAAAACTTTAGAAACATTATTTGCAATGTTTATATGAAAGATTAAGTTGAAAATTATTTGCAGACTTCGTATGATACGTATTTCGCTCTTGATCTTGAGGAATGATTTGTTCGGTACATTTTTTAATATTTTCTAAGAATTTAGTTCGAGATAAAACTTCGAAAAAGGAATTAAAACATAAGATTTCAAGTTATTAATAATATTAAATTTTTATAAATAGTAGCACAATTCAAATCGCTACAAATTCTGAGTATTATTCTATACTTAACCTTTACCAGTAGCTTGATGATTGTTTCCATTACAATCTTTTTCATTATTGTTTATGATGCTGGCCAAATTATTAAAAGTTGATTCTCCACTGCTGATATTTTGTTCAACGTTATTTAGTATCTGGTCTTCAGCATTATTATGTGGCTGCCATTGTGGAAGAAATATTTGATTCAAATCAAATGTCTCAAATAACGGTTCATCTGATTTTCTTGGCTCTGGTAGACAGAAATCTTCGCTCTGTATACTTATGATTTCAAATTTTTTAATTTTCAATTTGCTTTTCCACTAATAGAGAACGGCTTTGGTCGCAGTTTTCAGTGCACGATGGTTTGATAATGCCTGAGAAAAATATTATTCTTTCATTAAAAATGTATTTTTAAATTTAAGACTTTGCACAAGATTCATTGGTTTAAAAAAACTTAAAAGTGAATTCCAACAATTTTTGAAATGAATAAACATCTGATTTTCAGTTGAAAAATTTTTGTATTTCTATTAACTTTTGGTTTAGATTTACCGCCACGAAAATAATTTACCGACGAAAAGTCACAATCATCTGAGGTTGATGATGATATTAATGTGCTTTGTAAGAGGATTTTCGGAAAATCACCCTGCTTTACTCTTTCCTTGTATTTATTTTTTATATATTCCGCTTTTTCTTGAGAACTAAAATCGGAATCCGCTGTATAAACAACATTATCATTATCCTCGAGCAGTAAAAATTTTTTCGTTCCATCTTCATATTTTTCTAAAACACAGTAAATTTCTTTTGCTTATTCTCAATTCTTAAATCAGAAAATTTAAGGAAAAATTACTTTCTTTCTGAATAACAGGATTTTTACCCAGAACATTTTTCAAAGTGTTAAAATCCAGATGTTTCATATTTCATAACAAAGAATCATACAAATTTTTTTTTTAATTCCTTAAAATCTTCCACAATTTTAAAAGTATTTTGAAACATTTAATCATTTTATTTGAAACTTTATTTTTTTCAACAATTATTTTAAACTTTTCCGAATCCTACCGAATGAAAACATTTTGTTTCTAAATCTTTCGCACTTTTTTCTGAAATTTTAGAAAATCATTGGAAATGCTCTGAATTTTTATTCAATTTTCTTAAAAAATTTATTTTCCAAAATAAAAAATCATTGAATATGTCTCCATAGCAATTGCTAAGACAATTTTGTAAATCTTTCCAAGATTTTAGAAAAGTCTTAACTTATTGTTGTTTACATAGCCATGGTTGTGTAAATATTTTATTATATCATCAGAAGTGCAGTTAAGAAACTTTTAGAAAGTTCATTCTAAAACCGATTGTAGATAATAGTCAAATCATTACATTTGAAAAAATACACGTGGATTTATACGTGCATTTATAGATTTCAATTTTGGAAAATTCACGTGGATTTACAAATGTTACGTGTGGGTTTGATTGTATATGTGGCCTGCCATTTTTCTCCATTTTTATTTTACTTGTGGAAATAAACGTCTAAAGTTACGCTTCCTTATCTATGTGGCAACGTAAATATTCAGAAATTGATATTTGGAAATGCACGTGCACTTTTTCATAGTAGTATACTTGGCAGCTGTGAATATAGTTTTTAGATATGAAAAACATAAAAATTAGTGTTTAAAAACAACAAAATTATTACTTGAAAGAGTATTGAGTACACCTAGTTGTACAAAACATTAAATATACATAATTAAAATAGAAACTAACACGTAAATATAGTTCAATCATTGTACATTTTCTTTAAAGTGTACTCTTATTGACTCATATTTGGACCTTATTTTCAGTCCGAAACCAATTTAATTATTATGTGGCAAGTCGTAAAGGACTTTTCTATTTTTCGTCTTAAGTCTAGTTAATAGGTGTTTATCATTTTAACCTTTAACTAAGAACAATTTATAATGAACTTACTGTAATTTTATAAAAAGAATTTTTAGGAATAATTACAAAATTCCAATTTGTAACAAAATGAAATAATCGACACCTCGGGTTCTGATTATATGCTTCACTTTTTTATTTTTACAAAGCATAAAAATCTGTACATATACAAGTACAAACTATTAATCGTGGAGCAGTAGAATAACAAAAGTCTTTTTCGAGCCTTTTTCTTGCATATTAATAGATAAGCGTAATAATTTGCAATCTACCGCTGTTATTTCATAACTTAAAACATTATTTGAGGCTTTGTTATTCAGCTGCCACATATTTAAACGTCGCGAATCTGTCGGCCATGTAAAAGTCGACTTCTTTTTCTCCCAGACTTTACCTCGAATCTTTATTTTATTGTCAACTATGCGCATTTTCTTGACCTTGATAACAGTTTTATCTTTCATAAGTAACGTCTTGTTGGGAGAGGCAGTTCTTATCTCGAAGTTTTTATACTTAAATTTTTTAATACCGCATTCATTTCCTTTAAAATTTCTAATAACGATGGTACAGCGGGTTTCCTATTGTTTACAAAAAATTGTTCATGAAAGCGTCGACATAATTGTGCAAGTGGCCTATAAGGAGTTCTCAAATATTTTTTTATATATCCTAACAAACTTTCGAATGCAAACGCTGTTATTCGACTTAAACTACAATCCATGTTGAACACGTCATCCGCAAGATGAATAAGATGATGTGCGTTTAAAATTTATGAGGTAGCTCCGTAATATTCTCCTAAATATTTAAGAAACAGTATTAACTATTCTTTACCAAGTCTCCAGTACATTTTACAAAGTTTATCTGAACACAAAATTCGGCAAGCTACATGAAATAGTAAAAAATGCTTGTAAAGTGCCGAAATTAAAATTTCTTTTAACACAATAGGACCAGCTCAGAGGGCGAAAAAACGGTATTTTGTAGCTTTCCACTTAGAAAGATGATCTGTCGATCTTGGTTTACGTCGATACTCATAGGGAACTTGACGTTTCAAGAGTTTCGTTCGTCTTGATAGCTCATTTCGTTGAGTTGCATTTAATTTGTTTACACAGTATTCGATCCAATATTCTAATAATTGCTTCATTATACCCCGATATAACAAATGCATCGAGTCCAGAACAAAGATAGCAATTATATTTAAAAACGGCACTATACGCAATGAAGCTGTTACGCCATGATGGTGGTTAGCTTGATTTCTACCACTGAATGATTTATCTGTTCGTTCATCAGCATTAACATTAGGAAATACTGTCCGACCCTCTAATCTAACACCTTCAACAGAACATCGTTCATATGCATTTGTGCCTGTGTTGGCCAATTGTTGATTTTAGGAGTGCCCAAGCTGATGTGTCACAAATAAAGCATTTGGTTTTAACTAGGGAATGGTTTCCATCAATTTCAATACCGTTTCTTTGTAAATTATTTATTTCATCCACAAACTCAACAAAATATAAATTCACATCTACTGGTTTCGAGTCCCCAGAGTAAATTGCTACTGGAGATGGTACGTACACGTCAGGGTTACAGTGAACCTTACAAAGAATGGGCCAAAACGTCTCAAACCCAGATTTAGTTAAGGGAAGTCCATCTGCATAGATTTGGAGTTCTATTTCATTATTAGGGTGTAAATCTGAATTAATGCATGCCTTTAAACCTGTGTCGGACGCTTTGAACTTAATTAAATTTATGTATCCTGAATGTATGAAAGCATGTGAGATAGAGTTGCATAAATGTCTTTTAGGTTTAATCTAAACAGAGATAAGCAATTTTAAACAGATCAGGTCACACTACGACCGGCCGGTCGCCAGTTTACTAGGTTGCCAGGTTATAACTCCGATAAAAAAATGTAATTCTAATGTAGATGACAACGTCGCCAATATAGCCAGCTTAGCAACCGACATGGGTGAAATCAGTATCGTACAGAACGGGTATCGATCAAGATCTACCTCCGAGTAGACGAACTTTAACCTCTCCAAATTTTTGTCAAATATTTTAATTTTAAATCATATTAAAGTTATATTCAAATATATTATCTCAATTTATGTAATAAAAATAGTTAACCAAAGTGCTTGTAATAAAAATAAATATCTTTATAATAATTCTGTCTACAAGAGCTCATAAATCCCTTACAGTCCGAAACAAATGGTCCTTCGAGCCGGATCTTAAGCGGTGGATTTGGAACCGAAAACTGTGAAATAAGTGCATGATTGGATATCGTGAATTGAGAAAAGTGTGTGTTTCGTTTACGACATACGTGACACGAGAAGAAATTGAGAAATACGTGTGAGAGTTCTCATATACTCGTGAACAGTGCAATTGATATTTGTGCCGAAATAAAGCTGTAATTTTTGAGAGGAATAAGTGTATTTACCCGATTATCAATACTCAAAAACCTGGTTACTATGGACGGATTAGGTAACGAGGGGGAGCAGAAGAAGACGCAAGAAGGAGATGGATTGATAACGGATCCAACACAAATGGGAGAGAGTGGGGACACCGTACCTCCTTCAACTTCAGCTTCAACCGAGATCCCGGAGAAAGAAATACTAAGAAGAAGTGAGAGGAAAACGAAAGGATTATTACCCGACCGATTTACATATGAGTCTAAACAGCCAAAACAGAGAACGGCACCGAAAATGAAAACCGTGAGAGCTGATGTGCTTGCGGAAAATGACAAAAGTATGGAGAATTTCGATCGTTATTCACAGGCGAAACGATCGGATGAATTGCACTCAGGAACTTCGCGTTACTCTAAGTCTAGGCGATCGGGAACATCCTCTGCTAGTACTATTAAGCGGAGACAAATAGAGATAGATTTAGAGAAAACTGAGGAAATCGCCCGAATTGAAAGAGAAGTGGCCGAACACCAAAGAGTTTTGGTGGAACAGGAGGCTGATCGTCAAAAGAAATTAGTGGAAATGAGAGCCCAGTTAGAACAGGCAAAACTAGACGAACGTGCAGAAAGTCTGTCTGGAGACAGCAGCGAAGATAGAGGGTCAGCTCACTTTGGATGCACGGAACGGACTAGTGTCTCGAAAGTACGCTCATCGATCGGAAAATCGAGTAATCTTCTACCTGAAAAGTCAGAGAAAAGTGCGATAAATGACAACCCGAAGAAGCAAGAAAGGCCAAGAGATGAATTGGTGCCTGAAGTGAAAGTGAGTCACAAATATATGGCAAGACAAGCCCTTGATAAAGATTTGCCACCCTTTGACGGCAACCCAGCAGATTGGCAATTGTTTATAGGAAGTTTTCGCGAATCTACTAAAGAATGCGGATTTTCACCGAGAGAAAATATGCTTCGATTACGAAAGTGTTTAAAGGTGAAACACTGGAGGCAGTCCGAGTGTCACTAGTGTTTACAAACGTGGAAAGAGTGATAACAACTTTGGAGCGACGTTTCGGTCGTCCAGAGTATATAATCGACGAACTGAAAAGCCAAGTTACTGGGATGCCTAATGTCAAAGACGACAAACCAATGACATTGATAAAATTTGCGGATGCGGTATCCAATCCGGTAACTACGGTAGAATCTCTTCAATCTTCAGGTCTCACGGATTCTCATCTTCTTAAACTTTTTATAGGAAAACTACCCAACGGATTGTAAAACAGATGGGGCGAATCAGTAGCACGGAATCGAAATCAAACATCGATGATCGGATTTTCACAGTGGCTTGAAGAGCGTGCAAATGCGGCAATTGTGATCTACGAACGTCCTACGCACGATAGAGATAGAAATAAACGTGTGTTAGCGGTCTCAAACGGAGAAAAGAAAGAGGCAATGTGCGCTCATTGTTCTAAGCCACACAATATTGAGAGTTGCCCACAATTTAAAAGGTTGACCGTCGACGAGAGCTGGAAATGGGTGACGAAAGCCAAAGTGTATTTCTGCTGCCTGTCAACGGAACATACGAAGAAGGACTGTAACCGAAAAGTATGCGGCAAAGATGGGTGTAAGTGGAAACATCATCGAATGCTACATCAAAATCGTGAAAGGTCAGAAAGCAGTGCTTCTCAACCAAATTCTAAACCCAGCTCGTCCAATGCTACAGAACCTGCTAATATCAACGGAAAAGAGATTGTGAACTTCACGCGTAGAAACCGAAAGACAGTTTTGCTGATGATTTTACCTGTTACACTGTATGGACCAGAAGGACAAATTGAAACACATGCATTTTTGGATTCAGGATCAACGGTAACTTTGCTTGAGGAGGAGGTAGCCAGAAAATTGGGATTGCATGGACCCAACGAGCCTTTGAATTCGCAATGGATCACAGATGATATTGAATTCAAGGACCGAACATCCAGGTTAGTAAATCTACATGTTCAAGGACGAACCAGTAAGAAATATAAACTTACTGATATACAAACTGTGCGGCAATTATCATTGCCCACTCATACGGTGAAGGCTGATAGTGAGAAATGGCCTCATTTGATAAACATTGATATAACCGAGTTGAGTCATGCAAGACCTCGAATTTTGATTGGAATGGATCACGAACATCTGATAAGGGCTAAACAAACCATCGTAGGGAAGCCTGGAGCCACAGTCGTGTTCTTTACAGAATTAGGTTGGACAATACACGGGAAATACGACTCAGACAGAGTCGACGGAGATTTTACGTTATTGTTTCATCGAAAACAGGTCGACGTGGAACTTCATGACGTTTTGAAAAATTTCTGGACAACCGAATCCTTTGGAGTTTCTCCCGCTCAAGAAAACCTTTGTTCTTCAGAAGAAAAGAGAACAAAGGAAATAATTGAAAAAACAGCAAAACGCAAAGAAAATCGCTGGGAAGTCGGCCTTCTCTGGCGGACTGATATCGAAAATTTACCTGAAAGCAGAAAAAATGCAGAGAGAAGATTTGCTTCGATTGACCGACAACTAGCAAGAAATCCTGAGTTTGGAAAAATCTACATGGAGAAATTAAATGACTATGAGAAGAAGGGATACGCCCGACGACTGAGTACTGTTATACTGAGTACTGTTTACTTTTCGACAAGGATTAATAGCAATTTGTGGAGATTTAAAGGAAATGTTTTCCCAAGTAAGAATTCGAGAAGAAGATCAGGACAGTCAAAGCTATTTACAACGAGACGAAAAGAACGGGAAAATTGATTGTAATGCGAATGCAGTCAATGATATTTGGAGCCATTTGCTCTCCTTATATCGCTCATGAAATAAGAAACAGAAATACTAGAGAATTTCAGGAAGCCTACGCAACTGGATGTCCAATTCTGTAGAATTGTTACAAACGTTGCCACAAGATCATCTTGCCCCGTCGGGGAGCGGATTGAATTTCAACGAAGAAAATTTACAAAGAGTCCTGGGTGTGATTTGGGCACCTGACAATGATTGCTTTACTTTCAAAACAGATTTTCCAAAATTGAATGAAAGTTTGGTAAGCGGCGAAAAAATTCCTACGAAAAGAGAAATGCTGCGACTGGTCATGTCCGTGTTCGATCCTCTAGGTTTGCTTACAGCCCTGATGCTGAAAACAAAATTGCTTATGCAGGAAATTTGGCGACGTAGTACTGACTGGGATGAACGGATACCTGATGAAATTCTCGGAAAATGGACCACCTGGCTGGAAGACCTGCAACGAGCGAAGACCTTGAAAATCCCACGTTGTTACGTACTGGGAATCGGTGAGATACAAGAAATTCAACTTCACGTATT
The DNA here is from genome assembly GCF_010883055.1 of Belonocnema kinseyi. Classification (NCBI taxonomy): domain Eukaryota; kingdom Metazoa; phylum Arthropoda; class Insecta; order Hymenoptera; family Cynipidae; genus Belonocnema; species Belonocnema kinseyi. The sequence goes on along the minus strand of NC_046662.1, from coordinate 117,811,800 downwards.
CTGTGACGCCAGTGAACAGGCGTTTGCTGCTTGTACCTATTTCCGAATTCAAGGTACCAGTGGTATGAAGTTATCACTAGTCATAGCCAAAAGTAGAGAGGCTCCACTGAAAATATTGACGATTCCACGTCTTGAACTTCAAGCAGCAGTGATGGCTTGCCGATTATCACAGTTCATAAGTAGTCAACACACCTTTCGCATTGAAAAAAGGGTATTTTGGACGGATTCCAGGACAGTACTTTGCTGGCTGAAATCAGACGTCAGGAAATACTTACCTTTTGTTGCGCATCGAATAGCTGAAATTTCGGACAACAAGTCAGTGTCAGATTGGCGATGGGTACCAACGAAAGAGAATGTAGCAGATGATGCCACTCGAGGTAATTCGCAGCACGAAGGATTTGAAAATGATCGTTGGTTTAATGGACCGGAATTCTTAATCCAACCTGAAACAGAATGGCCTAAAGAGAAGGTCAACGATGTACAGACACCGGACCCAACAACTCTTGAGATCAAGAAAGAGTTTTGCGGCACCTTAATCGCCACGCAAGAGGCTCTACTAGACGCGACGAGATTTTCTTCATGGCTTCGACTAGTCCGTACACAAGCTTGGGTCAGACGTTTGTATGACATATGGTCTAAGAAAGTGTCGAAATTGGAGAAAAATGGAGGAGTCTGGGATTTGACAGCAGAGGAAGTTCAACGAGCAGAACTGGATATTATGATCCAAGCACAAAAGGAATCATACACCGAAGAATGGACAAAATTGAAAAATGGCCAACCTATTTAAAAATCTTCGAAAATCCAACAACTCTGTCCGAAAATGGAGAATGGACTGATTAAGATGGAAGGACGAGTGACCGCTGATATGGTCCTATCAGGCGACAAAATCATCCTAGATGGTAAACATCCAGTAACCCAACTTCTAGCGATGTATTATTATCGCCAAGCAGGACATCATGGAAGAGAAAGGGTAGTCAACGACCTACGACAAAGGTTATACATACCACGAATCCGGACAGTAGTAAAGAAAGCATGGCGCGAGTGTCTTCTCTGCCAGCACCGAAGATCGATGCCTGCAGTGCCAAGGATGGCACCCTTGCTAGCTCCGCGGGTGCAAAATCGCGTTCGACCTTTCACTGACACGGGAGTCGATTATTTTGGGCCAATTTATGTGACGATTGGACGAAGGAGGGAGAAAAGGTATGGAGTGTTGTTTACCTGCTTGACTGTACGAGCAGTCCACTTTGAAATAGCGGCCTCATTAACGACTGACTCAATGAACATGGCTTTCCGTCGGATGATGGCTAGACGAGGACATCCCCTACGAATGTACTCGGACAACGGAACAAATTTAAGAAGAGCATCTGAAGAATTGAAAAGGGCCGTACAAGAGCTCGATAAAAATGAGATCCTACGACAGACGTCAAAATTCCAAATACGATGGAATTTTATTCCTCCAGCTACTCCGCATATGGGTGGCCGCTGGGAACGCCTGGTAAAGTCTGTAAAAAAAGCTTTAGAGTCGACCTTGCTAGAACAAGCACCACGTGAAGAAGTGCTTCAGACTTTATTCGCCGAAGCGGAATATTCAGTGAACAGCCGACCATTGACGCACGTGTCTGACGATCCTGAAGATTTGACGAGTCTATCATCAAATGATTTCTTGATGTTGACACCTGGAAAAACTCAAGAATCACATGGTCCTCCCGGCGATTTTTTCAATGACAACAACCTACGTCGAGAATGGCGTATCTCTCAACACTTTGCCGATCAATTTTGGCGGCGTTGGGTGAAAGAATATTTACCAGCGATCAACAAACGGACTAAATGGCAAGGCGAAGCTC
>NC_046662.1:117806155-117809856 GCF_010883055.1 Belonocnema kinseyi | reverse complement strand
CAGTTGCGAAATTGTGCGTCCTTCAGCAGTAAAGGTATTCCTTCCGATCAGGAAATACGAGGGGGAGAATGTGTCGGACGCTTTGAACTTAATTAAATTTATATATCCTGAATGTATGAAAGCATGTGAGATAGAGTTGCAGAAATGTCCTTTAGGTTTAATCTAAACAGAGATAAGCAATTTTAAACAGATCAGGTCACACTACGACCGGGCGGTCGCCAGTTTGCTAGGTTGCCAGGTTATAACTCCGATAAAAAAATGTAAGTCTAATGTAGATCACGTCGCCGATATAGCCAGCTTAGCAACCGACATGAGTGAAATCAGTATCGTACAGAACGGGTTTCGATCAAGATCTACCTCCGAGTAGACGAACTTTAACCTCTCCAAATTTTTGTCAAATATTTTAATTTTAAATCATATTAAAGTTATATTCAAATATATTATCTCAATTTATGTAATAAAAATAGTTAACCAAAGTGCTTGTAATAAAAATAAATATCTTTATAATAATTCTGTCTACAAGAACTCATAAATCCCTTACAGTCCGAAACAAAACCCTTTGATACTCCAAAATACACGAACTTACTCATTGAGCCTTTGCTATCCTGCATGGGAATAATATTATACTGCGCCCCTGTAGTTCCAAGGAATGTTTTCGCTGTTTTTGGTAAACCTGTCAATAACCTTACTCTGAGTATGGCCAATAAATCATCCATGTTGGATAAGTGTATTTTACGCTTAATCGCCCATTCTCGCAACTCTTGCACTTCTGGGTGAGCATCTGCATCGAGGAACACTGCCATTCTTCTTCATTTCCAGGATTATCTTTATCAACATTTATTCTTAATCCATCGTCATCTGAACCGATATCGGAATCAGAACTTTCGGAAGACTCGTCAAATTCTGAGCTGGAAGAACTTGGTGGACTATTCGAATGATGATCCCCTACTTCTTCTTCAGAGGTCCCTTGTGCGTTCTCTTCTTCCCTTCGATCTATTAATATTATTAATTGTAAATAACCATGACATAGTAAAAACGTATTAATAATTAAAGGGTTGCAGCACAGAACTAGATAACCAAAATTTTTACCGAAAAAATGATTTTTTGCACGCAAAAATTCTTAAAAAGTCAAACACACATTTTGTTACAAATATTTGATCGAAATATCCTTTTCAATATAGTAAAAAAAGATCGGAAATACAAATCTCTCTGTACTTTTATATACTCTCTGTACTTTTCCCCCATATTCTTCTTATATTTTTCATTAACTAATTTTTCTTTAATTTATTTACATTTTTATTTGTTCAGGTGACCTGCGAATAAGGGTGTTTTTGTATTAACTTGGAGTGTTAAGGAATTTAGATTATCTGCGACCGCAAAAGTCAATAAGATTCACTATTGCTCATTACTAAGTTTTTTAAATGAAATTTTAGATAAAAGATTATCTTCGTACATACTTTTTATTGTTTTTTCTGCTTGTTCCTGGCCACATTCGGTTCTAAAATATGTTAAATAGAGTACATTTTTTTCAAGGAAAAAGTCCTCAAATAAAATAATTTGTCGCTTTTTTCAGTACCAAAGTACTAATTAAATCGTGACCTACAATCTTAAACCATCATTAAAAAAACATTTTTCATCAACTATTGAACACTTAATTTTTTGAGTTTCTATCAGGAGCAATATTGATTCAGATTAATTCCATTGATTCATATAAGAAATGTATACTTTTCTTCTTTTTATAGAAACTTCTGTGAAAAATCATCTGTTATAGTGTAATACCGTCACAATCTTTATTTTGTCGGAACAGGAACATTTTCTTTGGTGAAAATTGTTTATTTTTATGCAGCTTTCCCATATCTCAGAAGGAGTTTTTATTTTGTTTATATCTGAAAATCAGATTTTTAATTGCTACCTGAAGATAATTTTCAGAGCTCATCACCTCCAAATTCTTTCATGTTTTACTCAGAACTGGTTAACTTTTTCTGAACAAACTCATTAATTTCGAATTGGAAAACTCAAAACATCAGAGATAAGTTTTTATTTTTTGAGTAAGCTGAAAATTTTACTTTTTCTCGTGATCCCCAACCGAGATAGATCTTATTTTAGATATCTAGCTGAGACTTTGGGGTTGTCAACAACCAAATTTTATTTCTCAGACCTAGGTAACTTAGTCTAATTACACTTTTGAGTTCTCAATTCAGAAACACCTTAGGTCAGGATTTGTCTTTTCATTTATCTCCAGATATTCATTTGAATTTTACAGAAGGTTTTCTGCCCTCCTGAAAAATTCCAATTTTTTTGCTTATCTAGTTCTAGTCTAAAACCTTTCAATGATAAATATTAATCATTAACAAATTGTCTAGATTAAAAATGTTTTCTGTAATAATATATTTATTTACATAAAACAACCTGTTTCATTTGACGACTGTAGAAAGTGTGCCTAACCTGACAACAAATTATAGAAAAATATTAGAACTACAATACATTTCTATATATACGCCACAATAATTGTACAATAAGAATTACTCTAATTTTTTTAGAGATCAAATAGAAAATGCTTCGGAACCCACCTCTTCACGAACTCGTTCAATTTGACGGATATTGTCGTCTTCTTTAGGTTTAAAAATAAAAATCAAGATATAATTTCAAACTTTAGGACTTTATTTTTCTCTATAAATACTCAAATTTAATATTTTCAAGACGTTGCTCCTATTTTTTAAATTTAAGTGTGTCTACAGAACGAAACAATGTTTCATTTGAATACTTTTAGCCCAAAATGGATTTTTTGATAGCTAAGGTAGAATTCCTACTCTGGCAGACACACTTCAATTGAAGAAATAGAAGTCTCCAAAAAATATTGAGTTCTATTATTTATTGAGTATAAAAAAAGTCAATGTAATTTTGAGGTTAGATTCAAGCCCATCATCCATGGAAAAATATCTAGCTTTATTAAATATGCAACGTCTCATATAGAGATAATAGATATTTTTAAACCAGTTAATTCATTATTTTTTAAATCTAAGTGTTAATAATATGATTTTCATTACTCACCCTGCTCATCACTATCGTTGCTCGAGTCTTCTTTAATGTCTTTAAATCTACTCCTTATAACTCCACTGATCGCTCGACGTTTTTTTACAAGTAAACGTAATTTATTATTCGCACGCCTTTTTTTATTTGATTCACTCATTGTCTGAAAAAACCTAATAATAGCTAAACTAATAGAAAACTGACAGCGACTGAGATTTCCAGATTGAATCCGACTTGTTTCCTACGGAGGCGCACACTATATGGGAGCCACATGGGTATACCCGGTATAAGTCCGAAGCCAGCGTAAACAGTCTTTGGTTTCATTGCCTTAAATTTTCATAATTAAGAAATCGAAATGACTAAAAAAATTATAATATTCGTAGGAGATTGCCTATCGTAGAAGTAATATAATATTCTTTAATTAATTAATTTTTTACCTGGGACGCGCAGCTGGGCCCCATTTGACACCCACTTATTAACTGGGTTTAACTGGGCAGATTTCCACACGGGTCGTTTACCAATCCAGGCATTCCACATAAGTTATAATTATTATCAATGGTTTTGCATACCTATTCTCTATTCTTACATGCCTGTTGTTTTTTAAATTTGAGAAATAATGATTACTTTTGTTGTTGTTACTATAATACCGTTTTCTATGAAAAAAGTGACAC
>NC_046662.1:117804161-117806055 GCF_010883055.1 Belonocnema kinseyi | reverse complement strand
TTCGATTCAGAATTTCAAGAAACGTGCAAATTCGTTAAACGTCATTGTTTTTCAATTTTGAAAATGCTCCATTTGAATTTCGATCTAATCGAACATTGAGCCCGCACACTGACAGAAATAGTTTGAGGTTAATGGCAATTCGAGTTTGTTTGAGAATTTCTAACTGAATTAGAAGGTAAATTGTGCCGTCTCAGCCATACGAATTTGAGATTTATTACCTACGTATAAAAAAATCACCATGTGACATCACCCCTGAAGATGTCACATTTAGTGATCAGTGTATTCTCAACAATTAGGAAAATAGTGGCAGAATCGTTACCTAATAACTCGCCAAAAACGGTCTCGGCTCTTAGACTAGAAGTCTTCCAAAACTGTCAGATCGACAACAAAAATATCTTTGTGGTAACTAATTGAGCATAGACCAATATCTGGCAGAAACTTAATTGGTAAATCATTTCAGAAATTGCTAACTTTCGTCATTTACTAACGCGCAACTTGCGCCTTCAAAGTAACTCTTAGGTAATCCGCCAAGAGGGTGCAGTTATCAGCGCATGTTTTTCACATTCTCTTATTCCATTATCTCGGCAATCTTCCACCTCATCTCTGAATATAGTCGCACGCTTTTAATGATATCAACGCTTTTAAAAATGGAAAACGCTGCGACGGGTATCGAACCACCTACTCTGTTTAACGCGTTCGATCACTAATGACTAACACTAATACACTTTGAATATCGATAAAAAAACTCGGCTAAAAAGTTAAAGTACGTGTACGCCAGGGCCGTTCAAACACTATCTGGTCCCAGTACATCGAAATTTCTTATTTCAACATTTTATTAACAAACGGGCTTATAAATTTAGAGGAAGTAAATAAAAACATTGGATAATTTTTTTTATTACAAATTTTGATCCCTTAAAACTCTAAATTATTTGATTGTCAATATTTCAAATATGTGAAAATTTGAACATTCAAAACTTAAAAATTAAATTGATATAAAGTCTATTAAATTAAAGTAGGTTAGAATTTAATAAATGAAATCAAACATGTAAAACTATTCCATATATTTGAATATTTTCTGAAGTCCTACAATATTAAACAAAACTTAAAAATGTTAAAGCTTCTACGGAGGACTTGGCTTTAAACTTCAGCCCTGACAATATTGACGTCCTAGCGATTCTCATTTTACCATACTATTGTGTAATTCTCTCATAATAAAAGTAAAAATCTCTTTAAAAATGCTGCAATCTATAACTTATTTTGAGTGAATCGTTAAGATTACACGAAAACAATGTTCATATCTTTCATTAAATAAAAATTTACATTACTTCGCGTTATTTTATGATATACTGGTATGAAAATAATACAATCCTTATATGAATTATTACATATCAGAATTTTTACTTTTGGACTTTGGATTTTACATAACTCTTTTGAAATATTTATATTTCTGGTTTGTATTAAAACCTAAAATAATTGTAAACTTTATCTAAATGCAGTAATGTCCTCTATTTACCAAACTAATTGGATAAATTTTAATTAACAAATTTTCTCCGTGTAGGCAAAGGCATATGTTTTGCATAGGCAAAATTAAATATACATATATTATTAGTTACTTCCATGCTTTTTTCAAATTTTTTTTTTGTAAAAATACATAATATAATTTTAATAGACACGTTTGGAATTTCATAATAAAATTTGTTATGATTATTGCTATAAAATTACAGTCTGTCAAGTTAAAGCGTGGGTAACTTTTTTGGTAAAATATTTTATTTCAACGCATGTTTCTACATGTAATTACATTTGTCAAGGTGTCGAGCAAAATGCTTTTCTGTTAGTATTTTGTCCAATCACCGCCGGAGTCGATGATGGCCTGGCACCTCGAAGGCATGCTTTC
>NC_046662.1:117792469-117804061 GCF_010883055.1 Belonocnema kinseyi | reverse complement strand
GAGGGAGCTCTTCTTAATATTTTGACACCAAAATCATGTCGATACACCTTACCGACTGCGAGTAAAGCCACCCACGCTTTAACTTGACAGACTGTATTTGGTATAAAAATATTTGAAAAACGATTATCATTACGAACAATATTGATTACGTTAATTTTAAAATAATTTTACCTATGCTTGCCATGTAAAAATTTGCTGTAGAGACTCCCAGCGCCATCTGCGCTCCACGGGTAGTGAACTAACGCTAACGTACCGTCGTTGCAGGGGGCAAAGATATTATAAACGTAGATGCGGTGCGGGCTTAGTTGCCCGCCATAAATAAGGACGGGGCATCCGGCGAAAAAAGTCACTTCCCCTCTACACACCGCCACCCGTAGATAGCACCAACGAAGTCACATCGATATATTTTGCCATTAAATTTTAAATTCTAACAATAATTTTTAGAAACTTTAAACGTTAAAGAAATTTTTTCCTTGGTATAAGTATTTTATTATTCTGTTTAAAAAAATATTTTTCAACAAACTATTTTCTAATTGTTTAAATTAGGGAGATGTCTAGCTCGGATAGTGCATAGTTCAGAAATTTTCTGTCGGCAGTTCTCAAATTCCGTAAGATTGTAAATTGTCGAAAATTTTCCAATTCGAAACTTTTATATTTCGACAATGTTATAATATCGGAATTTTTACAGTGATGTGAAAATTTTATTTTTCGGAAAAAGCGACTGAAAAATCCCGAAAAATAAAATTCCCGACATTGTAAAATTCGTAAATTGAAAGATAACTAAAGAATAAAATTCACGAAATAATAAAAGTCCTGAAATATAAAAGTCGAATTGGAGAATTCACACGAAAAATAAAATAAATAAAATTCCGGGCAATAAGATATTACCGAATTTGAAAAAACCCTAAAGAAAATGGCTGAATTATAAAATATCCGAACTAGAAAATTCATGAATTAAAAAAATTCCAAAAATTGTTTATTAAATATTATTTATTTATTGAAAATACAATAATCGAATATATATTTCTCTATGAAAAATTTTGTTTGAAAATGTGCATAGTATTTGAATAAAATATAAAAAGTTCTGGAAAATCGAATTTATTATTAATAAAAAAAAATAAAAATAAATTTCGATATAAATCGTTGTTGAATTGAGTCCTGCAAAGTTTGTTTAAAAAATGTTATTATGTAGGTACGAAGAAAATTTAGGCTGAACATTTTTTTCTTTTAAAGCGCATGTGTTTTTTAATGTATTTTTAATACAATTTTCATAAAATTATTATTCAGGTGCCGGAGATTTCATTTTTTGGCATTGTTCGTTCATCCCTTTCGGGATTTTTTTCAGTGGTGCCATATTTTTATACCTCCTCTTAAAATTATGTAATTTTTTAAAATAAAAAGTCAACATTTTAAAATCATCGAAAGTATCAATTCTCTTTTAAATTATTTCAAATCTTTTTCAATTATTTTTTTAATTTTTCGGAACTTTTAAAAGTCTTTTAGACTGATTCCCATTTTTCCTAACATTTTTGTAAAATCCTGATCTTTAAGAATCAAAATGAAATACTTTCACCTTCGAAATACAAATAAAAAAATAAAACAATTATAGTTGTAACATTCAAAGTTTAAATTTGTCATTTTATACTGAAATAATACTTCGAAAAGATTTTGAAATTGAATAAAGGCGTTCATTTAAGAAGGCATTAATTCGAACGTTTGCACTTGTGTCACTACTAAGGCTTTCGAATTAAATTAGTTCAAATTTTAACGTTAAAATATGTAAATTATATCATTTTCAACAGGTCTAAAATCATCTTGTAAAATCAATCACTGTTAAATTTTTAATACTCGAACTAAAGTTCAATTTTCAAATTTACTTTCATTTCCCGATTTGTCCCGGTCGCGAGTTTCTTTCAATATTTAGAACAACTATCATTTTTTTGAAATAGTAATTTTTCGGTTCTAAATTACGGGATAATCATTTTATTCTTTGAAAGATTTTCTACAAATCTTGTTGATATTTTTTACACTCTCATCCAAAATGAGAAGGTATTAGTTTTTTATGAAAAATGACTTTTTCTGATTTTATCAAATGTCGACGTTTTGAGGCCCATTGACTCAGAACAACAAGTTTTTACGTCGGGGTCTGTTTGTCTGTCCGGCGTCATCATTGTTGTCTGTATACCGGATAACTTTCGTAAGACTGATCGAATTGAATTGGGCTTCGACTTTGATAACTTTTTTTGGTAAATTCAAACTTACCAAAGTTAAGGGATTTTCAAAATCCAAAAAACCAAACGAAAATGGACATTTGCAGTAAAAAAAGCTTGGTATAGAAAAAAGTCAAGAGGCGAAAAACGCTACTTTTTCAAGGCCCCATGATTATTTTATCACATCCTCATCCATAATGAGAAGAGTTTTATGCTAAAAATGACTTTCGTGAATTTCATGAAATTTCGACGTTTTGAGGTTCCTTGAGTCAGAAAAACAAGTTTTTACGTCGGTATCTGTCTGTCTCTCTGGCGTCTACGTCGTCGTTGTTATTGGTGTTGTTGTTGTCTGTATATCAGATAACTTTCGAAAAAATAGTAAGATTGAATTGTGCTTTGACACAATATTTTCTATGAAAAACACAATCCCGGAGTGACACAATGAAATCGGAAACAATAAGAGTCAATTTATTCAGGAACAAGCTTTTTGAACAAAAATGACCTTGAGTGAACCTTTAATATATATTTGATAATTTTTACAAAAATCAGGCGTTATTTTAATACAACAAAAAAATAATAATAATTTGTGGGGGTGACAAATGATAAAAAAATTAATAAAACTTAAGTTTTACGATTTTAATTTGTAACTAAATAATTTAAGAGGTTTGAATCTAAAATTATCGAACACTTTCCATTCAAAAATCCAGATCACATACACTGTAAAAAATATTGCTGAAAATCAAATTTCGATCTGTAACTTTTTCCTATGATTTTTGTGGGAAAATTACACGTTTCTTGTAAATTAACAGTGATTATTAAAGGAATTTTACCATAAATGAATGAAATTTAGAATGAACGTGTAATGTTGGGCAGTATCCATTTCATCGCGGTGTACTTGTTCGTCTTACCTTCTCCACTCGACTTCTCCTCACGTCCATGACTGACCGAGATTGCTATGCCGGGCTTTGCCAGCGGGGGGCCTCTTTGTCCTAATGAGGCATAAAATGCCATACATAAAAATGTTATAGTTTTGCAATCAGCAAATTAAAAAATATTATATTCGGAATTTATTTTTTCTTGCGATTCCAACGATATGTAACTTGCAATTAAAATATTGAAACTAGACTAAGTTATGGCAGATATTTGTTTGTTTTTACCCTGACTTAATAGCATTATGGAATTCTCCATAAAATAGTTGAAAATACATCAGTTTCTTTGGTAGAAAATTCGCCTGTTGATAATTTAATAGAATATATGGATTTTTACCCAACTGCCTAGAAGAATATTATACTTGAAACAAAGTACTTGAATTTTTAAACCTGAAAGACCTATCCTTAACAAAACAGTACACAATATAAGTTATTTATTATACACATACACATATAGAAATGCACAATAATTTTATAATATTAAAAATGATGGTCGATTCTTGGGCAATCGAACAGAACTATAATATAATTAAAATGAATATACTTATTACAGTAGATTATAATATGGAAAATATAAGAGCATTAGTTCCACCTGATGAGTAATTGCCTAAAGAATACCAGGGGCTGCCAAGAAACTCTCTGGAGTATGCATTTTTAAAATATCTTTGTATATTACTCCACATGCAGATGTAATTGAAATGTCAGATCCATCAATTGCAAAAAACTTCAACCATATTCAATTTAATATTTAGACAACTAATTCCTATCAATTACACAGGCACACAAAAAAAAGTCAAAGTCCACGGAGGCGACCTTTGGGTTCTATGGTTTTTGGGTCGCTGATTCCGAATCGTTTGTCGGTTTTTCTAGATCAGATCGCTTTCAAGGTCATTTGACGGTCAAATCAAGAAAATATTGCTGATAAAATCTGAAAAATCAGGCATAGGTTTTTCAGCACGCTGAATCCGAATCCCGTGTCGGTTGACCTTCATTAGTTGAATATCAAGGTCATTTGAAGGTCAAACCAACAAAATAACCTCAAAAAAATTTGTAAAAATTTATATATAGGTTTTGAGGGTCGCTGAATACAAATCCAATGTTGATTTGATCATATCTAGTTATCTGAAGGTTATCTTAGGTCCTTTGAAGGTCGAATTCGGAAAAAAGGCTAAAAAAATCTGAAAAATTCAAATGTAGGTTTTTGAGCATGCTGAATCCTAATCCGGTGTCGGTTGACCTTCATGAGTTCAAGGTCAAGGTCATTTTAAGGTCAAACCAATGAGGTACTGTTGAAAAAATATTTTTTTAAAATAATTTAGAATCATCTTTAGTTTTTCATCTATATAGAAACTGGAAATATTAATTTATCTTTATCAACATTAGCTACTGTGAATTTCTCGAAAGTAAGGCAGTGTACTTTCTTATCAATATTAGCTGCTGTAGATTTCTTGAAAGAGAAAGCTTTGTACCCATAAGAATGGTATATCTTTAAAAAAGAAGTGGGTTCTTTTTGCCCTAATATGGTAAAAATACATTTTTTATAAATGTCCACATGTATATGCGGTTATGAGTGAATGTTTGCGTGTGTGCATGTGTGGGTCTGCGGATGCATGGATGTGTGGATGTGCGGATGTCTAGATATTTCGATGTATGTAATCGATTCTTTTTCACCTGTTGCCTCGACTAGTCGTGTAACGATGACAACTGCCCCGTGAGGATGATGCCGTAGTGTGTTCGTCGACGAGTTGACATTGTCCTCGTCAAACACGAAAAGCCCTTTTACTTAGCCCTGAAGAGTTAAAAGGGTTATCACCTCCAGGACGGTGGACTCACCTGCAATCGGACCAGGATCCCTGTCGAGCGGGTTTATATATAACAATATGGAAAATTTAAACAAACCTTCAACCTCATCTTCTAAAAATGTGTGGCCGAAAGATGTTAACGCATTTTGCTTAATTTGTGGAACATTTATTCCGAACAAAAACGATTGTATTTGCAATAACTGCCGCAAAATGCTTTTTATTTGGAAAAAAAACTAAAGACGATTCTAAATTGATCTTCATTTAATCCACAGAATGGAATGAGCCATCCAACGAAGATGATTGTTATTTCTGTAAAACCGATATCCGTGAGTATAATAAAAAAATTTACATAATCTTAAATACGCCCAGGTAGGGTCAGTAAAAAAAGCCGTTGAGAGAACTCAAACGATTGACGAGGTTGATGTTGATAGTATAGAAAATTCATCAATTGAATCTAAAGATAATGATGATGATGATGATGATGACAAAAGCACTAAGACCGATGATGAAAATCAAGATGAATATGAAAGCGATAGCAGTGAAAGCTCTGATGAAGTTCATAAACCAGGTGGAGTAAGCAATAGAATTGCTGAAAAATTTACACCGTCCGAACTTAATGATCTCGTAAGAGATTTGGGACTACCTAAAGATGCTGCGGAACATTTAGCTTCAGTTTTAAAAAGTAAAAATTGATTAGAAAAAGGTACGAAAGTAAAGTTTTATAGAAAAAGAAATGAGAGATTTAAGCAGTATTTCAAAGAAAAAGTCTTTGATGAAGAAAAATTAGTGTACTGTTCAAATGTTAAAGGAGTACCTGCATTACCTGTCGCACACTCTACGACAATGAAAGAATCTTTCACTAGTCTTAAAGAACTTCTAGAGGCCATTGAATACAAAACATATAATTGGCTTATATGTGGTGATTTGAAAGTTTCAAGCATGTTGCTGGGACAGCAGTCTGGATTTACAAAGAATCCGTGTTTCTTGTGCCTTTGGGATAGTAGAGATCGCGAAAAACATTACACGAGTCATAAGTGGGCTGAAAGGAAATCACTTGAAATAGGAAAAGGAAATATCACTGAATCGGCCCTGGTTGATCCAAAAAAAGTATTGATTCCTCCATTACATATTAAATTAGGAGCCATGAAGCAATTTGTGAAAGCCTTAGATGCAAATAGTCGATGTTTTACATACTTGGAAAAGAAGTTTAAATATAAATCTGATGCCAAGTTGAAAGAAGGGATTTTTGATGGTCCAGAAATAAGGAAACTTTTACAAGATGATAAATTTCCAACGACAATGACAAAAATTCAAAGGGATGCATGGCTCAGTTTTAAGGAAGTTGTGAAAAACTTGCTAGGAAATAAATGAAGTGAAAATTATAAAGTTATAATAGCCGAAATGATTGAGAACTTTGGAAAAATGGGGTGCCTAATTTCATACAAATTGCACTTCCTGCATAATCACCTGGATCGATTCCCAGAGAATTGTGGCGATTACAGTGAAGAGCAAGGAGAGCGCTTCCATCAAAACATAAAGAAATGGAAAAGCGCTACCAAGACAGACGGGATGTCGCTATGATGGCTGATTACTGCTGGTCACTGAAAAGAGAGTGTAAAACTACAGGCAAAAAGCGAAAATAACCGTTACGTCGATCATTTGATAGAGAGAGTACTGTATGAGTGGAAAACATGAACACAAGTTGATAAAAAAAAATATGTCTATCGTAATTATTTATGAGGGATTGTTAATTTTTTGATCTTATTATGAGCTTGTACGTGAATTGATGAAGGTCTATCAAACTGGATATATGGGTTGTTATTTTCATATTTCAATGACCTTGAAAATACTAGATATGGTCAAAATGACCTAGGATTTAGATTCTACGACTCTTAAAACTTATATATAAATTTACTATGTCTGAATTTTTTCAGATTGTTTCAGCAATATATTCTTCATTTGACCTTCAAATGCCCTTGAAAGCGATCTGATCTGAAAAAAACCAACAAATGATTCGGAATCAGCGACCCAAAAACATAGAACCCCGAAGGTCGCCTCCGTGGACTTTGACTTTTTTTTGGTGTGCCTGTGTTATGTCCAATTTTCCTCCAGTTTTCTTCATAGTAGATTTAACTATTCGTCTGATTGTCTAACACTTGTAAATTAATTAGTAGACAATATTGAAATAAAATATAATTATTTTCGATTTCTAAATAGCGTCAATTACACTGACAATAAAATATTATTAATTAATCGCTTTATTATAAAACCTGAATGCCTGAGGGAGTCGGCATCTTGGAACTAGAAGTATTGCCAGTTTCCATTCTCTGTTATTAAGAGAAACATTCTCCGAGGTCTTTTAATAAATCTAGGAGTTAAAGTTGGCTAAATGTTAAATTTACTCAATAATTATTTTAAGAAATATTTTGCAAGTTATTTGCAAGCCCAAGGAAATAATTTCGATTCAAAATGTATCAAAACAATTCATCCTCGCTATCCGAGAAATTATTATTATCATGAAATCATTGTTCTACATTTCAGTACAGTTTTTATAAGCAGAAAATTGATTTCAGGTTAGATTTGGAAAGTAGTTAATTGTTTAATTTCCCAAGGCAGTTTAAAATTAATTAATAAATAATAAAAATAATTACAATTTTTATTTTTCATTAAAAATTTAAGAATAATTGATATTGTTTTTCGTCTAACTTTTTCTGAATATCGATACGATAAATACATAATATTAATTTGAAACAGATTATTAGCTAAGATTAGTGAAATTTTCAGATTGAAAAACTATTTTTCAACCAAATATTTCATTTTCAACAAAGTAGTTCGACTATTAAGTTGTGAAATGCATTAATTGTTTAATTTCACAGTACAGTTTAAAATTGATTATTTAACTAGGCATTGATTTTTATGATTTTTTTCAACTATACAAAGTTATTATAATAAATACAACAGAGTAAATTATAATAATAATTAGAGGATTATCTTTAAATGAATAGATATAACATTTAGCCAACTTTAACTCCTAGATTGATTAGAAGACCTCGGATAATGTTTCTCTCAATAACACAGAATGGAAACTGGCAATACTTCTAGTTCCAAGATGCCGACTCCCTCAGACATTCAGGTTTTATGATAAAGCGATTAATTAATAATATTTTATTGTCAGTGTTATTGACGCTATTTAGAAATCGAAAATAATTATGTTTTATTTCAATATTATGTACTAATTAATTTACAAGTGTTAGACAATCAGACGAATAGTTAAATCTACTACGAGGAAACTGGAGGAAAATTGAGCACAATTGATAGAAATTAGCTGTCTAAATATTAAATTGAATATGGTTGAATTTTTTTGCAATTGATGGATCTAACATTTCAATTACACGTGTATGTGTAGTAATATATGAAGATATTTTAAAAATGCATACTTCAGAGAGTTTCTTGTCAGCCCCTGGTATTCTTTAGGCAATTACTTATCCGGTGGAACTAATGCTCTTATATTTTTCATATTATAATCTACTATAATAAGTATATACATTTTAATTCTATTCCCTGGAAAGTAAGGTTTAATTTCCTTTTAATAAATTGCCCTTGTGTTTAATACACTAGGTGGCCCTTATTTTTCAAAATCCTTTTTCTCACCCCCTAGTTCTGTTGTACTGTTTTGTTAAGGATTCGTCTATCTGGTTTAAAAATTCAACTACTCTATGGAGTAGAGCTAATAATGCAATCTAGTCAGGGTAAAACAAACAAATATCTGCCATAACTTAGTCTAATTTCAATATTTTAATTGCAAGTAGCATATCGTTTTTACATACATTTTTATACATTTTTATGTATGGCATTTTATGCCTTATTAAGATAGTTCAATATATGTGATAGAACTTCTTTAAATTTAAAATTAGTTTATACTTTTTCATGTTTGAGCTACAATTATTCCATTTTAGAAGTTATAAATTACAATTGTGAAAAACCAATAAAATGTTTTAATTAATTTATATTTAAAACAAAAAACCTTTGTATAATTCAATCTAAATGCAGCTGCAAACATTTAATTTGAAATGCGTTGAATTCAATGTATATTTTACAAAGAAAACTGAAAGCAAAGGATCGACTTTCAAAAGAAGCGAAAGAAAGCATGGACAAAGGATACAAGGGACTAGGCATGCCATTGCGGGGGTGATGCAATGAGGGGGGAGGTCCGCCACCTTTGGATGTCCAGCAACAAACATGGCAGCGCCCACATGTTTATATTTTCATGCACAGTTTGTCGGCAACAATGCTCATGCGCATAATCAAATGGCACATCGTAAGATGGCGGCTCTCCCCACTCATGAAATTCTCCCCCTCCCGTGGATTCAACCCCGCTCGCCAAGTTACGATGGCATGCCTAGTCCCGTGTTTCCTATGTCCATGGAAAGAAAGTGACTCGCTGGATTGCAAACAATAAGGCTGTATTCTTATAATGAAGCAATTTTAACGTTAAAATTCAAGTTCTTAAACTGAAGGCCTAAAAATTTGCAAACTTTACAATTAGTGTTGCGTAAATTGTATTGGTATCTTAAAAGAGTATAAATAATTCTAAAATTAGTTTTTAAAATTTCTGAAGTTTACCTTTTTTACATACCTAGATGTCAAAAAAGCGTACGCAATTTTTTCAAATTTTAATCACTTATTTTCTAAGAGAAAATCACCCCCGTTTCCCAGGGACTGAAATGGATTAGAAAATTGCCAAGAGCCAAAAATAAAAATTGGATGTACAGCGAATTAAAAAATTTTTAATTGTGATTATCTTTAACTTTGTGATATCAAAAATTTCTATATAATTTTTTTTATTAATACTGCAGGAAAAAATCAACAAGATCGAGCGTCGAAATTATAATTAGAGCAAATTTTCTGTAATTCTATGGGGATGGCTGAAATATCCCGCAAAATAAAATTCCCGACTCGGTAAAACTCTCTCTCCCGAAAAACACAATTCCAAAACTAATAAAATTGCTGAACAGTTTATAATATTAACGAATTTGAAAATTCTCAAATAATAAAACTAAGGAAAATTTATTTATTTATGTTTTTTATTTTTATTTTACTGTAATTTGATGGTAATAAAAATAAAAAAAACGAAAGAAGGAAAAAGGGAAGGAAGGGGATGTGGTTGGCTGCCTTCTCATTTCTCTTTCCTCTTTATTACTTTTGTCCGAAAATTTTATTTTTTTGTTTTTTTTTTCAGATTACAATGGGATTTTTGGTTTTCGTTCATTCGTTGTGGTCCAAATTTGGTCGTTGGATTCTTGTTTTGTTTAACAGGATTTTGCATCAATTTGATTATTGGACGTTAAATGGGATTTTTAATTTTGATTTTGGTCTAATTTAAATTTCGTAAATTTTTTAATTGTTTCCTAATCAATATTAATTATTATTAAAAATACGATAATGAAATATTGTTATCAAATAAATTTTTGTTTAATATTTAAAGTGTTAAAAATTATTGTTTAAATCTAAAATTAAAATTATACAAAAAATTTTACCGACAAATTGATATACAAAAACACGTGTATTTAATTAACATTTCGATTTTTCGGAAGAACTTTTGTGATTTAAAAAATACTATATACATTTTGAACCAAAATATCTTATCCATAAATATATTTTGTTTTCATTATTTTAATTTTAAATTTAAACAATAATGTTTAAACACTTCAAACATTTAAAAAGTTGTTTCTTTGGTATAAATATTTGATTATTTCAATTAAAAAAATATATTTGTCAAAGAAAAATGTTTTCAGCACTTGTTTATCTCGAAATGTCTTTCTATAATACTTTTTTTAAAATTAAAAATTTGATTTTTCGAGAACATTTTTTTTACCATTAAAAAAAAAGACTGTACCGAAAACCTGGATCAAGCTTCAAATCTGCAAAAATTCAGCGATACATACATGTCAAACTTTTCTAACCTCAAAAAATCTTTCTGCTGCTTTACCGTCATATTTTACGAAGATTGAGAAAACAAGAATTCGACTACATAGTACGATGAGGGCAGCACCTCGATAGGGCAGAAAATTTGATGTCCTGTATATATATATATATATATAATTCTCCCAAATCTCTCAGACTATCTCCGAGACAACATTGTTTCAAATCGACTCTGTTTATAGACTCAAATGGGCCAGGCTATTTCGCTAGAGAAAACTCAGAGATTTCTTTCGGTAGGGTACAGCAACGACCTCCCCCCTTCCCTTCTCACCTTATTTTTTAGGTTATGTTGACTTCTCTTTCTGAAATAAATACATGAATAATAATAACCAATAAAACAAACCAAAAATTAAACAAAATAAGATCTATCATCGATCGAATGCAATAAAAGTTTTAAGTCTGTTGCAATCGATCTATCATAGAAAGATTTCAAGAGACTTTAACATTTTATTGTTCTTTCTATCAGAACAATTCCAACAGACTTTAACATTTTATTGCATTTGATCGATGATCGGTTTGATTTGGTTCCATTTGTAGTTTGTGTTATCGGTGAAAATCTATTGTGCATCCAAGTTCATCACGCAAAAAAAAATTCTTGCATCTACAGTGAACTTGCGCAGACGTGAGTAGACGATAGAACCAAATATATTATAAGCATAGATGCGGCAC
>NC_046662.1:117789378-117792369 GCF_010883055.1 Belonocnema kinseyi | reverse complement strand
GAATCTTTAGCCTATTTATCATATTACAAATTTAAAAGGTACTTACCTATACGTTTCCTTCTCAAAATCTGTTCACACATTTTTCAAATAAGTACCGAAAATACTGTTTATATATTTATTTTGTGTATCTTTCGTATGATGATCAACAGAAGAACACAACCTCTAACTTACGTAAATTTGACAAACTTTCTCACTTTTCCATGTATAGGAAGAGGACAACTGCGCACCTGCGCAATCAAATCTAAGATCTTCCTATAACTTGCGTATCACTTGCGGTAATGTTTCTATTGCCAGTTTCAGATGGCTTCCAACTGGAAGTTAGGTCTCCTTATTATTCCTTCGTGGATAGAACTTCTATTGTCTGCTCAAGTTCATTTCGAATTCTGGATTCATACGAACGCCACCTAGGAAATGTAGCATTTACTATAATCCGTTCACCACCTTTCTATATGAGTGGGTACACCGTGGTTGGTTCTACCGTATTGTGGCTTGTAAGAGCTTAAGAATGGATAATAGATATAAGGAGAACATCTGTAATGCATGGACTTGACCAAAAACGGTCACTTTTCTGTTGCC
The DNA here is from genome assembly GCF_010883055.1 of Belonocnema kinseyi. Lineage (NCBI taxonomy): Eukaryota > Metazoa > Arthropoda > Insecta > Hymenoptera > Cynipidae > Belonocnema > Belonocnema kinseyi. The sequence continues at coordinate 117,791,793 of NC_046662.1, read as the reverse complement.
AAAAGTACACACACACACACACATGTAGAAAATCACACTTGCGTATAGTTTCAAACATTCCGAGCGTGGCATGCTAACCGCACTTCAAAAAAATATGGCCGCCGATATTGTTTTGTTTTGACAGGTCGCTTGAACAATTAAATAATTAATAATCAGACAGGATTTTGTGAAATTTTTGTGGAATTAAAAATTATTCGCCATGGAAGAGGTAGGTGGTATGTTTCTGAAATATCAAATTACCCTTACCAATACTATGCGTGTGACAGATATTCGACGCGTTCGTAACAAAAACAATAAACATACAACTTACACCACTTTCAAATTTTTGTACACTATACACTTGAAACCACACTTATTGAAAACCTTCGCTTTTATACATCGATTTTTAATTTTAACGTCCTTGCCTTTATTTACTAACTATTGATTGTTCAATCATTATTATTTATATTTCACTCGCGATTACATCGGCGGCCATTTTTTTAGAGTGCGGTTGGCACGCCACGCTCGGGAAGTTTTGAACTATACGCGAGTGTGATTTTGCACATGTGTGTACGTATTTCTGACAAAAGAAAAGTGTTCATTTTTAGTTCCAGTAGTCGACCTCTCAAGAAGCAGAATAAATGATTGCGCACCACTAAACATTTTAATGCAAGTTTGGAAAAAACATGTGAAATGTTGTTGCATACAAATTTCCATAGAAATACATGGTAAATGATCTCGACTCGAGAAAAGTTCAGATGTCAAGCCGCTTCGAGCGCCCCTAGCATTTAGATGGGTGACCATCTACGAGGTACGACCGGGTTGTGTACTCGAATTTTGAAAACCCGGCCAAACTCGGAAAGTGGTTTTCTGCGGTTTTCCTCTCATCTGGCCGACTGTTTAGGCAACTGCGAGTAATTCTAATACACTCGTTTGTAGCCGCATTGTAATTAAATTGTACTAAAATTCATACTAGGCAGTCTGAAAAGTACCTGAAAATTCTAAGAGATGGCATTAGTATTCACTAATGTGAACCATTTTCTCGAGTTTGATCCTTCAAATGACGCCTGTCAAAACTTCTGCCATTTATGTTTATGCATTTACAAGTTACAGCACTGAGATAAAAAATACCCTTACTCTGAATATGTTTATGAATATTATTTAAATGATTAATAATTATTATAAATTTACAAAGTACGGCGGGAAATTATCATTGAACGACATTCTTAGTTCATTCCATAAACAAATGATGCCTCATACTCGAAAAATAGCCAGACTGTAAATATGTTGATAAACATTTTTCAAATAATTGTAAATTTTCAAAGCATCACAGAAAATAAATCATCGAAAAGATTTTCTTAGTTAATTATGTCAAAAAATTAACCCTACTCGTAAGGAGAAAACCAAATTCTTAATTTCTTAATTGAAATTATTTAAATAATTAATAGTTCTTGTAAATTTCTAAAGTAACATAGAAAGCAGTAATCGGAAGATATTCTTAGTTGATTGCGAAAACACATTGCTTCTTTAAAAAAGGAACTTTTAGTTTTTTAATTAAAATTGTTTAAATAATTGATACATCTTGTAAATTTGCAAAGCAACATAGAAAAGAGTCATCTGATAGACATTCTTAGTTGAATCCGTAAGAAAATTGACTTGAAGAAAAAAGGCCAAACCTTGAAGTTTTTAATTAAAATTCCGTAAATACTTAATAGTTCTTGTAAATTTGCAAAGCAACATAGAAAAGAGTAATCGTATAGGCATTCTTGGTTGATTTCGAAAACAAATTGACTCGTAGGATAAAGGCCAAACTTTTAATTTAAAAAAAAAATAATTTAAATAATTAATAGTTCCTGTAAATTTTATAAGTAGCAGAAAAATAGTCATTGTATAGACATTCTTACTTAACTTCATAAAAGAATTAACTCGTAGAAAAAAGACCAAATTCATATTTTCGAATTAAAATCCTTTCAATAACACAGCCACACAAAAAAGTGTGCGGATCTGGTAACAAGACACACGTATTCCTATGGATTTTGGGGCGCTGAATTCAAATTCGGTATCAAAAATCACCCATCATGTCATGGTTGAGTCATAACCTCAAAAAATGACGAAAAATCATGCACTGTCAGCGTAATCGGTTAGGTTAGGTCAGGTTTTGTTAGGTTAGGATAGGTTAAACCTCTATGTAGGTTAAGCAGAAGCTGAATGAAACATCACCGCAAACACAACGGCACAACACAATCAGTTTAATTGTGTTTCGTGAGATTAGGTTAGGTTAGGCTAGGATAGAATTTATATCTAGGTTAGGCTCGAGTTGGCCCATTCAATGTAGCAAACATTTGCTACTGGGAAAATATGCTTCCAGAGCTTTACGTGTAGTTCAATAAATTTCTGTTAATTCAGGTTAGGTGAGGTCAGGTTCTGTTGGGTAAA
>NC_046662.1:117783653-117789278 GCF_010883055.1 Belonocnema kinseyi | reverse complement strand
CCACAACCCGGAACTTGACACCTCATGGCTTAGAACACATTTCTGACACTTGCATCAAAACAAACAGAACCTCTCAACTTACGTCAATTTGACAAACTTTCTTACTCGCACATTTTTCCATGTATAGGAAGAGGAAAACTGCGCACCTGCGCACTCAAACATAAGATCTTCCTGTAATGTGCGTATCACTTACGGTAATGTTTCTATTGCCAAGTGGGGGAACGGAGTTAGGTCTCCTTATTATTCCTTCGTGGTTTTATCAAAGATATTATAAGCCTAGATGCGGCACGTGTATAGTTCGAGGAACTAATTGTAGACAGCGCTCGTGGCGAAAATTGCCGGATCCCCCCATGCCTCTTAACCCGAAAATCGCACCCACCAACTACTTTGCCCCTGCAATCTTCATCCGTCGAACAAGTCCATCAAATAGCCGATACTAAGTCGGTAAATACTAAATATTTAAAAATATAAAATAAAAATTTTATATAGAGAATTTTGATTTCTTATTTTTAATTAATGAATCGATTATTTGAATAAATTTTGCATCAAGAAAATATGTAGATGCATAAGATTTACTTTTAAATTGAATTAAAACGTAATTGTATCGTAATAAATATTTTTAGCTGCTTTTATGGAAAAAAATAGTCGTTTTGCAATTAAAATTTACTGTCTATGAATAATATTATTTTGTTGTTTTGAAAAAGAAACGGTAGAAATTCTACTTAACGAAACTATACGTTTGAAGACATTAAAAGTTTTAATTGATAAACATATTGAGTTGAAATTTAAAATAATTAATTTTTTAAATAAATATGATCGCACAGCGTTCTCGCATGTATAATTAGCGCATCTCTCACGATTATTAATTTAAGTAAACTATAATTCATGAATTTCTATGTTTGTGTAATTAATTATAAAATAAATAAATTATAATGAAACGATAAAATTATATAATAAAATTATTTTTTATTTTATTTTTTTATATAATATTTTATATAAATTTATGTATCTTACTATGTATGTAAATTATGTCCCGATTTTTTAAATTGAGAACCCCATAATTTAAAAATTGAAAAAATGTATTTTTGAATTTTACTCGAGTGGTTGATCAGAATATATAACTTTTTGCCTTACATTTCTCAATTTAAACTGAAAGGTCAGAAATTATTGGAAAGATTCAAAAACATTTATCTCTTAATTGTTAGTTTGTCATGAATAATCCGTAAATAAACTATTTATTGTCGCGGGCTCATTCTCATCGCGCGCTGTGCCCGTGGCCCGCAAGTTTGAGCGCGCCTGGGGCACGCGTCTTTTTATTCCCCGCGATTCGCGCTTAGATATTTATTCTTTGCCTTTAGAATGCTTGAATGAAACTTTATTAGAAACATCTTTTTAGATCGCAGTATTTATATGCGTGTTCATATTCTGAATTTTTTGCTTAAATAAGTATAGTTAAAGATTAATTTTCTCAAAGCTATGTAGGCTTTGAGGTACACAATATTATCGTGACACTCGCGCTGAGCACTCGTTTTTTGACAGACAGTTGTAAATTTATATTTTCTGAACCACCTTCAAATAAACTTAAAAAATACAATCCTTTTTCTTAGACATTTTTCTCTATCTCGCGTTGTTATGCTAATAATAGGGTTTTGGTTTTCATATTATTTTTTATACATGTATAAAGCAAAATTTTCTACAAGTTTTTTTTTAGATTTTTCACGTATCTCGCGTCTTTTAGCGCAATATTGGAATTTTTTATTATCTGCATATATTACTTACGATAAAACAAAATTACGAGTCTTATTGAAAAGTGGTTTAAAGAAATTTTGTAGGATTTTTCAAAACCTATCATTTCTCTTTGAGACTTTTTGTCGTATTTTGCGTCATTTGGTTCAAAATTTGAATGTTGTGGTGTCAAATTTCAGGCAATTCTAATAATTTCTCCATCATAAATAATAAGAATGTAATAAATGAATACAAATTTGTATCACTTTTTTGGGCGAATAACTTTTTTCTATCGATTTTTTTTTACCTTTAGTTGTTTTTCTGCAAACTTTTCATTTTTATTTTTACGGGCATGTGATACTTACAGTTTTCCCGGCTTTTTTTCCACAAAAATGAAAATTTTTAAAAACTGAATTTGGAGATGCTATAAAATATTATATCAGACGTCCCCAGAGGAATAATAACAAAAAAATTTATTGTGCTAAATAAAAATTTTATGCATATGCATTATTTTGAGGTTGCGTCGTTTTTCAGTTCCGCCTTTCCGATAATCTGGAAATCATTTATGAAATAAACTTTTTTGATTGCCTGCGAACAAGGTTAGTTCTGGGAGATTAGTTACTATGTTTATTAGTAAGTCCAAAGTTTTCATCAAAAAAAATATTGTGTAGTTTGGAAGTAAGGCTCGGGTGAATTGTAACACGCATAACCTCGAAATAGACACGCACGTTGTAAGCAATATCAAAAATGTTTTGATAAAAAAAGCATACCAAAACGTGTGCAGGTACGTCCGTTAGCATGTTCGCTATCATTTCCCAGATTTTGAAGGCACAATATTTCTTATCCTAGGAAAAAAGCCGGGGAATTTAACACTGAAAAAATCGATACTATTTCCTAAGCGCTATGCAAATTAATCACATTTTGCTAAATTAAGACTTTTTTGAATTAACCTACAAAAAAAGTGTGTGTGGACGTCCGTTAGCATGTTCGCTATCATTTCCCAATTTTTTAAGACAAAATATTTATTATTCTAGAAAGAAAGCCGGGGGAACCGTTAACTGGTAAAATCGACAATTTTCTATGTACTAGGTGCCCTTAATACCATTTTTATGATCAAAACCAAAACTACGTGCCCTGTTAACAATTAATTCATAACAAATTTGTAGCTCTTTTTTGGGTAAATACTTTTTGTAAGATAATTTTTTTTCGTAACTTGTATGATTCTTTCACAAAGTTTTTTAAAAATATTTTAAATGTTATTTTTCGCGAATAAAACAAAAGGTACGCCTCCTATCAAGAAGTGATTATTAACGACTTTGTAGATATTTTTTGAGATCACAATCTTTTTTTATTCATCTTCTTTCGTATCCTCCATGGTTTGACCACAAAATGGGATTTTTCATATCTCATTATTTTTTGTGCAATAAAAATGATAATATTCAATTTTACAAGAAAACCCAAAAAGTTTGTATGATAATCTTGTATGGGTTTTAAAAAGCAATGTTTTTCCTTACTTTTTTCATATCGTACCTTGCTTGGCTTATAATTTTGATTTTCGATTGATATTTAAAAAATATACAAATCTGTAACTCTGAGAATTTTTTTTTGTATAAAAAAAAGTCATCAGGATAAATTGTTTGGCATTCTGAGTACTAATAATAGCCGTAAATGAAAATTTTAAGTATAAACAAATGGTCCCAAAATTTGTATTTTCATCCAAAATGGCTGTTTAACGAACTCGTCCTTTTTTCGGATTTGTCGGACCTTTCTTTTCTTATCCTTTCTCAATCATAAATGATGAGAATGAGAAAAATTAGAGGCCCTTTAATTTTTGTCATTAATTTCAGTTTTTAAATCATTTGAATTCTTTAAAGTAAAACGCTGTTACTTTTCTCTGTAATATTGATATTTTATCCAATATAAATAATGTAAACTGCATTACTAATTGCATGGGGGGGGGGGGGGGTCATGCTAAAAACTATGGTTCGAACAGGGGTTGGGTGTCAGTGGAAGAAAAATTACGAACTTAGATAACATTTAGTATGTTTCCTTATTATTAACTTTTAAAGAATTGTTATTTTTTTCTCTTTTTTTAAGAAAATCTCTTTTCTCGTTTTTTTCGCTTAAATCCTTTTTGGTAGAAAGTCTACCATTATATTCATGGTTCGGAATTCCACTCGTTTGGTTAAAAATTCTAGTATTCAGTTGCAAATTTTATTATTCTGTAAAAAATGCAACTATTTTGTTAAAAAGTCATCTTGTTTCGTAAGAAATTCAGAAGCTTGGTTAAATGTTGAACTACTTTGTAAAAAAAATATTCTTTTGGATTTAGATTCACCTTTTTGGTCGAAAATTTAACTATTCTATTTTTAGAAAATTAATTTTCTGCGGATAAAAAGTCATTTTCAGACTAAACTCTTTTCTTAACAATGTAACTATTTTGTTGTAAATTCTTTTTTTTTTTAATAAGAATTAATTTTTTTAACTAACAAGGTAAACATTTAATTTTTGATTTAAATTATAATTTCCATTAAAAATTAATATTTTCTGGTTTAAAATTGGTAGATCATTAATATAATGTTGGAAAATTCATTTCTTTGGTTAGAAATTTAACAATTTTGTTCGCAATTTATCTTCTTTAATTGAAAATTAAACCACTTGTTTAAAAGTTGAACTTTATCATTAAAGATTCATATTTTTGGACTCCCCTTGATCTTTGGGGTCGACTCTTTTATTGAAAATTTAATTCCTCGATTTAGTTGAAAATTCATCTTGTTAGTCGAAAATTAATTTTCTTGATTTTTTTACATCGTCTTTTTATTAAAAGTGCAATTGTTAATTTCTAAATTAGTATATTTTGATTAATGATTTAACAATATGGTAGAAAATTAAAGTAGGATTCGTTTGTGAATGAACATTTCCGTGCACCCCTAAACGCCTTATATTTCTTTTTTGGATTCTTCAATTCTTTGAATTATTTTTATAAACTATTTGGATTTCTTTAAAGTTGTGAATTCTGATGAGCATAATAATTGCAAGTGGTTAGCTGCCCTCAGACATTTAAAATTAAATTTTAATGTGCAAGGCACAGTCTAGTTACTGGTTTTTGTAATTAAACAAATTATGAGGGAAAAGATTATTTGTTTAAAATAATCAAGAAACAAAAACAAACAAAAACAGAAATTCAATATAATTTTTATAAATAATTAAATGAGTAGTAAAAACCTTAAATTTTTCCTCAGAATTAAATGTAAATTGTCAATTCGACACTACAGAGAAGTGTAAATATTACTTCAGTTATACCTTAATTATGCGAAAAAATAATAAAATATTTTAGGATTTAAAAATACATTTAGGATAAATTTATACAGTGAAGTATCCGAACCTTCAATTCACTATTTTTGTAAAAATTATATTTTTAAAAATAATGTTTGAAATTTCGCTAAAATTCTAAAATATGACAAGAGTTTTTTTAAATTTATTTATATAGCATTTCGAAAATTTCTCTTTTAAAAGAAACAAGACGAGGAAATAATTTAACTAAGCTTTATTAAATTTTTTCATTCAACTAAATCCTGAATTAGTTCAAAATTATTTACTTTTTAAATTTATTTAGTATCTCGAAAATGTCCCTTTTTTAAAAAGAAATCGTCAAAGAAATTAATTGATTTTAACATAATAATAAATATAATAATTTTAGGCCCTCATTAATTTTAATATTTTCGGCGTGCATAGGCAGTCCCGAGTCAGCTATAGATATGGCTCGCGAAGGCAAGCGCGAGAATCAAGAAACAGAAAATCACCGGCACTTTCGGTTTGGCATTCGCCTTGGCCCCACCCCTCCCGCAGACGTAGGCAAAGGACGCCGTTGCCACAGAAACGTCGAAAAGTTGAAGAGGG
>NC_046662.1:117774890-117783553 GCF_010883055.1 Belonocnema kinseyi | reverse complement strand
ATTTTTGATACCGAATTTAAATTCAGCGCCCCAAAATCCATAGGAATACGTGTGTCTTGTTACCAGATCCGCACACTTTTTTTGTGTGGCTGTGTAATTAATAGATTATGTAAATCTGCATGGCAAAATAGAAAAGAGTCATTGAATAGACATTCTTGCTTGACTTCGAAAACAAATTGACTCATAGGATAAAGGGCAAACATTTAATTTTTAAATTAAAATTGCTCAAATAAATAATAGTTCTTGTAAATGTTAAAAACAATATAAAAAAGAATCATCGTATATACATTCTTACTTGAATTCGTAAAAAAATTAGCTCCTAGAAAAAAGGTTAAACTCTTCTTTTTAATTTGAAATTATTTGAATAAATAATAGTTCTTTTAAATTTGTATAGCAACATAGAAAAGAGTCATCCGATAGACATTCTTAGTTGACTTTGAAAACAAATTGTCCTGCAGGATAAGGGCCGAACTTTTAGTTTTTATCAAAAATTGTTTAAATAATTAATAGTTCTTGTACAATTTAAGAGCAGCATAAAAAAGAGTCATTGTACAGAAACTCTTACTTCTTCTTTATTCATAATGTGTCCCCTAAGGGCTTACTTGACTTCCATTCCTTACAGTCTTTCCGCCTATATCTATATTTTTCCAATCTTATCCTTTTTATATATACAATTATTTACAACTATTTACATAAGTATTATATCTAGTTCCTTATCTCTATTTCCTGCGATAGCGCAATTTAGGACCTCTTAGCAAACGAGTAAGCGAGCGAATCTTTACGCTTCTAATCTAAGTGACTTCCGTTTCCTTTTTCTTTCACTTTCTTATACCTCTATTTGCCTTTTTTCAAATGCATTATTTCATTCTCTCTCTTTCGCTCCTCTAGCACCCTCCAACTCCTTTATCCATTCCTCTCCTAATCCACCTTCCCCTAGAATCTTAACCAAATTCTCTTGCTAGCTTCCTTTATCTTCCATTCCTCTCCTACATCCTTCCCATACATGCTCCCATGTTTCCTCCTCCCATTCACATATTCTACACTTTCTGTTCTCTTCTTTTTCCCAGTACACCCCCTCCCGTACCTCGTGTCCCAATCTAAATCTTACTATTCTGGTCCAGATTCTCTCTCCCTATCCCTTTTCTAAATACTTTGGCACTCCTTTTTTATCATCTTAAACCATTTATTGTATTATATATATCGGCGTCCTCCAGTCTGCTCCTAGTGTCCACTTTATATAGCTTTCTTGTAAATTCTCAATATCTTTCCTTTTCTTCCGCCCCCATATCTCTGCTCAATAACCTAATACCGGCCATACGAGCGTATCAAATAACCACATTCTCCTTCTCTAATTTTTTTAACCTTCTTTCTCCTATTGCCGATATCTGTTTCATTAACCCTGCTGCTTTTTTTATCCTTTCTCTTATACGAGCTGGAAGATCTCCATTCGTTTGCAAGATATATCCCACATATTTATACTCTTTTAATTCTTCTAACATTATTCCCTCCCATCTCCCTGTCCATTCTTTCTTCTCCCCCTTCTTTTATAAACCTCATTATCTTTGTCTTTTATACATTTACATTCAGCTTTTTCCCATCTAAGTATTTCTCTAATCCTACAATTAATCCCGCGATCCTTTCTTCATCCTCTGCCATCAACACTATGTCGTCTGCGTATGCCAGTGTATATATCTTTTCCTTCCCTATCCTAATTCCTACCCAATCCTTTCTCCTCATTTCTGCTTCCAAGTCTGATATTAATAGATAGATAAACGTTTATTTTTCGGCTTACTAGCCTTAAAAAATTTACTTGCTCACACTTCCATTTTTTGACAGAATTTTCTTACAACTACGTCTTACATAGTATTATCCGTCCACACCTTATAACTAATCGGCTCGCTCTCATAATCTTTCGCTCTTTTGTCGCTATGCCTCGCATTCCCACTCCCACACAATTCGCACATTCTCTCCTCTCTAGAAAGACAGGATCTATTATAATTCTGCATACAACCGCACTTCATTTTCGCTATAAGTTTCTGACTTCCTTGTTCCCCTTTTTTACACAAATATTGCGCTCTCTCCCTTGGCATAATCCACACATAGTTTCCGTTATACCTTGCTCTTTTATTCTCTCCTCTGCTTCTGCCTTCTCTTTCTCCATACCATTCTTTTGAACCAACTCATATGCCTTTCTCTTTCCACCTCCATCTTTGCACCACTACGTATGTTCTCCTTCTCCCGCCAACACTCCCTAACTAATTTACTTCCCCCTCTTCCAAAAATTTCTCCTCATATTTACACGCTCGACTTCCTGTTATAATCCCTAAACTCGTTCTTGCTGTCTCCCTCCTGACAATATAGTTCGGCGTATTCCCTGTCAACTACAGTATCCACTTTACATACCTCTCCTGTACACTATTTACCTCCTCACTTACCTTCCAACCACACACCTCTACTCCGTAAAATAAGACACTCATCACAAGCGAATCAAACAATTTCATTCTCCTTTCCACATTTGCCCTTCTCACCCTCTCTTTTATATGACCATCCACTCCCCCATTGCTTCGAAACAGGAAGCCCAAGTACACAAACTCTTTCACCTCCTGTACCGCTTTAACCTTTCCACTTCCACTCCCCTCCCCTATCTCTCCCACCTCTCTTCCTGAACACCATAACCTTCGACTTGTCCACATTTAACTCTAACCTATTCTTGTACAAATAACGTCTCAACGTCTTCATCATCTCCTTTAAAGCGTCTTCGCTCTTTGCCAACAGCACTATATACACCACGTACTGCAAGACGTAAATATTGTCAATTGTGTTCCTTCTATCTCTAAAACCCGCCTGCGTCTCCGGCAATATTACTTTCTCCTCAACATCCTTTCGCAGCCTATCTGCTAACACCATTGCGTATATTTTGTACGCAGTATTCATGAGCGTAATTACTCTATAATTTTCCTGCCTCTCCCTATCCCCTTTCTTATACAGTGGAACGATAAACCCCTCCCAACACCCTCTCGGGAATCCACCCACCCTCCATACTTTTTTCACTACCCCTTTTAGCATCTGCCTTACCTCGTGTGTGCCAAACAGCCACGCTTCGTTCTCTACCCCGTCAATCCCTGCTGCCTTCAATTTTTTTCAACTTCCCTATCTGCTTCTCTATCTCCTCGTCGTTCAGCTCCTATTTACCTACATCTCTATTCCTTCTAATCCCCTCATCTCTTTTTCAAGTGTCTGACCCCTGAAATGAATCCTTAAAAAATTTTCTCCATTCGTCGCTCCCTATCTTCTCACTTATCCCAACCCTACGTTTCCTAAACCTATTCATTATCTTCCACCGTCCCCTTCTGTCTTAATACTTCTCAACTCCTCTTCCAACTCTTTTTCTTTTTCCTGCTTTTTCTTCTTACACATCGCCCTGAACCCCTTCCCGATTTCTACGTAATCCTCTCTTTTCGGAGTTCCTTCCTTCCACTTCCTGTACTTCTTTTTCACCTTTCTCTTCATCATTTTACATTGCCTATCCCACCACGGATTTATCATTCCTTTCTTCTTTTCCCTAAATACCTTCTTTCGCACACAACCTTTCACTTTCTCTTGTAGATCCTCCCATATCTCGTCCACGGACTCTCCCTCAAAGATTACGTTGCCCAACTGCTCCTGATACTTCTCTATCGCCTCTCTAGTCCATGACACCCTCCCCCTAACGACCCTTCTTCCGCACCCTGCCTTTCGCCAGCCTCCCACTGTATTCGCAAATTCAATGGTTGATGGTCTGATTCCAGCCTTCCTTCCACTGCGAATTTCTCTATCTCCTCAAACCCTTGCATATTCATAATCCCGTAGTCTATCGCCGATACACCCCTCTTACTCACATATGTGTATTCTTCCTTTTCGTCCTTTTTTATCATACCATTCGCCACCGCCAACCCTCTATCCTCCATCTGGTCTCCTAGAAGCTCCCCCTCTTTATTTGTTATTTAAGCCTTCCATTTTCTTTCAAAGCTCTCCCCTTCCTGGTACAGGCCCCCTTCCCGCCTAATTCGCGAATTAAAGTCTCCCCCTATTACCACCATACCCTCATCTCTCTCTGCTAGTAAGTTTTCTACCCTTTCTTTAATCCTTTCCATTCCATCCTTATTGTACACAGTCACAAACTTATACATCGCCCCTCCTATCTTTCCAGCCCTCATTTGCACGCCCTCCCACTCTGCCTCTCCATGAACTTCTTCCTCTAATCCATCCCTAACCCCTATTATAATTCCCCCACTAGCCCTTCCTTTCCTTTTTACTTAGACCGCCTCCTGTAGCCTCCACCTATACCCCCTTAGAAACTTTCGCTCTACTCTATCACATTCCTTTCTCTCTATCCACGCGCCTTTCTCCGGAATCTCTTTGCTTTCCCCTGTCCTCTTCAAGAGATCTTCCCCCTCACTTGCACTGGACGCTCTCTCCCTTGCCTGATCGCTTCTTCCGCTCCGATTCTTCCCCTTCCCTGACGCGCTACTTGACACCGGGACACGCACAACTGGCGTCGTGCCCCTCTGGAAATTCTCTCCCCGCCTAATTCACTACGAGCAATGCCAGTACTCTCGCTGCCCACCTCCCGCTCGTCCGTCGGTAACTGTAACCTATCCTTACACAAAAGTACTCACTGCCGCCCACAGATGTTTCTTAAGGCTGTTGCCGCTTACCACCCTAAAATTTCAGTTTCTTTGCCCTATTTCACCTCTCACATCCCCTTTAGCCACCCTTTTCTCACCCCTAACATCCCCTATCACTACAAAAACCTCTCTTGCCCGCCATAAAGGCCCAAAAACCTAAACACAAAACTACCCCGCTCCCTCGCAAACCTAACCTCACTTTCCCTATTTAGCCAAATCCCACCCCCCAACTACAATGGAAATTAATTTCTATCTTCCCAATGTACCCCTTACAACCGTCCTCACCTCCTAGAATTCCACCCTTACACTCCAATCACACCTTCCACACAAACTTTGTAAAAACTTCTCACCGCCTGTCACTGCACACTTTCTCACTACAGCCACCAACATGCAATTCAAGTGTTATATTATTAAATTTAAAAAAAGTGGGCTCAAAGGACATCCTTGTCTCACACCTCTCACCAACCTACAGGAGGGTAGGAAGTTACTAGACATGATAGGAGAAACAGGCTGGTTGATAGGCAATGGCAATATGAAAGGAGATGAGAAATGGAAGATCACATTCATTAGAAAGGGAGCAATAGTAATTAACGACATCTTGGCTGAAGAAAGAATGCGGCACATGGTAGGGAGTATGAAGGTAGGGAATGAGATAGGCTCCGAGCACTTCCCGGCCATGGCTACAGTAATAGAGACGTCAGTAAGCGCCGCAGAGGGAGAAAGGAAGTAGGGTGCAAAAGAAACATAAAAATGGGTGTCTGGGGGGTAGATAAATTAAAAGAGTTTAAACAAGAGGTGGAAAAGGGTAAGGTTAGGTAAGAAAAAGAGGAGGAAATAGACTCGTTCATTGAAAGGCTGAAGGGGTCGATTGATAAGATAAAGGATGAGCTGGGTACTAATGAAGAAAGAGTAGGGGCTAAGAGAGGCTGGTGGGACGAGGAATTCTCGGAGAGTAAAGAGAGAATGAAAGTGTGTGTAAGCAAATGGAGAAAAGGGCAAATGAAAAATGAGGAGTATATTAGGAGGAAAAAAGATCATTAGAAGATGCTGGAAAGAAAAATACAAAGGGGAAAGGAAGAATATAAAGCATAAGTAGAAAAAGCGATCAAAGAAGGTAGGGTGTGGGATAGGGTGACCCAAAAAATCACATTTGAGAAATTTTAACGGGCTTGTTGGCCAAATCGTTCTAGTAGGCAAATAAATGTATGCCTTTTTTTTATTTTCGAAAAAAAATATTTTTAGAACTCGCTCTGACCATTTTTATATCTTATAGAGTTTCACATGTAAAATCTTTCCAATTTTTATTTCTTCGATTTTGGACAGGAAATTATAAGCCAATTTATTTGATATTTAATATACTTGTTCACTTCTTAATGAACGTTGCATTTATTGCCATTTTATATCTCAGAAATATTATGCAAAAGTTTTAAGCATATCAAAAATGGCATAAAATGGCTGCTTTTGGAGGCTCATTGTGACCCTCAGATATGCTTGTGTAACTTGACTTTTTGAAGAGAAATTCTTTCGACTATTGAGAATAGATTTCTAAAAAAAATGATTAAAAGTATAATTTGAATTGAGTAAAGCGTAAGAAAATTGGATGGAAAATGACGCATTTAAGTTGAACACCGGCTGAAGGGACTGCAGGTGGACGGCTGCAAAAAAAGTTGACTCTCGTTCGGTCCGCTCATTGTAAACCGTATTTGCTGTCACCCTAGTGTGGGATGTGATAAATAGAGGTAGAGGGGAAATTAAGGGTATTAACGAAGAAATAGAAATGGAGGAATGGACGAATTATTCTAAGGATCTATTAAGGGGAGAGCAAAATAAGATCAAAGGGGAAAAGTGTAAGATAGTCTAAGGAGAAATGGAGGAAGGGAACGAGATAACTAGAGAAGAAGTCGATAAGGCAATAAATAGGTTAAAAAGAAACAAGACGACGGGAAAAGATAGGATGGAGAACGAAGCGATGAAGTTTGGAGGAGAAAGGATTAGGGATGGGATGTGGAAGATCTACAACAAGGTATGGAAAGGAGAAGGTTGGCCCGAAGAGTGTACGATGGGACTGGTGGTACCGCTTGTCAAGAAAGGGGAATGAAAAAAGGTATAGGAATACAGAGGGATCATTCTCATGTCAGTCGGCTATAAAATATATGCAGAAATCTTAAGAAAAGGCTGAAAAGACAGGTAGAACAAAAAGAAAGTATCCCACATAATCAGACGGGATTTAGAAAAGTGATGGGAACTATAGACAACAAATACGAACTTAACTATTTAGTTAACAGAAAAGTGCTATGGCAGGCAATGAAAGAGAGGGGTGTAGAGGAAAAGTTGGTGGAAAAGATAAAAGACATTTTTACTGAAATCAGGATTAGGGTGAAAATAGGAAAGAAAAAACGGCAGGTTTTCTGGACAGGCCGAGGTCTAGGGCAAGGGTGCCCGTTGAGTCCATTACTAATAAGTATCCTATTGGCAGACTTAGAGGAGAAGCTAAAGGAGAAAGGGAAAGAAGGAACGGTTTTGGGTAATAACAAACTATACTCTCCAGCATACGCGGACGATGTAGTTCTATTAGCAGATGATGAGAAGGGGATGAACCTAATGATGAGAATCTTCAAAGAGTATGTGGGAACAAAAGAGCTGACGGTGAACGTAGATAAGACAAAGGTGATGTGTTTCAGAAATAGAAAGAGCAAAATAAATTATGTTTGAAAGATGAACGGACAAAAAGTGGAAATTGTGGAGGAGTTCTGTTACCTAGGTTTTTAGTTTGAGGTAGAAGGGGGAAACGAGCTGCAAGTGAGGAAAAGAATGCATGAGCGATTTCTGAGATGGATAATGGGGGTTAGCTGGAGTTGCCCAGGATATATGTTAAAAGAAGAGTTAGGAAGAGAAAATATGATTACTAGACAAATTAAGAGAGCCTGGAGGTTTGAAGAGAAGCTAAAAAGGGGAGAGGGAAGTAGAATTGCACAAGCATGTTTCGGCGAAATTCGGAACAATGAAGCGAGAGGTTATGTGGGAAATTCAAAATGGGAGGAAAAAAGGAGAAAAATGAGAAGGGTGTGTAATATTCGAGAAGGGGTTATGAAGTAGCAGGACATAGAGTTAGAGCTATTGGTTAAACAAGGAGGAGAAAGATGGACAAAGATTATAAATTCGAGGTACAACAGATGGTATATGATGGCCAAAGGGTTGACGGAACCAGAATATCTGCGAAAAATAAAAAAGAAGAAAAATGGAGCGGGGTTTTACGGTTCAGAATAAGAGAAGGAGTGAGAGCATGCAGATATTAAATGAATAAAGAGAATAATTTATGCAGAGTATGTGGATACGAAATCGAGTCATGGGCACATGTATTAGAGAGATGCACAGAAGAGGAAGAGGGACAGTTGAGTGTGGATGAGTGTGTAAGATGGATCTTGGATGGTAGTGGACAGGGAGTGATGTGGATGAAGAAATTGAAAGAAGTAAGGGAAAGCAAGAGAGTAGGGCAAAGCCAAACGGGTGATCCTGAAAAGGGACAGTAAAAAGGGAAAATTGTTTTCAATATCGTGGAAAATGCATTTTTTTATGGTAAGAAAAAACGGAAGCCCTGGAAGCTCGCTCATTTTAGAAATTAATTTCACTACTGCTGGATGGAATTGTAAATATATGTACAGGGAGCGGAGGCCCTCAAACCCGCAAAAGGGAGAGATTAAATACATAAATACATACATACATGCATACATACATACATACATACACACATGCATGCATGCATACATACATACATACATCCATTAGTCGACGTGTCAAATTGAATTTGTTATTATATAACACTGTCTGAAAGTTGTATTGTGTATATTGTTATACGTACGGTGTTTACTATTGCATGCGGATTTAAGAAAATGTGTTGATTGGTAATTGTACAATAAAAACAGAAAGTACTGTTTGCTTGATTAGATTTTTGGTCTTTGTTTTCATATTTCGAAGCAGTAACAAATACCTTACAGG
>NC_046662.1:117772993-117774790 GCF_010883055.1 Belonocnema kinseyi | reverse complement strand
AACACTTACTGACAACAGCACCAATTTTAGCCTGCCCTAATTTTGGAAGTCCATTCCAACTTGAAACCGATGCTAGTGATACAGGGTTGGGAGCTGTATTAAGACAAAACATTAACGGTGAAAATTTTGTAATAGCTTTTGCAAGTAGAAGTCTTAATAGCACAGAACGAAAATACTCTGCTTCCGAAAAACAATGTTTAGCCGTAGTATGGGCAATAAGAAAATTTAGACCGTATTTAAAGGATTATTCTTTTAAAGTTATTACAGATCACATTGCTTTGAAATGGCTCCATAACTTAAAAAATCCAACAGGTAGACTAGCCCGATGGGCTTTAGAATTATTAGAGTACGATTACGAAATTATGTACAGAAAAGGAAGTTTAAACCATGTCCCAGATGCGTTATCAAGGTCAAGTGAAAAGGATATAAAAGTTTCAAACATTTTAGCCAGCACAAAGGAAACCGAGGAAAATGATTTTAAAGAAATAGAGGACAATTGGTACAAAACTAAAATGATACATGTTAAAAATAAGCCAGAAGAAAATAAAAATTGGAGGATACGCGACAATCAATTGTATTTTTATAGATCCGAACATTTAAAATCAAGCTTAAGTTTAGACAAGAACCCGTGGAAATTAACAATACCAAAAGAATTAAGAGAACAAGTTTTGATTGAGAATCACGATAATAAAAAAGCAGGTCATTTAGGTATGGAAAAAACTTATTCGAAAATTTCTGAAAAATATTTTTGGCCCGGAATGTACTCCGAAACATTAAAATATGTAAAAGAATGTGACATTTGTCAAAGAATAAAACCAAAAATAAATAATCAAGTAGGTTTAATGGGAAAAAGAATAATTGAGGAACCATGGACAGTAGTAGCATCAGACATGATGGGTCCTTTGCCAATGACAAAGTCAAGAAATCAATATATTCTAGTCTTTGTCGATATGTTTACTAAATGAGTAGAAATAATACCAGTTAAAAATAAATTAGCATCAACCATTGAAAAAGAGTTCCGCATGCGCATAATTTCCAAATGGGGAACACCTAGAATTTTATTTACGGACAACGGTAAAGAATACATAAATAAATCAATAGTAAACTTAACAAAAACATTTGGTATAAGACATTCAAAAACTCCTAAATATCACGCACAAGCAAATCCAACAGAAAGATGCAATAGATCAATCAAAACGGCAATAAAAGCATATGTTCAAAAAGATCACAAATTGTGGGATGAAAATTTAGATGATTTACAATTTGCATTAAATACGAGTAAACATTCTTCGACAGGCTTCACTCCAGCATTTTTAAATTTAGGTAGGGAACTCGATCCAATACAAGCATTAAATAAAGATGTAGAAACCAAAACCGAAATCGTATTAGAGGGATCCGAAAAATGGGCAGATAGAATGCGAAAATTAACAATAATTAGAGAGGAAGTAGTAAAAAATTTAGACACAGCAAATGAAGCACAATCTAAATATTATAATCTCAGGCGTAGGCCGATTAGTTTCGAAATTGGGGAACAAGTTTTAAAAAGCCAAAAAAGATTATCAAACAAAGGCGAAGGAATAGCGAAAAAATTAAATAAAAATTTTGAGGGTCCATTTTTTATAAAAGCAAAAATATCACCGACAATTTATGAAATAAAGAATAAAAAAGGGAAATCTTTAGGTAATTGGAATATTTAAGACATTAAAAAATATGTAGGTAAAAAATAAATTTGATTTGGTAGATGTGGCATGCATGTAAACAATTTAAAGATCACACTACTGAAACAATACAAACATA
>NC_046662.1:117770845-117772893 GCF_010883055.1 Belonocnema kinseyi | reverse complement strand
CCCAGGATTAAAAAACTGGCTGAGGAAAAACGAATTTTTTATAATTTGCCGACAATGGAGGAAATAAGGAAAGGAATTAAGGAAAGGAAGATAAAAGAGAAAAAAGAAAAGGATAAACAATTAAAATTAGCCGCAGAAAAAGAAAATATGGTTATTAAATTGATTCTAAAACAACAGAAGGAAAAAGAAGAAGAAGAAATAGATGAAGAATGGAGAACTCACAGAGCTAAATTGAGAGACTGGGATAGAGGAAACAGAAAAAGATTAATAAAGGAAGCCGAAGAAAGACAAAAAAGAATAGAGGTACAAAAGGAACAACGGGAATTAGAAGAGATAGCTAAACTGCCACCGGAAGAAGCAACGGCCAGAAATAAGGAATTTATTAGAAATAAATCATGAAAGACACAGATTAAAGAAGATGTGGAACAGTTTTTGGCACAATGCATTTAATTATAAGTATTGAAGGAAAATAATGATAAATAAATAACATTAGTTACTTTACTTAATATAGAGACACAACTGGAAAAAGTTACTTAAAAACCCATACCGATACTACAGCTTTATATATTTTTTAAATTTAACTTTTTATTACTTTTTATTTATTTTTTAATCGAATTATATTACAAATTATTGAAGTAAAGAGAGTAGAGATACAATGAAAATTTAAAGATAAAAATAAATACGGCTATAAGAGGCCAAGACAGATTTCTGATTAGAAATAAAAATAAATTTTAGAAATAAGTTAATTTTCAGCAAGAAAAATCAAAGTGGCCAGAATAGCAGGAGAAAAGTGGAACAAGAAGAAGAAATAACAAGCGATTCACGGATTAGTAAAGACATAAGCTACAGATCATAACACATAATAGATATCGCTTTTAGAAAAGAGAATTAGTCAATAATACATGGTTTAAATTACAAATATTACATAATAAAATAAAAAATAGCTTGAACTAAGAAATAGAACAGAAATGAAAAGGAAAGACTTGAGACCGGTAGTATTTTATTTTTTTTATTAAAAAAAATTTTTTTTTAGTGGTAGGAACTTTTATTTGTTACAGAAGAAGAAAAAGAGGAAGGACATCGAAATGTGGGAGTGTAGATACTGCAGAAAGGTGGTACCAACAAAATTATACATCTTCTACGATACATATTGTAATGAGCAATCGAACCGGACCAAAAATTACCATACGATTCCGGATACGACCAAAACGAAATACTTGAAAGGAGGTTGGGTCGAGATAAACTCACAATTCAAAAATATTCTTTAATTGAAATTTGATAAGGAGGAACAAATACAACACCAGGGGGAGAAGAAAAAATCAAGCCCTGGAATCGAAGAAAAACAAATTGAAACTGGTAACCAGGGTACAGATGACACATACATAGAATTGTAATGGACAGAAGATGAGATCTGGTTGAGCTTTGAAGAAGAGTTGCAACGATGCGAACACATCCTATTAAAGAAATAAACCACCCCCACGCGAGAGGGGGGGAGGTATAACATAGTTATAAGACCCCGACAATATACAGCCCTGCGGGCCAGAGTAGGGAGTGGGGAGACGCCTCATGCTACGTGAAGCCCCAAAGTCTAAACCGTGTTTTAGTTTCGGCTCATCTGCCATCCCCAAGTACAACTTGTAGTGTCGCTCCCCATAACACCTCTTAAATGTCTCTTCATGAACCAACGACATCATCGGCTCTCGGTCAGGCGAGATTTAACATCGCTGGGGGTTTGCCGCACCCCCAACTTCCTGTAAGTTAAAAATAAATATAACCTAAAATACACCTGAGCCTCTTCACTGAATTAAACGTAATCTCTCGGTATCCGAATCCCTTACCCTATCCTTAGTTTTGTGACTCCCCCACAGATGTCACATCCTGAATGCGGCTCTGTGGCACGCCAGGGTATGTATTAGTCTCTCCAGCGCAAAGGTGTCGTATGGCGTTTCTATCAACGAGCTCAGGATCTTCAGGGATGCAATTAAGTTTTCCTCGCTTCAAATAAACCTTGGCGCATTTGTCTAACCCAAATTCCATTCCAATTTCCT
>NC_046662.1:117767864-117770745 GCF_010883055.1 Belonocnema kinseyi | reverse complement strand
GTCCTTTGTTAAGCTTTCGCATTAAAATTTAGAAGTAGATTTGTTAAATTTCATAGTTAACAGCCTAAAACATAATAATTCGGAATCTACGGGTTTCGATGATTTCAGATATCTAACTTTTTTTTTAATGCTTAAAATTGAAATTAATACGACGTTTCCCTTAAATGGAATGAGACACGCCAAAAAAGACATTTTTTAATCCAACTAGAAAATTGTACATTAGTATATAAGTTATAATTATGAATAAGTATAATGAGAAAATTCATTAATTAAAAAAAGTGTTAATAATTTGAAGAGAAATTTAAAAAGGGAGAGTTGGATTAGCGATGGCCAACTACTGTAAATAACTCTGCCCGCCCGGTACGTGACCAATGCAAAAGGAACATTATATATTTCACAAAGATTTGAAAACTTTTAAAGGATATAAAGGGTTTCAAAGATATTGAAAATGTTACAGTACACTAGGTTTCAAAGATTTTAAAACATTCCAAAGATTGGGAAAGGTTTCAAAACATTTTAGAAGATTTTTTTTTAGTAATTTTATATTTCAAATAATTCAATGATTTCAAGGAATAAAAAATATTTCGCAAACAAAGATTTAAGAAAATTGTCCAAAGAAACCACGTCCCGAGAATTTTTTTAAACACATTTTAATATTGTGTTACATTGTTTTTAATTTGTACCTCATTATTTATCTCTGGAATGCGTGGTGAATCCTGGGGAACATAAGCTTCTTTCAGAATTAGGTTGTACGTCTTTTGCGCACGTCATCTGAGGCTCGAAGCTTTTGGCCAATCAGCGCAAAACCTCGAGCGCGGGGGATTTAAACATTGAATTAAAATTGCCTATTTACTACTTTTTTGAATTACACAGATGCACGACGGGTTGCAATGTATGCTTAAGGTATATCATTATATTCCGATTAACTATATGGTAAACGTCCTTACTGTATACATTTTTGTATTAGGCAACAGGTTCAATATATCCGTATGCTTCCTGCAAATTGTAACAGAACTAATAAAATTACTTCAATGTTCGTATGAATTTTATTTCATTTTAGTATGTATGTATAATTCATGTTTATTTTATTTCATACATTGTATGCCAAAAGAGTAAGAAATGTACCAAAATATTAATCTCAATTGATTCTTATTATATTTCACCCGCATCCTCGGAAAATCACGTCTATATCGTAACAATTTTAAATCAATTAATACTTCTCAAAAACTTAAAATAGTGAAGATAGGAGTAAAATAAATTTTTAACCAAGAACAAGTTATTATTGAAATATTTGTACGTGAAAAATTACCTGAAGAAATCTTATTTGCATTAAAAATTAAATTAAAAAATTACTATAAAAAAGTTGTTTTCAATAAAAATTGGAATAGTTATATTTTCAGTTCTAACAATGAATTTTGGGTTAAGAAAATGAATTTTCATGTAAAAAATTATTTTCCGCCGAAGAGATTAATTTTTCGCACCAAGAAACAAAGAATGTTCACAAAATACATGAAATGTCAACTAAATATTTGAATTTCTAAAGAAATTCTCCATACACTATAAACCTAACCTACATTAAATGTCCATCGCAAAAAATAAAATGTTATGTAGAACATATAAATATCGATTTAAAGTTGTTATATTTTCATTGAGGACATTAATTTTCAACCATAGAGATTAATTTTCCACCAAAAAGAAACCAGATGTTTCACGAAATACATGAAATTTCAACAAAAATTTTGAAATTTTTAAAGGAATTGTCAACCTCATATTTAAATTATGAACTCAAGAAATGAATTTTAAATAAAAAAGAAGAATTAGTCATCAAGAAGGTTAATATTCTACCGCCTAAGATGAATTTTCAACCAGAAAGAATCTTTTTTTAAATTTTTACATTTTCAACGAAATAATAGTCCCATCATAATTCTTTCCATTCGTTTGATTCCTTTCATTCAAACATTTTTCATAAATTTCTTCCATTCTTGTATAATATACGTACATCCTGTACAGATGGTAAAGGAATATACTTATTTTTTATTTTCATTATATTCTTCTAATGAAGATTCGAATAAAATATGCCCCTGATTTTGTTTCTCATAAAATACACATTTCGAATTTCACGCTCGTTTCACTTATTTCTTTGGATGACCATGGAGGGCGCTAAATGCCAAAAACCTCTTTCAATTTGCCTGAAGGTGGCGTCCCATGATTGCAGAATTCCATGGAGATAGGAAACAAGGGACTAGGCATGCCATTGCGGGTAAGATACAATGAGGAGGAGGGTCCACCACCTTTTGATGTCCCGCGACAAACATGGCAGCGCCCACATGTTTATATTTTCATGCTTAATTTGTCGGCAAAAACGCTCGCGCGCATAATCAAATGGCACATCGTAAGATGGCGGCTCTCCCCACTCATGGAATTCTTCCCCCTCCCGTGGATTCAACCCCGCTCGCCAAGCAGAGCTGCCAGATCGTGGATGAAATTTACCCCCACCATACCTAACGTTTAGGAGCCGCAAAACAGAAGGTGAATGATTACCACTGTGAGTTCGTATGTAAGCCGAAAATGCACGATTCGACTTCGGTGTTCCGCTGTACGATGATTGCCGATCTGAAGGCTTCGGAAGCCTTCGGTGGTCTTCTATATATATCTCGCTCTCCATTTGAAAGAAATTGAAGAAATTGGCGATTTGGATGTTTTGCGTGATTCTTAATTTCATGCATGCCTCGATTTTCAGGTTATGTTTTCCAGGTGTACGTAATATGTATATTATTGCTATATATATAATTAAAAATTTGTCATAAGGACAACCGCAGGATTTCGCCGGGAGCGGGTGCTAATCTGAAAAACTGCACCCGCTTCCAGCGAAATCGCGGTA
>NC_046662.1:117765841-117767764 GCF_010883055.1 Belonocnema kinseyi | reverse complement strand
ATCCAGCAAAAGCCTCGTGCACCCTAAGAACACGGAGCGACCCAAGGACAACCGCCTTCTGCATTTTTCCCGCAAGTGTTCTAGCATATTGTTGACAGGCAGTGCTGCTTTTTAGGCCATTAGCAAGTGAAAGCTTGGCACCTCCAAGGGCGCCAATGATAAGGACGATCAGTTTAACAGAATATTCCGGGTACAATCGTTGCAACTCCCTTATAAGGTCTCGATACCTCTCTTTCTTTGCATTCTCCTTGGCTATGATATTTTTGTCAGTTAGTGCCGAAAATTCGATAACGAACATGGTTCGCTTCTCGAAGTCAAGAAGAACCATGTCAGGCCTCGAGTGAGCAACAGAAAGAATTGTCGAGAATATAAAGTTCCAGTACATACGGCACTTCCCATTCTCTGCAATTGACTCAATTTCCCCAGGAGCATTTAGAGGAGCGATATCAAGAGACCTGAGCTCGTTCTTCGTCCATGGAACTACTCCAAATGAATAGAGTAGTACCGGGACGGCAAGCATGTTCGTTGCAGATACTTTGTTTCTCGCCGACAGTTCGGAAGACCAAATCTGTCCATGTAAAATACATGAGTGACCTTGTACTTTCGATCTGCAGGTTTGCCGCACAAGTACTAGTCGGAATGGCGCAGTGCTAGAGATAGTGGCAATACTGTAAGGCGAACGAGGAGTGGGCTCATGGTGTCGCCCTGAAAGACACCTCTATGAAACGTGACCTTGTTAGTTGTCACATGATTTTTGCTAGATGAGATAGTAAATCTGGTTTTCCAAAGCGGCATCAATCTCTTTATGCGCCAAACTATTTGCGGATGAACCTTTAAGATTTCCAAAAGACAGATGATAAGTCTATGGGATGTCGAATCGAAAGCTTTCCGATAATCAATCCAGGCCATCGATAGGTCACGCTGGTAGAATGCTGCATCTTTGCAGACACATCTATCGATGAGCAGGTTCTCCGGACATCCGGCTACGCCTTTCTTTGAGCCTCGTTGTTCATAAATTTCTTGGCACACAGGTTCAATTGCCCGAACAATCCTATCATTTAGGATAGCTGTGAATATCTTATAAAGCGTGTTCATACAATTTATTGACCTGTAGTTCTCCGGATCAGCTAAGTTGCCTATTTTCGGCAGGAGTATTGTGCTCCTTTCCACCAAACACTCTGGAATCGGTTCTTCCGACTTCAAATATGAGGTGAAAATACGGGCCAAATGCTGATGGGTTGAAGAAAACTTCTTCCACCAGAAGGTTTTGATACAATCTGGTCCCGGTGCAGAATAGTTCTTCATCCCTATTAATACTTTTTTCACCTCCTCGGTTGTGATGGGTCGGCATTCTTTATCAGGTGTTATGAGGGCAACACATAACTCCTTGAAGCTATTTATATTTTCTGAGTCTTCGTCCAGTCTATGCTGAACTTCGTAGACTTCTCTCCAAAATACTTCGACCTCTTCTGGTTTGGGTAGGTGTTCGACAGTAACTGGAGGGTCTTGGAAGAGTCGAGATGGGTCAGAGAGAAACTGTTGATTTTCTCTGACACATCTCTCCCGCCGCTCTAGACTTCCCTTAGCGTCAGATAGTATCCGTATTCTCTCAACAATATGCTGTTTGATGGTCAGCAGCTTTGACTTCTTAAGTGTGTGATAACGGGTCCGGAGTTCGCGCGCGAACTTTCGAACCTTGGCGGTAAAATTTCTGCCAGATGTGATGTAGTCAATCACACATTGAATACGGTACGCGTACTGTCTTGCCCAGCCTATCTTTATGGCAAGTTGATGCATTCGTCTTTTGGTCTTATGATCAGACGTTGGTTTTGTTTTACGGTTCGCATCGGCCGAAGCTCTCGCTGCATTATACACACAATAATTGATAGCCCAGAGGTCGGATTCACCGGAAAAATGTCCACG
>NC_046662.1:117763942-117765741 GCF_010883055.1 Belonocnema kinseyi | reverse complement strand
AAGCAGCGGAGGAGGCTGCTGAAACACTCGGACTTGACTTCAGTATTAGGGGTGAGCAAAATGCATCAAATCTAATGCATCTCGAGTACTCACTCCTGAAAGGCCGGATTAAGAAAGCACAAGAGAAAAACTTTCGTAAACAGCTCCTAGATAAGAGGATGCACGGTATCTTCCACAGAAATGTGAAGGATCAGTCAATGTCTTTTGAGCTAACGTTTGCTTTCCTTAAATCGCCCGGATTGAAGTATGATACAGGGTTTCAATTTTGCATGCCAAGACGGTCTCATTTCTACCTTAACATACCGTCGCCACATTTTGAGCCAAGACATTCCCGATGATAGCTGCAGGGCGTGCCATGCACACCCCGAGCATTTAGCTCACATACTATCTAGTTGTCCAACACACGCGGGAACGACCTACATTCAAAGGCACAATGCGGCACTAAGAGTACTTTATTACCATCTCCCGGCATTGAGTATTCATTTTTGAAGGGAGCGACCCATGTAAGTCCTCAAAAATTAGGGTATATTTTGGGATTTTTTTGGGGATAAAAATATAACAAATCTTTCCAAAAATCTTATGAACAAAACAGATTACGAGTATTGATCGTAAAGAATGTTTTTGCAAATAGCAAGAACTTGAATTTGTAACAAAAAAGTTGGAAAATTTAAATGTTATTTTTAGTAACAAAAAATTTTTTTTAATATGTGTGAAACATATAAGCATGAATTTTCTATGCAATTTCCTAAAAATATATATTTATTGAACTTTTATTCTGATTTTCCTACAAATAAGATGTTTTTAAATTTATCCAACTTTTTTTATTACGAATTCAAGTTTTTGCAATTCGAAAAGAGACTTTTTACGATTCATACACGTAAGCTGTTGTGATATGGTGAAAAAAAACTTCAAAATGAGCTCAACAACATTAAAAAACGTTGACTATTTCGGAAGTTATTGAAAATTTGAGCAAACATTAAAATTTACACTATTTTTGCAATATCTACTTAAAAACTAGACAAATAGGCTTCACCCTAGGTTTATTTTAGACAAAATTTCGAAAAAAATCAACCTTTTAAAGATACATTTTTTTAGCTCCGGTATAATTAAAGCGATAAATACAAAAAAAACGATTTTTCTAAGTGAAACCAAACTTTTTGGTTTTTATTCCTCTAGAATCAAACCGAAGGGCCTATGACAAAGCCACCGAATGCGTCCTCGGGTTGCGGATAGAGGGTCCCTGTACCAATGGTTTTTCCTGAATATGGTTACAAAAATAAATAGTCAGTCGCGGACAATTGTCCAGGGGTGGTCCCGAAGGAATTAACCCCCCAGCGGAGGTGTGAAAACCGTGCCGAAAGCTGAATGGCACCTGGGTGAGGTGTCCAGAACGGTGAATCTGTGAAACCGGGTGACCTCTCAGAGTACGCAGCCTTATCCTTGCATGCGGGGCTCTACAAGGATGGACGAACCCCTTTCCCTAGCTTCTCGTGGGAACAACAATGACAACACCAAACATAGTTGTAGTAAGTGCAGTTCAAAACAACAGAACGCACAGGGCTCCCGACAAAGTGTCGGCCAAAAATGCCGACCAATCTAGAGCAGGGGGAGCAAATGAAAATGGATTCAATGCTATGGATCGGCGGGATTTCGCGACCTTTGGGTGGACAGAGCAACTGAATCACGACTTGCTAGAGTGGTACGATGCGAGTGTGGCCCGTGAACGGGGTTACATGGCACGGCTGCATGCTCTGTGGTGCGAGAAACACCCGGAGCTATCGCACTTTTCGCAGCAACGT
>NC_046662.1:117762154-117763842 GCF_010883055.1 Belonocnema kinseyi | reverse complement strand
CATTTATTTTAGGTGCATAAAAAAGGTAGAGTATTTCAAAAATAATAAAGGTCTCTTAAATTTGTACGTCCAAATATCCGAAATTGTTCTACATTTTAGTACTGTTCTTATAAGCAGAAGATTAATTTCAGACTAGATTTGGAAAGTAGTTAATTGTTTAATTTCCCACTGCAGTTTAAAATTAATTATTTAACTCGGCATTGATTTTAATAATTTTTTTCAACTATACAGTATTATTATATTAAATACAACATAACATATTATACCTAATTATTCTAATTTATTATTATTATTATATTTTTAAAGATCAGTTTTTTATATAATAATAATAATAATTAGAAGATGTTCTTCTTATTCAATATATTCTATATTTTCTCGCGGACCAAAGGAACCGAATGTAGCCTCTACAAAGTACCTGTAAAGACCCCATTCGGTTCCTTTTTAAAAAACTAAAAAAAAAACAGCAAAATCAACTTTTAAATTGTTGAAATTTGGATTCTACGTTAAAATTTGTATTGAAAACTCAAGGCGTAATCGCCATACTTTTTCTTGCAGTGTTAAAAACTTTAAAAAATAAAATATCAGTCATTTACATGGGCCGAAGGCGACTTCAAGTGCATCTTCTTTTAGTAGCAGTTAATAAGCATTCCGTCGGTAACTTGAAGAATTTTTCATGGAGAATAGACATGAAGAGACCAAATTAATGCAACGAAAAATGAGCATACTTTTTCTCGAAGTACACACGCCTGAATTTCCCGTGCGTGGCGCTAGTAAGAACATTTGTACAAATCACGTGGTACAAATATAGCCGCCCAAGAGACAATCGTAACAATTCAATAATATAAACTCAAATCAATAAGTATCAAATATTATTTATGAAATTATTGGGTCATGTTATAAATAATGATTAATTTAAAGTTATCATTTTTGCGCAAGTTAAAATGTGGTCATACATTTTTTTAAAGTCGTACGAAACTTAAGAAAGATCAGTGAGGATAACATGCACAGGAAAACAATTTCCGTAATTGAACTCGTTCTTTTATGACAAATTAATATTGTACTTACCATTTCGATATTGCACTTTCTCTTCATAAATCATATATTTAATGTACAGAATATATTTTATAGAGTATCTAATTGCACATGAATTGAGGTTATATTATTCTTTTCAAGGGGGCGGCCATATTTGTACATATTGTCATACTAGCGCCACGCACGGCAAGTTCAGACCCGTGTACTTCGCGAAAATCCTGCTCATTTTTTGTGAAGTCAATGTACAGGACGTTGGTTTCCTTGTTTCTATTCTATATGGAATTTTGTCTGGATGCTAGCGCCACGCAGTGGAACCCGCAGACAACAACATATATACACCTGATCTTTAAAAACATACTAGTAATAATAATAATGAATTATAATTATTAGGTATAATTTGTTATGTCGTATTTAATATAATAATACAGTGTAGTTGAAAAAAATTATTAAAATCAATGCCGAGTTAAATAATTAATTTTAAACTGCAGTGGGAAATTAAACAAATAACTACTTTCCAAATCTAATCTGAAATTAATTTTCTGCATATAAGAACTGTACTAAAATGTAGAACAATTTCGGATATTTGGACGTACAAATTTAAGAGACCTTTATTATTTTTGAAATACTCTACCTTTTTTATGCACCTAAAATAAATG
>NC_046662.1:117749478-117762054 GCF_010883055.1 Belonocnema kinseyi | reverse complement strand
GTAACCATATTCAGCAGAAACCCTTGGTACAGGGACCCTCTATCCGCAACTCGAGGACGCGTTCGGTGGCTTTGTCATAGGCCCTTCGGTTTGATTCTAGAGACCAATCAACCAATCAACACATTTTCTTAAATCCGCATGTAATAGTAAACACAGTACGTATAACAATATACACAATACAACTTTCAGACAATGTTATATAATTACCAATTCAATTTGACACGTCGACTAATGTATGTATATATGGATGTGTGTATGTATGTATGTATGTATGTATGTCTGTATTTAATCTCTCCCTTTTGCGGGTTTGAGGGCCTCCGCTCCCTGTACATATATTTAGAATTCCATCCTTAGTCTAACTTAACTACTACATATATTCTCCTATTTCGCATTACGTAGGATAAACAATAGTAACAGTAGTGACATCAATTTCTAAAATGAGCGAGCTTCCAGGGCTTCCGTTTTTTCTTACCATAAAAAATGCATTTTCCACGATATTGAAAACAATTTCCCCTTTTTACTGTCCCTTTTCAGGATCACCCGTTTGGCTCTGCCCTACTCTCTTGCTTTCCCTTATTTCTTTCAATTTCTTCATCCACATCACTCCATGTCCACTACCATCCAAGATCCATCTTACACACTCATCCACACTCAACTGTCCCTCTTCCTCTTCTGTACATCTCTCTAATACATGTGCCCATGACTCGATTTCGTATCCGCTCCATTTTTCTTCTTTCTTATTTTTTGCAAATATTCTGGTTCCGTCAACCCTTTGGCCATCATATACCATCTATTGTACCTCGACTCTATAATCTTTGTCCA
The DNA here is from genome assembly GCF_010883055.1 of Belonocnema kinseyi. NCBI lineage: Eukaryota > Metazoa > Arthropoda > Insecta > Hymenoptera > Cynipidae > Belonocnema > Belonocnema kinseyi. The sequence goes on along the minus strand of NC_046662.1, from coordinate 117,761,232 downwards.
TCTTTCTTCTCCTTGTTTAACCAATAGCTCTAACTCTATGTCCAGTCACTTCATAACCCCTTCTCGAATATTACACACCCTTCTCATTTTTCTCCTTTTTTCCTCCCATTTTAAATTTCCCACATTACCTCTCGCTTCATTGTTCCGAATTTCGCCGAAACATGCTTGTGCAATTCTACTTCCCTCTCCCCTTTTTAGCTTCTCTTCAAACCTCCAGGCTCTCTTAATTTGTCTAGTAATCATATTTTCTCTTCCTAACTCTTCTTTTAACATATATCCTGGGCAAATCCAGCTAACCCCCATTAAACACCTCAGAAATCGTTCATGCATGCTCTCTACTTTCCTACTTTCCTTCCATCCCCAGATCTCCACATCATAACACAACACCGCCCACACCAACGCATCAAGCAACCAGACCCTCATTCTCCAATCGTTCTTGAACCTTCTCTTTTCTATACCCCATACTTGGCCCATTACTTTACTCGCATGTTCGATTCTTGTCCTCACCTGCAGCTCGTTTCCCCCTTCTACCTCAAACTAAAAACCTAGGTAACAGAACTCCTCCAAAATTTGCACTTTTTGTCCGTTCATCATTAGGTTCATTCCCATCACTTTTCTAAATCCCGTCTGATTACGTGGGATACTTTCTTTTTGTTCTACCTGACATTTCAACCTTTTCTTATGACTTCTGCATATATTTTATAGCCGACTGCCATGAGAATGATCCCTCTGTATTCCTCTACCTTTTTTCATTCCCCTTTCTTGACAAGCGTTACCACCAGTCCGTCGTACACTATTCGGGCCAACCTTCTCCTTTCCATACCTTGTTGTAGATCTTCCACATCCCATCCCTAATCCTTTCTCCACCAAACTTCATCGCTTCGTTCTCCATCCTATCTTTTCCCGTCGCCTTGTTTCTTTTTAACCTATTTATTGCCTCATCCACTTCTTCTCTTGTTATCTCGTTCCCTTCCTCCATTTCTCCTTGGACTATCCTACACTTTTCCCCTTTAATCTTATTTTGCTCGCTCCCTAATAGACCCTTAAAAGAATCCGTCCATTCCTCAATTCTATTTCTCACGTGAACGCCCTTCCTTTCCCCTCTATCACTATTTATCACATCCCACACCCTACCTTCTTTGATCGCTTTTTCTACTTCTGCTTTATATTCTTCCTTTCCCCTTTGTCTTTTTATTTCCAGCATCTTCTTATGTTCTTTTTTCCTCCTGTTATACTCATCCTCCTCCATTTCCCCTCTTCTCCATTTGCTCACACACTCTTTTATTCTCTCTTTACTCTCCCAGCATTCCTCGTTCTACCAGCCTCTTTCCCCCTACTCTTTCTTCATTAGTACACAGCTCATCCTTTACCTTTTCAATGGAACCCTTCAACCTTTCAATTAACGAGTCTATTCCCTCCTCTTTTTCATACCTAACTTTCTCCTTTCCCATCATTTATTGAAACTGTTTTAATTTATCTACCCCCCATATTCCCATTTTCGTGTTTCTTTCGCACTCTGTTTCCTTTCACACTCTGCCGCGCTTACTGACTCTCCAACCTTCCACTTCCCCTCTTCTTCTGTAAACACACACCACTGCTATTTCTACTTTCCCAATTATAATTTTTCTTATCATTGTTCCATCCTTTTCAAGTCTCCATCTTTTCCCCCTTTAACTTCTCATTCTTTTTTCACCCCTGACACAATGCGCCCATCCCTCTCCCTTTAACAATGACAAATTTAATAATAACAAATTCAATTTGACACGTCGTCTAATGTTTATTTTCCAGAAGTCAAAATAATTGACTGTATAATTGACTGTCCTCAAGTTGCGGATAGAGGGTCCCTGTACCAAGGGTTTCTGCTGAATATGGTTACAAAAATAAACAGGCAGTCGCGGACAATTGTCCAGGCTCTACAAGGATGGACGAACCCCTTTCCCTAGCTTCTCGTGCGAACAACAATGACAACACCAAACATAGTTGTAGTAAGTGCGGTTCAAAACAACAGAACACGCAGGGCTCCCGACATTGGGTCGGCCAACAATGCCTACCAATCTAGAGCTGGAGGAGCCAATGAAAATGGATTCAATGCGATGGATCGGCGGGATCTCGCGTCCTTTGGGTGGACGGAGCAACTGAATCACGACTTGCTAGAGTGCTACCATGTGAGTGTGGCCCGTGAACGGGGTTACACGGCATGGCTGCATGCTCTGTGGTGCGAGAAACACCCGGAGCTATGGCAATTTTCGCCGCAACGTCTGCGAAACCATGCTGAACTACTCCGTAAAAGGGGCTATGTAAGCGGAACGCCTACTCTACCACAACTAGAACAAGCCGGCAACAAAGAAAGAGAGGCGACACTAAGACCAACCGCCGGCAGGCATCCAATAGATGAAGAGCGATGCTTTACAACCCGGAGAAACATCAACACCAAGGTTTCTCTCAAGCCTAAAGATCTGGCTGAAATGGATGACGAGCTTCATGGACATTTTTCCGGTAAATCCGACCTCTGGGCTATCAATTATTGATGGGCTGGACAAGACAGTACGCGTCCCGCATTCAATGTGTGATTGACTACATCATATCTGGCAGGAATTTTACCGGCAAGGTTCCAAAGTTCGCGCGCGAACTCCGGACCCGTTATCACACACTTAACAAGTCAAAGCTGCTGACCATCAGGCAGCATATTGTTGAGAGAATACGGATACTATCTGACGCTACGAGAAGTCTAAACCGGAGGGAGAGGTGGGTCAGCGATAATCAACAGTTCTCTCTGACCCATCTCGACTCTTCCAAGACACCTGATAAATAATTCCCCCACCCCCCATCACTACCGAGAAGGTGAAATAAGTATTAAGAGGGATGAAGAACTATTCCGCACCGGGACCAGATTGTATCAAAAGCTTCTGGTGGAAGAAGTTTTCTTCAACCCATCAGTATTTGGCCCGTATTTTTACCTCATATTTGAAGTCGGAAGAGCCGATTCCAGAGTGGTTGGTAAAAGGGCGCACAATACTCCTGTCGAAAATAGGCAACTTAGCTGACCCGAAGAACTACAGGCCTATAACTTGTCTGAACACGCTTTATAAGATATTCACAGCTATCCTAAATGATAGGATTGTGCAGGCAATTGAACCTGTGTGTCTTTCAGGGCGACACCATGAGCCCACTCCTCGTTTGCCTTACATTATTGCCACTATCTCTAGCACTGCGGCATTCCGACGGGTACTTGTGCGGCAAACCTGCAGATCGAAAGTGCAAGGACACTCATGTATTTTACATGGACGATCTTAAGATCTATGCTAAAAACAAAGAACAACTACATCTAGCTCTGGGGATTGTCGAACGATACACTAAGGAAATTGGAATGGAATTTGGGTCAGACAAATGCGCCAAGGTTTATTTGAAGCGAGGAAAACTTGACGGCATCCCTGAAGGTCCTGAGCTCGTTGATAGAAGCGCCATACGACACTTTTGCGCTGGAGAGACTTATACATACCTGGGCGTGCCACAGAGCCGCATTCAGGATGTGACATCTATAAAAAATACTCTTCGAAGCAGATACAAACGTCTTATCCGACAGATTTGGTCTTCCGAACTGTCGGCGAGGAACAAAGTATCTGCAACGAACATGTTTGCCGTCCCGGTACTACTCTATTCATTTGGAGTAGTTCCATGAACGAAGAACGAGCTCAGATCTCTTGATATCGGGACAAGAAAGGTTACGCAAATGAACAAAAGCATGCATCTTAAGTCTTCCGTTCCGTGACTGTACATCTCACGCCGTCAAGGGGGTCGCAGAATATTGAGTCTTGAATGTCTTCACAACAGGATTATTCTGGGTACAGCACGTAGAGTTGCAAATAGAAGAGACCCTCTTCTTAAAATGGTCAGGAATCACGAAGAAGTGGTGAGACGTCGTGAGACGTGGTTATGGCTGAAATTTTACCGCGATTACGCTGGAAGCGGATGCAATTTTTCAGATTAGCACCCGCTCCCGGCGAAATCCTGCGGTTGTCCTTATGACAAATTTTTAATTATATAAATATATGTGTGTGTGTATATGTATATATATGTATATAAACTAGTGTCAGAATGGAGATACCGATTGGATGAACTGCAAACAAGATATTTTACTAGAATTTCAATAATTAATTCGAATTTGAACAGTTTCATGTTTCTTTTTCGAATCAGAATTCTGAAACTGATAAGGAACATTAATGCTATTGAACTTGTAATAAGTCTGCGTTTGAATCTTGAGCAGGATTTGGATGGTAAGGTAAATGGGAGGGTACGTGTGATAAAATGAATTATTATAATTCGAATGAAATAATTCGCATGAATTAGTTGTCCGAGTTAAATCAGAAGTTTTCTTAGCCCAGATTTTTGGCGAATATGGGGCTACATCGTATAAATATGGCGTCATTACATATTGTGCGAATATAATAAGGCTATCATTAAGTGGAATTATCGGCAATAAATCAAACGCGAAACAATCCTTCACTTCCGTTTGATCAAGAACGATAATTCCGAAAGAAACGCGTAAACACTAACCAACTTCCGAGTTTCTATTTTTGTAATCCACCGAAAGACCTAGTTCTTGTATCTTTCGATACCAAGCCTGCGATAAATGGAAATGGTAACCTATAATTTGTAGATTTAGGCCAAAATATGAGCCCTTTCGTCGCGTAATTTCTTAAGCGTAGCAAAAAATTCTTCGTAAGTTTGCTGACGCTTATCTTAAAGTAAACAAAAAGCTAAGACGACATAATGCCCATTAAAAAATCCGTGAACAGAGAAAAGCTGTTTAAAGAAAGGTGGACAATAATCAAATGTCCCATCAGCCAGTAAAATTTTTGTTTTTGCAAGATACTTTAAATTTTCGTCCATTGAAAAATTTATCATATTGGATTTTGGGTCATTAAAAACAACAAAATTATCTCCGAATTTAGTTCTCACTTCTAATTTTGAAATTTTATCATGAGTATCATTCATGTCTTTTGGATAAACAGGTTGAATTTTTCTGCGCATATAATAAAGCTTTTTCTTTATATTCTTAACATCGTCTAAATATTAAATTGCATATGGTTGAAGTTTTTTGCAATTGGTGGATCTGATGTTTCAATTGCATATGCATATGGAGTAATATACGAAGATATTTTAAAAATGCATACTCCAGAGAGTTTCTTGGCAGCCCTTTGTATTCTTTAGGCAATTACTCATCCGGTGGAAGTATTGCTCCTATATTTTCCACATTATAATCTAGTATAATAAGTATATTCATTTGAATTCTATTCCTGAAAAGTAAAGTTTAATTTCCTTTTAATAAATTTCCCTTGTGGTTAATACACTTTAGTAGTCCTTATTTTTCAAAATCGTTTTTTTCCACCCCCTAGTTCTGTTCGATTGCCCAAGAATCGACCATCATTTTTAATATTATAAAATTAATGTGTATGTCTATATGTGTATGTGTATAATAAATAACTTATATTGTGTACTGATGCATTGTCAACTATTCTACGGAAAATTCCATAATACTATCTAGTCAGGGTAAAAACAAACTATTATCTGACATAAGTTAGTCTAATTTCAATGTATGGCATTTTACGCCTTATTAGGAAAAAGGGGCCCGCCGCTGCACTGTTAGAAAAATCTGTACGAGATTTAATATACATGCGTGTGAAGGAAATATGCACTACCGCTACTGAAATGTAACATACATTGGTGTAGTGGATGTATTATACATATGTATTAAATTTAATATACAAGTCAGTACAGCAATATGCGTGAAAACCCAATGTGTTTAATTGCTTTAAATCTTGTCAAATATTCTTAATAAATTAATAATCTAGAATTTGTTGACTAAATTGTTATTTATTATGAAAGTGCAATGTACGGTTAAAACTTTTTCCTAATTTCGCTCTAAATGGTCCAAATTTAAGGCGAAGACAGTTAATTGTAGGTTAGGTCTGTTATGTATTTTCTTAATGCAACTTTTCGACTTAAAATCCTATTTTATTTCTGATTAACAGGAAGAAGGTATCAGATTTTATTATTTACAATCGAAAAGTACTACCAAACTTATTTTAAATTTGTGAAAAATTGAATTGTCTGATTTTTCTCGTGATTAACATGAATGTATATGAAATTTAATATAGTCGCCCTTAATGGCGAAAGAATGTGCATTTTTTTAAAAGAGACAATGCTTTTTCAAAAGCATCTTCAAATTCTAATTTTGAAAGACTATACCTACATGTAGAATTTCATTTCGCATGTTTTTTACCTTATGAAAAAATTTGTAGCTTTTTTGTTTTTCTAATTAAAGCCCCTCGGGCCCCAAAAGCCCCTCGGGCTGAAAGAACAAAATGAGTTTGAGGTTGATCCATAACCTCAAAAAATGACGAAAAATCATGCACTGAGGCAAATAAATTTCAAAATAATGCCAGTGATGCAAATTTTCACTTCAAAAACATGCCGACAACTGTAAAGGATCAACCCTTGCCTGATATCAACTTATTTAACATAACTCTACCGAACAGAACCTGACCTCACCTAACCTGAATTAACAGAAATTTATTGAACTACACGTAAAGCTCTGGAAGCATATTTTCCCAGTAGAAAATGTGTGCTACATCGTATGGGTCAACTCGAGCCTAATCAAGAAATAAATCTAACCTAGCCTAACCTAACCTCACGAAACACAATTAAACTGATTGTGTTGTCCCGTTGTGTTTACGGTATCGTTTCATTCAGCTTCGGCTTAACCTACATAGAGATTTAACCTATCCTAACCTAACAAAACCTGACCTGTGTCTGTAACCAGGGCACCTCCACGTGGTGACGGTGGGCAACAGATCCACATTGGCTGAGTCCCTGGGTAAACGGCGTTGATGCCGTCATGACAGACACAGGTAAAAAGTGTCTTACAATGCAGGGAAGAACCTCAGTATCGGAGTCTGGTCAGGGTGGGAAAGCGGGCTCTCCAACGTCGTCATCATGCAACCGTAGCTCTTCATCAATGGATCACTAGGTTGTTGTAGAGTCTCATGCTACAAGGAAAAAAACCGCGAGAATTTCACAATCGCATGCCTGCAAGAATAGCTCAGATTCATTCTGTTACATTTGCAGTAAATATGAAGTGAGCCGTTTGCGAAAATCAATCGACGAGGAAGTGAAAACTCTTTACGAAAAGTGTTTTGACCGTAAATTGCTGCAACAAGAAACGAAATGGGTTCCTCGCGTTATTTGCAATTCCTGCAGACTCATGTTGTATCTTCTAAAAAATTCAAACAACGAAAAGTACCGCAAGTACTCTACATCAACCACATGGAAAAATCCCGTTATTGCAAAGGACTGCTACTTTTGCATGAATTCCGTCAAAGGGTTCAACGCCAAAAATAATAATAACATTTCGTACATTAATGTGTGCACAGTCACAAAAGCAATCGAAATCAATAAAAATGCACGCCATACTGATTTAAGCGCTTTAGAAGATGATAGAATGGAAGTTGAAAGTCAACGTCATGGAGACGGTAGTGAACCAGTGATACTTACGCTCCTATCCCTATAGCTCACTCAACGGTCATCAATGAAGAATATAACAATGTTAAAATGCTTCTTGAAAAAGTTAATTACATGAATCACAAATGGCAAATATGAGGTCGTCTCAAAATCATAACAAGGATATTAGGCCAACAATCGGGTTTCACGAGAGAGCCATGCTTTATATGCCTGTGGAATAGCAGAGATCGAGCCAATCATTACAGCAAAAAACATTAGCCTTTAAGAGATTCATTCAAACCTGGTTCTCATAATATCATCAACCAAAGCCTCGTTGATACAGAAAAAATGTTACTACCACCCCTCCATACAAAGCTTGGGCTCATGAAGCAATTTGTCAAGGCGTTAGGCAAAGATGGACAATGCTACAACTATATATGCCTTAAATTCCCTAATGTTTCAGACGCTAAATTTAAAGAAGGAGTCTTTGATGGACCACAGATTCGAATATTGACAAGAGATACTAATTTCGTGAGCAACATGACGAAAATTGAAATGGACGCTTGGGAAAGTTTTAAAGCAGTAAACGCAAATTTGCTCGGTAACAGAAAAGTCCAGACTACGAGAATATTGTTGCGAAAATGATAAGAAACTATAAAAAGTTAGGCTGCTTGATGAATTTAAAACTTCACTTTCTAGATTCCCATCTGGATAAGTTTCCAGAAAATATTGGTGATTTCAGCGAAGAACAAGGGGAACGTTTTCATCAAGACATAAAAGTAATGGAACAACGATATCAGGGTAGATGGGACGAAGTCATGATGGCTGATTTTTGCTGGATGTTGAAAAGGGAAACAAATGTAGGTCTTAAACGTAAGCGTAACCCTTTGCATCATTCCTGGGAAGAAAAAAGTACACGTTATAGCAAGCAGAAAATAAACTGAAGTAGGTCTATAAACCAATTTAATTACGATAAAAAGCAAGATAAAATGTAAACACGAAAGATAGTATAAATACATCCCTTAAGTTTAAGAAAAGCAGAGCGAAAAAAATTTTGAATAAAACTCTTATTCATTTGCATGTTTAAGTTACAGTTCTACATTGTAATTGATACAAACATTGTCAGGTTAATTCAAATGGGGTCAATTCTACTTGTAGTTCTAAGTTTCTTCAAATGAGCAATGTGCGTCTAAATTTTTAACCACCTCTAGTACAATGGAATGAATTTTATTGTGTTACAACCGGAAGACTTAAGTTAAGTTGTGTTGCGATCAGCAAAATTTCGTTAGGTTCTGTTAAGTTAGATTCATTTGTAGGTTAAGATCGAGTTAAGCTATTAAATATAGCACACATTTAAGACTGATAACAGTACGCTTACATAGCTACACGTGTGGTTGAATTTCATTCAAGTAGGTTAGGTTAGATCAGGTTTTGTTAGATTAGGATAGGTTAAACCTCTATGTAGGTTAAACCGAAGCTTAATTAAACGGTACCGCAAACAAAAAGGGACAACACAATTAGTTTAATTGTGTTACGTGAAGTTAAGTTAGGTTAGGTCAGGTTTTTTTAGGTTAGGATAGGTTTAACCTCTTTGCAGGTTAAGCCCAAGTTGATTCAAACGGTACCGCAAACACAACGGAACAACACAATCAGTTTAACTGTGTTTCGTTAGGTTAGGTTAGATTAGGCTAGGTTAGATTTATTTCTAGGTAAGGCTCGAGTTCACCCATTGGATGTAGCACACATTTGCTACTGGGAAAATATGCTTTCAGAGCTTTACGTGTAGTTCAATAAATTTCTGTTAATTCAGGTTAGGTGAGATCAGGTTCTGTTGGGTAATGTTATGTTAAATAAGTCGATATCAGGCTGGGGTTGATCCTTCACAGTTGTCGACATGTTTTTGAAGTGAAAATTTGCATCACTGGCATTATTTTGAAATTTATTTGCTTCAGTGCATGATTTTTCGTCATTTTTTGAGGTTATGGCTCAACCATGACGTCATGGGTGATTTTTGATACCGAATTTGAATTCAGCGCCCCAGAATCCATAGGAATACGTGTGTCTTGTTACCAGATCCGCACACTTTTTTGTGTGGCTGTGTAATTCTACAGGGAATCAAAATTTTTTAAAATAAATATTATGATTGGATTCCAATTCAATTTTTGAATTATTTAAACTTTATCCCAACCTCGTAGGACGTATAGAAATAAAGAAGCCATTTTATTTAAGATTGTTTCATTACCTCTACAGGTGCGAATATTAATATATTTCGATTACAAATTATGTCACTGGTTTCAGACAGATTACAAGAAGCACTATGCAAATTTTGACTTCTTTATATCTTTTTCCCGTGAAGCTGTCTCAAGTTAAACATATTGTTTAAACATTCATGCCTAATTATATCAAAATAACTAATTTTTCATCGACTTTATATGAAAATATATTTATTATAGAGTAAAGAACGCTTCTGTGTTAAACGTTTCGTAATAAAACAAATCTCTGTCGAGAAGCAGGACTATTAATTAAAATTCATTTTTCGGTCGTAAATGAAAACCCTGCTATATCTTTGACATTATTAACTTTAGAGAGATAGCGTCTATAATGAAAATTGTTTGTTTCAACTCATATTTTCGATTATAAAAATACTATTTTCAAATCAAATAATATTACTCAGCACAGAAAGTATACTTATTTTTGTCCATTGTTTTACCTATTCGTATCTTCTACTATAGAATTAGTTCTATAAAATTTAATGGATATTTTTTCCGTGTATAAACATAAGAATGTTCTACGTGTTAGGCCGATATTAGTATTTAGAAGTGGTATTTGAAACGCAAAAATATTCTTGAATATGTGACACTGAGTTTGAAAATTGTTACAGTACTAAAAATTTCATCATAAAGAAAGGCGGTTCACCGTATTAAGACTATAGTTCCTACCCTAAAAAGGGATTTTGTACTTTGTAAAAATATATTCTAATTATTTCTTCTATGTACAATTGATTTATGCAAGTAGATAGCGCGCGCTATGGGAAATTTGGAGTGGGTGGTCCGCCATGGCAGCTATTATGGGAAATTTGGAGTGGGGGAAATCCGCCATGACAGATATTATGGCAAATTTGGAGTGGGGGTCTGCCATGGCAGATATTACGGGGAAATTTGGAGTGGAGGGTCCGCCATGATATATATTATGGGAAATTTGAAGTGGGGGGTCCGCCATGACAAATATGATTGGAAATTTAGAGTGGGGGGAAATCCGCCATCACAGATATTATGGGAAATTTGTAGTGGGGGGGGGATCCGCCATGACATGTACTATGGGAAATTTGTAGTGGGGTAATCTGCCATGACAGACACTATGTGAAATTAGGGTGGAGGGTCATTAGCGTAAATTTAAGAGTTAACATAACCTAAAAATACACAGAAATCACTACTGACAATGTCACAAGTATTAGCACTCATTTAGTATGATAAATTTAAATATAAAAATTCATTATTTCTAAAAATCGCAAATAAAGATTATTTTATACCAATAATGAATAAAAATAAAATAAATTTTCCTGATTCTGCTACAACTATAACTACGTAAATGAGATAATATGACGTAAAATTATCGCTGGGGACAGGTCATAGAAAGGAAAATCACAGTTTTTATTTTCAGGTAAATTTATTTCGTAAAATGTTTATTTTGATTCATACTTCTTTAACAATAAAAAGTGGCATAGTTTGAGTAGATGTAATCTCAAATTCTCAAGAAATATAATTCTTCTTCTGGTGAGCATTTCACTTTTGCTGCAACATAGGACGTAAATATACTGGTTATTTTCAAAAACACTAAATGAATGTATAAATAAACAAATGATTTTGGTAATCGTTGTTTAATTTGCTCACTGAAATATTCGAATTTAACAGCAATTATCTGAAGAATAAGCATTTCGCTAGGAGACTCAAATTCGTTGTTGGAAGTGTTGAAGACAGTGCTGAATTTGCCCAATTCCACAGGTTTCAGGTACCCGTATCCACTCTCAAAGAAGGCTGATATATAGTCAATGCTATTTAACAAGCATCCCCAAGATGTCGAGTCGAGGAGCAGGTACCTCAGGTAAGCGACGTTTCAATACAGACCGTACACCTGCTACGTCCATTGAGGCTGTCAGGGTATATTTTAAGGGGTAGTACCAACCAAAACGGGTAGTTCCAAATTCAAAAGGGTAGTTCCAAATTTGAAAATGGGTAGTGAGTATGAAATTTTGAT
>NC_046662.1:117737056-117749378 GCF_010883055.1 Belonocnema kinseyi | reverse complement strand
AATTCTGTATCTGGGATTAGTAGACATTAAAAAAGTAAAAAACCGTAATATGTAATAGTACGTAAAGTAGTATCGTGCGTGTCAGCTTCACAGCATTTACTGTATATGAATCCCTGGCTGCAATGGCTTAGATATTACCAGTAGCAGCGTGAGTTGGTTTTTTCTCAGACATTTTTCGAAAATTGGTCTCAAGATTGAAACTATACTGAATGCTGTGTAGAGCTCTCATCCACTTTTATACATACTTGGACCTTTGTCTATCGCCACCATATAGGGCAAAGACACATACCGGATGAACCGGTTTCTCCCACTAGTCCAAAGAATTCTCGTTGGAAAACTTTAAAAGCCTGTCACGAAAATCGTAAAAAATAACATAGTGTCCTTTGATCTTTATTTATTCCGGGAAAACCTCTCCAAAAATTTTAACAAAAGATTCTAATTTCTTTGTAAAGTACCTAAGTTTGCTCTTCTTAAGTGAAAAGGGGCCGTATTATTGTCACTAAAAGGGTGAATTTATGTACTTGTTACCGAGAAGAACATACTTAAAAATGTAATAAATAATCAAGCATGTCTACGATGAAAAAAATGTTCCTTTCAAATCGTGGGAAATCCGCCACGACAGGTACTATGGGAAATTTGGAATGGAAGTGCGCCACGACAAGTACTCTGAAGAATTCCGAGTGAGGGTTGACCTGTTCCCTAGAAAATCACCAAAAATTTCAAAATTTTACTAATTTTCAAAAACTTTATCAACTGAAGAAATTTTCAGAATTTTACTAATTTTCAAAAACCTTATCAACTAAACTCATTTTCACAATTTTAACGATCTGAATAATTGTCCAAATTATTTTGGGGGTTTGGTTCTGAACTCTAGGAACTTAGCAAAATTAAAAAAAAAAAACAATTTTCGAATTTCAAAATTTTACTTTTTTTCCAAAAATTTATCAAATTTTAAAAAATATTAATAATATCTCACTGATCTTGAAAATTTTACTAATTTTCAAACTTTTATTATTTTAAAAAATGTTAATCACTTTAAAAGGACAGATGAACTATTCGAAAAATTTACAAACATATGATTAGTATTAAACATAATTCTAAAAGCTTAAACGATTACTTTACTGTATAATTGATTTAACACTTTATGAAAGCAAACTTCTTGACCCTTTATATCAAACCCTAATATCTTAAGCAAACACAATAAGAAAATGAATGAAATAATAATTTTTACTTCTTTTGCAGTTTACTACAAACATTACCGAACATTATTTTCTACATGTAAATAATGTCGTCCTACTTCAACTTAGTTCTTCTTTCAAAATTCAATATGTATCTGCTTTAACCCATATTATTCCCCAAAAATTTCCACACTTTTGCATTAAACAAATGTTTTCCTTATTGATCCTAAAATTGAATCTAGTTTCTATAACATTAATATTTCACTGGTGTGACAACATTTTCAAAAAAGAAAATTATTTTCAAACATATTTTCTTATGTCAACAATGTTTAAATGAAAATTTATTTTGTAAACTTTAGCTCAAATAAAAAGCGCAATTGTTTCCCTGAAAACCAGTCTGGAGAATCTTCAATTGAAAACTAAACATTATGTTTCCAAAAAAAAATGTTTGAACTGAGATTATTTGTAGTAGAGGGATATTACCAAGTTAAATTTCGTTTTATCATTTTACAGAATATTTCAGAATAAAAAATTAGAATATAAATTCTGCATTTTACAAGAACACCTATCTACATATCAATCAAGAAAAATTTGGAATGAAGAAAAATATTTTTAAACTTGCCACAAACAAACAAAATTATTCCGAAAATAAAAAAAATCTGGCTTGTTACTACTAAAAAATAATTTTTTCGTAATACCCAGAAAATTTTACAAAATTCTTTATTGTCTATTGTCAATCGAATAAATAAGTCGATAATACATCTGTCTTACATGAAGAAATTTCCCTAAATGAAAATTACTCTTTTATAGAAAATGTGAAACTTTAACAAAATATAAGTAAAAAATATTAGGAATATCGTATTTATTCGTCTAAGATTTCTGTATGAAAATGTGAAACGTGATAAAAAATGCTCTAAATTGAAATTATTCTTAAAAATTTTACATTATTGTTGCCATTATTTAAAATTACTTATTGGTTTCTATAAAAAATGAACTACTTTCAAAATATATAAGTCAAATATGTCAGGAACATTGTAACTACTCGTTTAAGTTTTTTTTTATGAAAACTTAAAATGTATAGAAAATGTACATAAATAAAAATTATTCTTAAAATTTTTTTTTCTTTTTCCATTGTTGAAATTTTATTTTTACTGTTGATAAAAAACGTACAGCTCAAAAAAAATATAAATAAAAAATATTAGGAATATCGTATCTAGTCGCCCAGGTTTCCTGAATGAATATCGAATATCTCGAAAACCTGTTTAATGGTGAGCAAAATGGACCATAGGCAAGAGAATTTTTTCTATAAATAAAAAAAATTGAAACACTATAAATATTGTTGCATTTATTTACTTTCACGGCATAAAGCATCGTATGCATGTACAAAAAACTCGGCTCTTAAGTGGTTAAAGGAAATAATTCTTTTGTCCAAAAACTAGATTAGTATACTGTCACTTGAACATGTGAACCATTTTATATTTATTAAAAGACACATTTAAATCAGTCGGCTTATCCATCTTTTTCAAGTTAAAAAATGTTATACTAATCTGGGAATAAAGTGATTAGAAAAACTGTAGTATTTATTCAAGAAATAGAACAAATTATATCACAAAGAATTCTATACTGAAAGACGAACCTCCAAATACAATCTCTTCAAATTAAGTAGTAGCATTTCACTTGTTGAAACAGCTAGAAGTGTTTTAAGAACAAACAGTTATATTTCACTGGATCACCCAGTGGAATCGCGTCACTGGTTTAATTAGCGCTGATTACAGATTACTCAGTGCCAGTTGGGCATAACACTCATCATTCAAGACTTTGGTACTAATCTTTGCAAAATTTGCTTTTAAAACCCTCACTTTACTCTCACAACAATAAATGAAAGCCCGGCTGCAAATAGAATACGACATAATACATCAAATCTATATGAGGGAAGACTCGTAATCGTCATTACGTCAATGTGTAGCGTCGCTTTAAGAAAAATCCAAGGAGCCAGGCTCCGATTATTTCTAACAGTCATCAGTACATAATAATGGCCGCTGTGACTCGAGAAATGCCAAGTCCAGATCGACAACATTTGCGTACCAGACGACTGGAGGTTCATGCCTTTGTCGAGTGGAGCGCTGCATGATTGGTCGAGTCTATCATTTGGCTTAACTGGTATATTCAGTGACACTTTTTTAGTTGAGTCACTTACTGCTTCACCTAGTCAAGGTCGGCAAACCTTTGGTTCACCAACAATAATTTAAAAGTACAGATCAAGACATTGACAATTTCACTGGTTTAATTTAAAAGAGCATTGGAAAGTTTCTCTACAGATTCTCTAAATCGCTGAATCAGTGAAACCGACATTGTTAGAAACAATATCCTGCTGTTTTACGGGGGAAGCAGTGAGGTTCTGGAGTTGCAGTGGTGAAAAAAGATCATTGAGAAAATCAGAAAATATTGTCACTGAAATAAGATATATATGTAGAATACATAATTGTGTCATCTATAGCAAGACCTAATCCCTTCCACTCCCTCCATCCTCCTTGGAATCCAGGTTGGTTTTTTCAAGTTAAGTAACCTTGAAATAAGAATAAAATCGTGCATTTTATAAAGTTATCAGGTCGCAGAACATTGACAATTACATTTACAAAGTTCTATTCCGTGAATATAATTAATACCGAGTGAAATTCTTGATCACTCAATTCTCAACTCACTTGCATCATTGGTGTTGGAATTTCTGATGATACGTAACGTATTTTAACGACGTGCATGGTACTAATTTTTTCTGTCGCGTATTTTTAGTGCGGCGAATCTGAAAATATGCAAATTTACTGGGACCTAAATATAATGAATAAAACACCACGAGGAAGGATCCAGAAACTCCTTAAGCCGAATTCGAGGTTTGGTTACCTGTAGTTCCTATGAGAGTTTCACAACCCGTTAGTGCAGTAGTATACTGCCGCTCGAGCATGTGGTCATTTTATATTTATGGCAATACTTATTTTACTCATTTGAATCATTCCAGAGATTCACAGGTGAACAAATAGTAGAAATAGAGAAAATTAGAACATATTTTGAATAATGTTAGAAAATTTGTATAAAATATTATAATCAATAGAAAATGTGTTATTCTTTTGTTCAAATGTCACCCTATAAAAATAAATTTAACTCTAAACAACTTTTCCAAACATTATGCTTGGTTTTTATAGATCATTCTCCGGATTTGCATTCATATAAGCAGTTATGTTTCTCACATTAGGCAAAATCCAACAATCTAATTCTCTTTCAAAACTTTTTTCTAGATGGAAAAATAATGCTACAAACACTTTATAAACTTTTCACTGACGATGTGAAAATACTTTTATTAAAAAGTTTTAAACCATAGATGCTTAAAAATTTTGTTTGAATAAATTTTACTCTCAATATAAATCCAATTTTGTTCATCTTTAAAGTAAGGGTTGTAATGGTTATATATCTTCTAAATGACACTGAAACCAGCTAATGGTAAACTATGTAGAACAATATTATGGTGTAGAGGATAACTTAAGACAAAAACTAATTTTTTATCATCAATCCTAGAATTGGATCTATTTTCTCTAAAATTATTCTTCCACTGCGTAGACAAAATGTACAGTGAAAATTATTTCAAAAAATGTATTCTAATAACACCAATTTACAAGCTTATTGAGAGTAAAATTTATTTAAACAAAATTTTTAAGCATCTATGGCTTGAAACTTTTTAATGAAAATATTTTCACCTTG
This sequence comes from Belonocnema kinseyi, assembly GCF_010883055.1. Classification (NCBI taxonomy): domain Eukaryota; kingdom Metazoa; phylum Arthropoda; class Insecta; order Hymenoptera; family Cynipidae; genus Belonocnema; species Belonocnema kinseyi. The sequence continues at coordinate 117,744,450 of NC_046662.1, read as the reverse complement.
TCAGTCAAAAGTTAATAGAGTGTTTGTACCATTATTTTTCCATTCAGAAAAAAGTTTTAAAAGAGAATTAGGTTGTTGGATTTTGCCTAATGTGAGAAACATAACTGCTTATACGAATGCAAATCCGGAGAATGATCTATAAAAACTAAGCATAATGTTTGGAAAAGTTGTCTAGAGTCCAATTTATTTTTATAGAGTGACATTTGACCAAAAGAATAACACTTTTTCTATTGATTATAATATTTTATACAAATTTTCTAACATTAGTGAAAATATGTTCAGCGCAAACCACCGCAGATCAATGACTCAATTCCACTGGGTGATCCAGTGAAATATCACTGATTGCCCGTAAAGCACTTCTAGCTGTTTCAACAAGTGAAATGATACTACTTAATTTTAAGAGAGTCTATTTGGAGGTTCGTCTTTCAGTATAGAATTCTTTGTGATATAAAGTGTTCTATTTTTAAAATAAATCCTACAGTTATTCTAATCACTTTATTGACAGATTAGTATAACATTTTTTTTTAACTGGAAAAAAATGGTTAAGCGGACTGATTTAAATGTGTCTTTTAATAAATATAAAATGGTTCACATGTCCAAGTGACAGTATACTAATTTATTTTTTGGACAAAAGAATTATTTCCTTTAACCACGTAAGAGCCGAGTTTTTTGTACATGCATACAATGCTTTATGCCATCAAAGTAAATGAGTGAAACAATATTTATAGTGTTTCAATTTTTTTTTATTTATAGAAAAAATTCTCCTGCCTATAGTTCGATAAAATTAAAAATTATGGAATTTTGAAAAGCTTTTCGTATTATCTTTATATTCTTCAGACGCAGATAAATAAATACAAATAAATAGACTTTAGAGTTTGGACAGTTCCTTCCTCCGTTTTGCTACCCATTAAACAGGTTTGCGAGATATTCGATATTCATCCAGGAAACCTGGACGACTAGATACAATATTTCTAATACTTTTTATTTATATTTTTTGAAAGCTGTACATGTTTTATTGTGAGTAAAAATAATTTTTAGTAACGGCAAAGGAAATGTAAAGTTTCTATGAATAATTTTCCATTATGGAAATTTTCTCTACGGTTCACGTTTTCATCCAGATATAAGAAAACCTACTCGACTAGATACGATATTCCTAATATTTTTCATTCATATTTTTTTGACCTGTACATTTTTTATCGACAGTAAAAATAAAATTTCAACAACGGAAGAAGAATTCAAAATTTTTAAGAATAATTTTTATTTATGTACATTTGCTACACATTTTACATTTTCATCAAAAAAACCTACAAGAGTAGTTACAATGTTCATGATATATTTGATTTACATTTTTTGAAAGTTGTACATTTTTTATAGAAACCAATAAGTAATTTTAAATAATGGCAACAGTAATGTAAATTTTTAAGAATAATTTCAATTCAGAGCATTTTTTATCACGTTTGAAATTTTCATACAGAAAGCTTAGACGAATAAATACGATATTCCTAATGTTTTTTACTTATATTTTGTTAAAGTTTCACATTTTTTATAAAAGAGTAATTTTCATTTAGGGAAATTTCTTCATGTAAGACAGATGTATTATCGACTTATTTATTCGATTGACAATAGACAATAGAGAATTTTGTAAAATATCTGTGTATTACGAAAAAATTATTTTTTAATAGTAACAAGCCAGATTTTTTTATTTTCGGAATAATTTTGTTTGTTTGTGGCAAGTTTAAAAATATTTTTCTTCATTCAAAGTTTTTCTTGATTGATATATGGAGCGGTATTTTTGTAAAATGCAGAATTTATATTCTAATTTATATTTCTAAAATATTCTGTAAAATGATAAAACGAAATTTAATTTGGTAATATCCCTCTACTACAAATAATCTCAGTTCAAACATTTTTTTTTGAAACATAATGTTTAGTTTTCAATTGAAGATTCTCCAGACTGTTATTCGGGGAAACATTTGCGCTTTTTATTTGAGCTAAAGTTTACAAAAGAAATTTTCATTTAAAGATTGTTGATATAGAAAATATGTTTGAAAATAATTTTCTTTTTTGAAAATGTTGTCACTCCAGTGAAATATTAATGTTATAGAAACTAGATTTAATTTTAGAATCAATAAGGAAAACATTTGTTTTATGCAAAAGTGTCCGCTTGATAATAGTTTATACTCGAAAGAATTTTTCATTTTCTGTGTATTAAATTTTATGACATTTTTTACATTGCTTTCATTTGGAAATTTTTGGGGAATAATATGGGTTAAAGCAGATACATTTTGAATATTGAAAGAAGAACTAAGTTGAAGCAGGACGACATTATTTACATGTAGAAAATAATGTTCGGTAATCTTCTTAGTAAACTGTAAAAGAAGTGAAAATTGTTATTTCATTTATTTTCTTATTGTGTTTGCTTAAGATATTAGGGTTTGATATCAAGTGTCAAGAAGTTTCCTTTCATAAAGTGTTAAATCAATTGTATGGAAAAGTAATCGTTTAAGCTTTTAAAATTATGTTTAATTCAAATCATATGATTATAAATTTTTCGAATAGTTCATCTGTCCTTTGAAAGTGATTAAAATTTTTAAAAATAATAAAATTTTGAAAATTAGTAAAGTTTTCATAATCAGTGAGATTGGAAAATTTTTGGAAAAAAAGTAAAATTTTGAAATTCGAAAAAAATTAGTTTTAAATTTTGCTAAGTTCCTAGAGTACAGAACCAAACCCCCAAAATAATTTGGACAATTATTGAGATCGGTAAAATTTTGAAAATTAGTAAAGTTGATAAAGTTTTTGAAAATTAGTAAAATTTTGAAAATTCTTAAAATAAAAAATGAAAAATAGGAAAATTTTCAAAGTTAAGAAAGTTAATAAAGTTTTTGAAAATTGATGAAACTTTTGAAATTAAAAAATGGTAAAATTATGAAAATTACTTAAGTTTGTCAAGTTTTTGAATATTAGTAAAATTTTGAAATTAAAAAAAAATTAAATGGTAAAATTTTGAAAATTAGTAAAGTTGATAAAGTTTTTGAAAATTAGTAAAATTTTGAAATTGAATAAAATTGAAAGATATGAAAATTTTCAAAATTAGTAAAGTTAATAAAGTTTTTGAAATTTCGTAAAACTTTTGAAATTTTGAAAATTAAAAAATGGTAAAATTTTGAAAATTACTTTAGTTGATAAGGTTTTTGAAAATTAGTAAAATTCTGAAAATTGCTTCAATCGATAAAGTTTTTGAAATTTAGTAAAATTTTTAAATTCAAAAAAAGTAATTTTCTAGGGTACAGGTCAACCCCCACTCGGAATTCTTCAGGGTACCTGTCGTGGTGCACCCCCACTCCAAATTTCCCATAGTACCTGTCATGGCGGATTTTCCACGATTCGAAAGGAACCTTTTTTTCACCGTATACATGCTTGATTATTTATTGCATTTTTAAGTATGTTCTTCTCGGTAACAAGTACATAAATTCACCCTTTTATTGACAGTTACACGGCCCCCTTTCACTTAAGAAGAGCAAACTTAGATACTTCACAAAGAAATTAGAAACCCTTATTAAAATTTTTGGAGAGGTATTCCTGGAATAAATAAAGATCAAAGGACACTATGTTCTTTTTTACAATTTTCGTGACAGGCTTTTAAAGTTTTCCAACGAGAATTCTTTGGACTAGTGGGAGAAACTGGTTCATCTGGCATGTGTCTTTGCCCCATATGGTGGGGATAGACATAGGTCTAAGTATGTATAAAAGCGGATGAGAGCTTTGCACAGCATTCAGTATAATTTTAATCTTGAGACCAATTGCCGCAAAATGTCTGAGAAAAAACCAACTCACGGTGCTACTGATGATATCCAAGTCATTGCAACGAGGGATTCATATACAGCCTCGATGGACGTAGCAGTTGTACGGTCTGCATTGAAGCGTCGCTAACCTGAGGTACCTGCTCCTCGACTCGACATCTTGTGGATGCTTGTTAAATAGCATTGACTATATATCAGCCTTCTTTGAGACTGGATACGGGTACCTAAAACCTGTGGAATTGGGGAAATTCAGCATTGTCTTCAGCACTTCCAACGGCAGCAAGGCAATCGTCTTCAATGTCCCTGGAGATGAGGAGGAAACCACCACGGGATTCGGTGAAAAAAAATGGCCCAAAGAGTATAGACCAACTATCGTGATGCAGAAAACTACTTTTCAAGGATTAAAGAAAATTGTTGTTTGTGCCGATGAATGTTTAGGACAAATAAAAAGGCAAGCTACGGCTTTCTATGACCTGTCCTCAGCGATAATTTTAGGTATTATTATCTCATTTATGTAGTTTTAGTTGTAGCAGAATTAGGAAAATTTATTTTATTTTTATTCATAATTGGTATAAAATAATCTTTATTTGCGATTTTTAGAAATAATCAATTTTTATATTCAAATTTTTCGTACTAAATAAGTGCTTATACTTGTGGCATTCGCAGTAGTGATTTCTGCGTATTTTTAGGTTACGTTAACTCTTAAATTTATTCTAATGACTCTCCACCCTAATTTCCCATAGTGTCTGTCAGGGCGGATTACTCCACTATAAATTGCCCATAGTACATGTCATGGCGGATTTCCCCCCACTCTATATTTCCAATAATATTTGTCATAACGCACCCCCTACTCCAAATTTCCCATAATATCTGTCATAGCTGACCCCACTCCAAATTTCCCATAATATCTGTCATGGCAGACCCCCCACTCCAAATTTCCCATAATATCTGTCATGGCTGATTTCCCTCACTCAAAATTTCCCATAATATCTGTCATGGCGGATTTCCTCCACTCCAAATTTCCCATAATATCTGCCATGGCGGACCCCCCACTTCAAATTTCCCATAGCGTGCGCTATCTACATATGCAACTTAAATCGACATAATATGCTTAAAAATATAAGCTTAATCTTTAGAATTTTAGAGATTTCGATAAGACTTAATTTTATCCGTAGTTTCATTTTGATGAAACTTTCATTATTGCAATTCATAGTTTTTGGAAATAAATTTACAAGATGATAAGGTTTAAAGATGAAGAAAATATTGGTGAAGGTAAAATTCTCTTAAATTCTCTGTAAATACAGTTGTTTCCAAAGTGAGCTGTCATTTCTCCAATAAATGGATCTTATAGTATATAAGATTCTAATTTTAAGACGCCCATAAAATATTTTTTACATATTTTTTACTATTTTTAATTTAATGCTGAAATATGAATTTTCTATCACGATTTCAATTGGAGGGCCAATTTGAAGTTAAAGGAGTCGGATTTTCCACGATTCACAGCTCATGTTTCAGTGATTCTCAAATATATTTTTCTGTGCCGATGTTTTGTTTTGGTTATGTGTACATCGAAAATAGAAGTCGCAAAATATTGTTTAAAAAATGTCAAAGAAGGGTTTCGTAAAAGCCAATAGCGCAAATCTACCGAAAATAGATATATTTATGGTATGTATGAAGAATTCATTGAAAAAGTTCTTAAATGTAGTCATGTTTAAATGTGCTAATAATAACATACTACTGACTTTTAATTCAAATATTATAACAGGATAACTTTTTTTGTCACATAAACCTTAACAAATAAAGCTATCAAATTAAAATAGTCAGAATTGGCAGCAGGCCGTGACCTAAACCCTTTATCATGAGTTTCGTTAGTTTTCGTGGTTTTCATCAAAGCCACATCGTCACATGATAGATAAGCATGAGAACCTCTGAGTCACGTGACACCCACGTGACACCAATTTGAATAAGTGTTTTACCGCCTTCAATTTTTCATAATTTTTTTCTGCTGAACGACTCAACAGAAAAATAAATTATAACGCAGCTTCGGTTCTGATTAAACTTATTTATTAAAAAATTATTTTATCTAAAATCGTGAAACAACCCTATTCTCAAGTTGTCTTAAAATGATGGTCACAGTCACGAGAACGTGACCGGATTTTAAATGCCCGAAAAATTTAGAACTCTAGGTACTGAGGCGTGAAGCTGTAGCAAATTTCAATAGCTATACAGTATCCGCTGTTGGAACGGAAGTATCGCTCTCTTCTCAATCGACCAATCCGCGCTCAGTTTCCTGTTTTGCGCGTCCCTCACTACAGGGTCCCTAATTGAGCTGCCGAATCGAAGAAGGGCACATAAACTTATTTCACCGGGAGTGGGGAGGCCCCTGGAAGTTTTCAAAATCATTTTCGTATTTTAATTTTTAACAACTATAACTGGATGTAGAATTTCATTGCGCATCCTTCTTCCCTCAGGCAAAAAGTTGTAGCTTTTTTATTTCTCTAATTAAAGCCAAAAAAACTGGTTTTTCTGGAAAAATCAATTTTAATTCGTTTTTAACTTCAACTCGTGCTCAGTCAGTCAATTTTCAGGATTTTTCAAAAAAAATTTAAGAGATTGTAGTTCAAAATGTCCTTCGACTGATAGAGCGAAAGGACCTTAAAAATTTATTTAAGAAAAATTGTTGTTAATTTTTTTTTTGGTGCGTGGCGCTTATCGGACTTCTCTAATTTCCAGCGTTTCGTTTATCGAGCGAATTTTGAACAAAGAAAAACTTTCAGCGAGAAAGTTATTAACAACAGTTCAAAGAAGTTTTCTGGAAAATTTTAGCCCAATCGAATTGATATTCCAGAAATTATTATCGCCTTAAGCCGATAGCAGCTAGGCGACTCGCGCGCGGCCTGTAGCGAGAGTCTCAGATGCGATTTATAATACAGTTCACCGGCGCCAAAAATAAAACCTAATCAAGTAATCAGGTAATATCAAAGGATTATGCATAAATAAAAAATAGTGCATAATGTAAAATAATTTATAAATGTAATATTATATTAAATAGAATGGTTCTATTTTTATGTCAAACTGTACAAAAGTAAAACAAAACAAAAACATCTAATAGTTAAAATTCGCCAGATTCTTTAATTCTGCGAATTTTTCAATGCTTCAAATTCGTAGAATTGAAAACAGTGAAATATCGACAAAGTGTACTTGTTTTTCATTCCTGTTGTAATAGAGCGTTAGTTTTTTTTTGCCTTTTGAAAGAGATATGTCGCTGGATTTTTAATTTTTTAACAAAAGTGTTGTGATATGATGTCAGAGCAAGCGAATCCTAGAGGTGGAAGAAGAAGTAGACATGAAGAACAGTGGGAGGAAAATTTGCGAAAAACTAAGAGAAACAAGGTATAAATTTTATATTCTAAAAAAATTCAATAAAAAAATATGTCATAAAAATAATAGCGATTATTACAATATGCGTGTTTACAATATTATTACTCTGAACTAAGACTTTACTAATATTTCAGTTTTTTTTAAAACTTCAATATTTAAAAGGGTTTGTGTATTTGACACAATCCATTCTTTGATCTTTTTTTTTAAGTT
>NC_046662.1:117727236-117736956 GCF_010883055.1 Belonocnema kinseyi | reverse complement strand
AGTAGATTTATAGCCAATATCATTAAAACACACGCGAGAACTATATGTATCTCGCAATCTGTATACTCAAACTTCAAGAAAAACACTTTTTCACAGTTTTTTTAAGCACTATGACTACTTTTATTTTCACTTCAAGACAGAGCAACCAGCCGACGCTGCCATCGCGTATATTATATTATATTTTCCTCTTATCGCGTTATAATTTACTAATCTATTCAATTATTTTGTAAAATAAATAACTCCTATGAATAAAATTTTCAATTATCGTAACGAAAACAATCGAAAATACTGAAAATACTGAATGAATTCTGACTATTTTAGCAGCGAAATGTCCTTTATTTCTTTAAGGGTGAAGAATATATATCTGTTTCAAATAAAATCATCTTAGAATAGAATACATGTCATTCGAATTCTTGGCAATTAGCTGATTACGACCAGCAGAATATTTTGGTAAGTAAAATAATGAAATGCGAGAATCCATCATCTGTAGATCTTAGTGCAAAAAACAGAGGTTAATAAAGTGGAATTTTGAATTTCCCCATGAGAAAAAAAATATTCCTGTTTGTCAGCAGTTTCTCTGCGAATTACTTGGCGTACCCTATTGCAAATATCTATATAGGTCACTAATAGGATTCTATATAAGGATCCTATAAGTGACCTATATAGGATCCTATGTAGGATCATCTATATAGGTCAGTATAGGAGCCACGTATAGGAAATGAAACAGCTTCCTGCATAGGATACTATATAGAATCCTATTAGTGACATACATAGGACAGATGATAAACCGGAAGTGTTACGCAGTAGTTTCCTATAGCAGATACAGTTGCGCAGTACTTATATTTGACTATGCGATTGCGTAGTATTAGGGACCTGTATAGGTTCTCATATGGATTCTAACCTAGGAAGAAGGACCCCATACCCTTACCATAGAATCATTTAGGATTCTATAAAGGATCCTATGCAGGAAGCTACTTCATTTCCTATAGGTGGCACCTATACTGACCTATATAGGTAACCCTATACAGGATCCTATATAGGTCACTAATAGGATGCTCATATAGAATCCTATTAGGGACCTTTACAGCCACCTATATAGTTATTTGCAGTAGGGTAGGAATTAAAAGATTAAGGGTTTTACAAGGCAAAATTCTGAATAAAAAAATGTATGCGATACTAAAGGTAAAGACACTAATCGTAATGTAAAATTAAATACCAATGTGAAAGACCTAATAAAAATTCACTGTTATAGTGTGAGACATCGCGAATCTCACTATAAAAGAGAAGGAACAGCTTTAAAATACTTTGAAAATCCGGAATTGAATTTACTATCAGAGCGTCACACAAGAGGAAGACATTCCTTTAAGCGAATCTTCCTACGCTAAATATTTTAACCATAACTTGCAGTTTTCGTTTAAGCTTCCCCGAATCAATGTATGTAACGTGTGCTACGAAAATGAACGAAAAAATGTCGAATTCTGCGTTCTGTGTTGCGAGTACAATTACGCACAAAATTTACCATTACTAAAGATTCCCGTCAATGATCAGTTTTATAAAAGATTATTATAGCTTTTTATTTTTAATGTCCATGTACACAATAAAGATAAAAGTTACATGTTTCCATACCTCAAAGGGTTTGCAAAGAAGGGTGCGAACACGGTTTGTAGCTTTCTATATAATACAGTAAAAGAAGAATTTAATTCAGAACGTCACTCTAAGATAATCCTTTTCTTGAATGCTGCCTCTGGACAAAACGGTAATTATACCATGTTTACATTTTTAATTCTATTATCAATGGAACTAAATGTTGAAATTTTACACGTATTTCCTGCCCGCGGCCATTCATATTGTATATGCGATGGCAATTTTGGAATGTACGCTCAGAAGAAGAAAAAAATTGAGAGAATTGAAACGTTCGATGATTATTATAATCTAATTCTTAGTACTCGTAATCCTCCTTTCACTATAATTAAATCTGCAACAGAAGTTTTACAAGATTTTGATACATTATTGAGGGATAACTTGCAAAAGCCCAAAGGAATGAAAATTAGTGAATCAAATGTCATTCAGTATCATCCAAGCGGAAAAATCCATGTATTTCAAAATATGACTTCCGGCGATGATAGCTGTTCTGAATAAAAAATAATTATTTTGATTTTTCCATACACGGAATGTATATATCAAAGCGAACAAGGATCTCATTAGTAATCATAAGTCCAGAAAGCATAATATTCACATTAAAGACGTTAATATATTTAAAAATTATTATTAAATAAAAAATTTAAAGAACTTACGAACTAAAATAAATTATTTCCCAACTTCTAATTCTGCGAATTTTCAGAGATTATATGATTTTGTTAGATTTGTCTCAAAAAAGGAACCACGCTATTGTACATTATATTAAATTAATAAATTACAGAGCCACACAAAAAAAAGTGTGCGGATCTGGTAACAAGACACACGTATTCCTATGGATTTTGGGGTGCAGAATTCAAATTCGATATCAAAAATCATCCATCACGTCATGGTTGAGCCATAACCTCAAAAAATGACGAAAAATCATGCACTGAGGCGAATAAATTTCAAAATAATGCCAGTGATGCAAATTTTCACTTGAAAAACATGTGGACAACTGTGAAGGATCAACCCTTGCCTGATATCAACTTATTTAACATAACTTTACCTAGCAGAACCTGACCTCAGCTAACCTGAATTAACAGAAATTTATTGTACTACACGTAAAGCTCTGGAAGCATATTTTCCCAGTAGAAAATGTGTGCTACATTGAATGGGCCAACTCGAGCCTAACCTAGAAATAAATCTAACCTAGACTAGCCTAACCTAACCTAACCTAACCTTACGAAACACAATGAAACTTATTGTGTTGTCCCGTTGTGTTTGCGGTACCGTTTCATTCAGCTTCGGCTTAACCTACATAGAGGTTTAACCTATCCTAACCTAACAAAACCTGACCTAACCTAACCGATTACGCTGGCAACCCTGTTCTTGCGTACTTTCATATCTTGACATTAATAGCAGTAAATGTCTGGAGTTTCGTAACCGCTTGTTGCTAGCATTATTCGCCTGTGTCTGCAACCAGGGCACCTCGACGTGGTGACGGTGGGCAACGGATCCACATTGGCTGAGTCCCTGGGTAAACGGCGTTCATGCCGTCATGGCAGACACAGGTAAAAAGTGTATTACGATGCAGGAGAAAACCCCAGTATCGGCGTCTGGTCAGGGTGGAAAAGCGGCGTCTCCGACGTCGTCATCATGCAACCGTAGCTCTTCATCAATGGATCACTTGGTTGGTGTGGAGTCTCATGCTACAAGGAAAGAAACCGCGAGCATTTCTCAATCCCATGCCTGCAAGAATAGCTCAGATTCATTCTGTTACACTTGCAGTAAGTATGAATTAAGCAGTTTGCGAAAATCAATCCACGAGGAAGTGAAGAGTCTTTACGAAAAGTGTTTTGACCGTAAATTGCTACACCAAGAAACAAAATGGGTTCCTCACGTCATTTGCAATTCCTGCGAAGGACTGCTACTTTTGCAGGAATTACGTCAAAGGGTTCAACACCAAAAATAAAAATAACATTTCGTACATTAATATGTGCACAGTCACAAGAGCAATTGAAATCAATAAAAATGCACGCCAGACTGATTTAAGCGCTTTAGAAGATGATAGAATGTAAGTTGAAAGTCAACGTCATGGAGACGGTAGTGAAACCAGTGATCGAACAGTAAATAGTTATGATGATTCCGATGAAAATGATGGAAAAGATGACGAATATGGCGTGCATAAAATGAAATTGAAGGTTCCAATATTAGTGTCGCAACTAGAACTGAATGATTTTATTAGAGATTTTGGATTACCGAAAGACGGTGCTGTATTTGCCGCTTCATTTCTAAAAAGAAGAAATCTTCTAGAGCCAAAGTCAAAAGTTTCATTCTATCGCGACAGGGACAAAGAGTTCAGAAAGTGTTTCGTTAAAGAAGAAGAGACATCTTTAGGGCACTGGGCTGACGTTAACGGACTAATGAACCACTTGAAGAAAAATTTGTACAGAGACGAAGAATGGCGACTTTTCATTGATTCGTCAAAACGCAGCATTAAGGCTGTTTTACTGCATAACACGAATACTTACGCTCCTATCCCTATAGCTCACTCAACGGTCATCAATGAAGAATATAACAATGTTAAAATGCTTCTTGAAAAAGTTAATTACACGAATCACAAATGGCAAATATGTGGTGATCTCAAAATCATAACAATGATATTAGGCCAACAATCGGGTTTCACGAGAGAGCCATGCTTTATATGCCTGTGGAATAGCAGAGATCGAGCCAATCTTTACAGCAAAAAAACATTGGCCTTTAAGAGATTCATTCAAACCTGGTTCTCATAATATCATCAACCAAAGCCTCGTTGATCCAGAAAAAATTTTACTTCCACTCCTCCACATAAAGCTTGAGCTCATGAAACAATTTGTCAAGGCATTAGACAAAGATGGACAATGCTATAAGTGTATATCCCTTAAATTCCCTAATGTTTCAGACGCTAAATTGAAAGAAGGAGTCTTTGATGGACCACAGATTCGAATATTGACAAGAGATACTAATTTCGTGAGCCACATGACGAAAATTGAAATGGACGCTTGGGAAAGTTTTAAAGGCATAAAAGTGATGGAACAACGATATCAGGGTAGATAGGACGAGGTCATGATGGCTGATTTATGCTGGATGTTGGAAAGGGAAACGAATGTAGATCTTAAACGTAAGCGTAACCCTTTGCATCATCCCTTCGAAGAAAAAAGGACACGTTATAGCAGGCAAAAAATAGACTGAAGTAGGTCTATAAATCAATTTAATTACAATAAAAAGCAAGATAAAATGTAAACACGAAAGATAGTATAAATATATCCCTTAAGTTTGAGAAAAGCTGAGCGAAAAAAATTTTGAATAAAACTCTTATTCATTTGCATGTTTAAGTTACAGTTCTACATTTTAATTGATACAAACATTTTCAGGTTAATTGAAATGGGGTCAATTCTACTTGTAGTTCTAAGTTTTTCAAATGAATAATGTGCGTCTAAATTTGTAACCACCTGTAGTACAATGAAATGAATTTTATTGTGTTACAACGGGAACACTTAAGTTAAGTTGTGTTGCGTTGAGCAAAATTTCGTTAGGTTCTGTTAAGTTAGATTCATTTGTAGGTTAAGATCGTGTTAACCTATTAAATATAGCACACATTTAAGACTGAGAACAGTACGCTTACATAGCTACACGTATGGTTGAATTTCATTCGGCTAGGTTAGGTTAGGTCAGGTTTTGTTAGGTTAGGATAGGTTAAACATCTATGTAGGTTAACCCGAAGCTGAATGAAACGGTACCGCAAACGCAACGGGACAACATAATGAGTTTAATTGTGTTACGTGAAGTTAAGTTAGGTTAGGTCAGGTTTTTTTAGGTTAGGATAGGTTTGACCTCTTTGCAGTTGAAGCCCAAGCTGATTCAAATATTACCGCAAACACAACGGGACCACACAATCAGTTTAATTGTGTTTCGTGAGGTTAGGTTAGATTAGGCTAGATTAGATTTATTTCTAGGTTAGGCTCGAGTTGACCCATTGGATGTAGCACACATTTGCTACTGGGAAAATATGCTTCCAGAGCTTTACGTGTAGTTCAATAAGTTTCTGTTAATTCAGGTTAGGTGAGGTCAGGTTCTGTTGGGTAAAGTTATGTTAAATAATTTGATATCAGGCAAGGGTTGATCCTTCACAGTCGTCGACATGTTATTGAAGTGAGAATTTGCATCACTGGCATTATTTTGAAATTTATTTGCCTCAGTGCATGATTTTTCGTTATTTTTTGAGGTTATAGCTCAACCATGACGTGGTGGGTTATTTTTGATACCGAATTTGAATTCAGCGCCCCAAAATCCATATGAATACGTTTGTCTTGTTACCAGATCCGCACACTTTTTTTGTGTTAGAGAAGTCCGATAAGCGCCACGCATCAGAAATAAATTTACAACATTTTTTTTTTGAATTTTAACATTCATTTTGTTCTATCAGCCCAAGGGGCTTTTGGGGCCCGAGAGGCTTTAATTAGAAAAATAAAAAAGCTACAAATTTTTTCCTAAGGGAAAAAAGATGCGGAATGAAATTCTACATGTAGGTATAGTCTTTCAAAATTAAAATTTGAAAATGTTTTTGAAAAATTCCAGGGGCCTCCCCACTCCCGGCGAAATAAGTTTATGTGCCCTTCTTCGATCCGGCAGCTCAATTACAATTAACAACATACATGGATAATTGAAACAGACGTAGTTTCATTATCTCTTTTTAAAAAATGCACATTCTTTGGACAAATTTGTTATTAAAGATTTTACTGCAACTTCTGCCGGTTTTGTAAAAACTGAATTTACTCATTTCAATTTTACTTTTACGATTTAAACGTAGCAGATACGGTCTACACATCAGCCTTACCTTTTTTAACTTCTAAATTAAATTCAGTTCTCGTCAATAACAGGAAAAGTGTTGAAATCGCCTAAGTTTCATAAAATAATATTAGCTAAAGATGTTCCAATATTATATATATTATTGAACAACAAAATTTTTCATAAACATATTATTAGTTGAAAAAATGTTTTCTATGATTTTCCATAATCATACTTTTTTTCTAGTTATATTGCAAGAAATTTTATGAACAAATGCAGTAATCAGGCATTGTTCGACAGAAAAATTCGTTTCTTTCTATGTACATTTTTTTTTAATTTGAAACTTTATGATATTTGTAGCAAAATTTATAATTTGTTCATTAATGTTATGAACTTTCAAACAAATTCATTAAACAAATGCATTATTCGGGCATTCGTCGGTAGAAAAATTCGGCTTTTTCAATGCCAGTCTTTTCAGATGGGAACTTGGTGGGAATTTCAGAAACATTCATAATAAGTTGATAAATTTTATTATTTCTATAAATAAATTTGATGAACAAATGCATCAATAATCCATTTTTTGTTAATTTTGTTTTTAAACATCATAAAATTGATAAAAAACTGATGATTTTCGCTGAAATATTCATGAAGTTCACAACTGAAAAGACAGCCATTCAAGAAAACGAATTTTTCTGTCGACAATCGCGCAAATAATGCAAGTTTTAAATCAATTAGTTTAAAAAATCATAAGATTATTCAACAAATTATGAATTTTGCTAAAATTATCATAAATTTCGAATTTAAAAAAATTGATACAGAAAAAAACGAATATTTTTGTGAAAAAATGGCTGTTTACTGCATTTGTACATTAAATTTGTTTATAATATAAACAATTATTATCAGAAGAGAAATTTTTTTATATAATATTGTTTCTATTCCAATTTCTTGCAACATGACTTGAAGGAACGTGTACTTATGGAAAATCGTAGAAAAAATTTTTTCAACAATTAATTTGTTGATAACAGTTTTTTTTTTGTATATTGTCCAATATTAAAATATCTTTAGCTAATGCTATTTTATACAATTTAAGCAATTTAAACTATTATCCTGTTATTGACGAGCACCAAGAACGTCAACTTGAAAAAGGCCATTTCTTCATCATATTTGTTTATTTATAAAAAAATTGAAAACCTAATTCAAAAATCAGGTTGGACAACTCTCTTAGAAATATTATTAGCTTTTTTTCAAATTATTTTGTTGAAATCGGTGAAGATTTGTGGGCTGTACGTTATTTTGAACCAAACAAGTTATTTTGCTTCCCAATGTGCGGCACTCCTTTAGGCATGAAACCAAAAACTCTTTTTTTTGGAATAATCTTGTAGGGCATTAAAAAAGAAACATTTTTCTTGAATTGACTTTTTTTCATATCATGCGTTATTTCGCTTAAAATGCTGATTTTCGTGTGTTTTTTGAAAATTTGTAAATGCTATAACTCTGTCAAATTTTTGTTTTATAGAAAAAAGTGATTTTGATAAATATTTCATCTGTTTGAATGCTATAAACACCCGCACAGAAAAATTTGGAGTTTCGGGAAAAAGTGGTCTCAAAAATTTTCGAAATACGTTAACTTTTTGAATTTTCGTCTAAAATGGCTGGCTAACAAACTTGACCATTATGCATACATAAATACACACATCTATTCATACATACATACATATATGCATAAAAACATACATATATACATTCATACATACATACATACATACAGACACGCTCATTCGTAAAAACCTGTTTTTCGGATTCTGGGGGTCTCCAAACGTGGACATTTGACAAAAACAGGGGGGGTCAAATTTTACACAAATCTCATACCTTCTCTGATAAGAATGTAAAAACTGATCAATTTGCCATGAATAATGTTTTGATACTTCTGTTTTTTGTTTTAATCGTGAAAAATAGCATTTAAAACATTTCAACAAAGAAAATTTTTTGAAAACCCAAACATGAGACGAAAAAAAAATTAAAAAACATCAGTTGTAATGAGAATGTGCCCACGAAACGGGCTGATTTTTTTATTGTCAATATAGTTTTTCACGATTAAAACACAAAATGCGCGTTCTATCAAAAAATGATTAAAACCAAATTTGTAGACCTTATAAAAATGCACCATTTTGTGCACACAACTTTTTACCTATTTTTCACAGTTTAACCGCAAAATGTAATTTTTGATTTTTCATTCTTTTTGTATGCTGTCAAAATTTGAGTTTTAAATTTTTTAACAAAATTTTAAAAGTTGTTAGAATAATATTGTAGGGCATGAAAAAAGAAACTTTTTTCTCCTTCTGACTTTTTTTTATATCGTGCGATATTTGCTTAGAATTTTGATTTTCGTGTGTTTTTTGACATCTTGTAAATGTTATAACTCGGGTCAATTATGGTTTTATCAAAAAAATTCATTAAGATCGATTGTTCATCTGTTTGACTAATATAAACATCCGTACAGAAAAATGTTAAATTTTAAAAAAAGTGGTCTCAAAAATTTTCAAAATACGTTAACTTTTTGAACTTAAATCCAAAATGGCTGATTAACGAACTTGTCACTTAGGTTCTGACACTCAGAGAGTAAAAACCTGTTTTTCGAATTCAGGGGGTCTCAAAACGTGGACATTTCACAGAAACAGGGGGGGTCCAATTTTATAAAAATCTAATACCTTCTCTGATGAGTATGTAAAAATCTGCCCACTTGACGGGTACATTCTCTTCGCGCGCCACGCGCGCGACTATCTAGTTTGAGCCTGCCTGAGCGCGCGTCTGTTAAATCTCGCGCGTCGCGCTCGATAATGGGTTACCTCGCGCTTTGCGCTCAGAAATAATTACACCTCGCGCTTCGCACTCGGATATTTATTCTTTGCTTTTGGAATGTTTGAATAAAACTATATCAAAATGATATACGTCTTCATATTATGAATTGTCTACCTAATTAAGTTTAATCGAAGATTAAATTTCTCAAAGCTCTGTAGGCTTTGAGGTACGCATCCTCATCGCGACACTCGCACTGCACGCTCTATTTTCGACTGAAATTTATGAACAGGTTTTGTTGAATCTTTTTTTTCGTAAATTTCGTCCTTTTTCGTCTGCAAATTTCAGTGAACCATTCTATAAAGATTTTGCTAAGCTTATAATAATATATGTACTCAGATCTTAAATTTTAGAAATATTACAAATTATTATTGAACATTTTATGTGATTAAAAAAGATTTTAAAAAATCAATATATGCA
>NC_046662.1:117724961-117727136 GCF_010883055.1 Belonocnema kinseyi | reverse complement strand
TACAATCTGTGAAGGAATCAATACGACGTTCCAGAAAAAGCCTCGTGCACCCTAAGAACACGGAGCGACCCAAGGACTACCGCCTTCTGCATTTTTCCCGCAAGTGTTTTAGCATATTCTTGACCCGCGTGAGTTAGACAACTAGATCGTATGTGCGCTAAATGCTCGGGGTGTGCACGGCACCTCCTGCAGCTATCATCAGGAATGTCTTGGCTCAAAATGTAGCGACGGTATGTTAAGGTGAAAATGACACCGTCTTGGCATACCAAAATGAAACCCTCCGTACCAGACTTAAATCCAGGCGATTTAAGGAAAGCAAACGTTAGCTCACAAGACATTGACTCTGTGACACGCCCAGGTATGTATAAGTCTCTTCAGCGCAAAGGTGTCATATAGCGCTTTTATCAACGAGCTCAGGATCTTCAGGTTTTCATTAAGTTTTCCTCGCTTCAAATAAACCTTGCGCATTTGCTTAACCCAAATTCCATTCCAATTTCCTTAGTATATCGTTCGATAATCCTTAGAGCTAGATAAGTTGTTCTTCGTTTTTAGCATAGATCTTAAGATCGTCCATGTAAAATACAAGAGTGACCTTGTACTTTCGATCTGCAGGTTTGCCGCACAAGTACCCGTCGGAATGGCGAAGTGCTAGAAATAGTGGCAATAATGTAAGGCAAAAGAGGAGTGCGCTCATGGTGTCGCCCTGAAAGACACCTCTCTGAAACGTGACCTCTGAAAGGTGACTCTCTGAAAGGTGATTTTTTCCAGCTGAGATAGCAAATCTGGTTTTCCAAAGCGGCATCAATCTCTCTATGCACCTAACTATTTGCGGATGAACCTTTAAGATTTCCAAAAGACAGATGATAAGTCTATGGAAGGTCCAATCGAAAGCTTTCCGATAATTAATCCAGGGCATCGATAGGTCACGCTGGTAGAATGCTGCATCTTTACAGACACATCTATCGATGAGCAGGTTCGCCCTACATCCGGCTACGCCATTCTTTGAGCCTCGTTGTTCATACATTTCTTGCCACACAGGTTCAGTTGCCCGAACAATCCTATCATTTTGGATAGCTGTGAATATCTTATAAAGTGTGTTCAGCCGAGTTATTGGCCTGTAATTCTTCGGGTCAGCTAAGGTATCTTTTTTGCGGCAGAAGTATTGTGCGCCCTTCCACCAACCACTCCGGAATCGGCTCTTCCGACTTCAAATATGAGTTGAAAATACGGGCCAAATGCTGATGGGTTGAAGAAAACTTCTTTCACCAGAAGTTTTTGATACAATCTGGTCCCGGTGCGGAATAGTTCTTCATCTCTCTTAATACTTTTTTCACCTCCTCGGTAGTGATGGGTGGGCATTCTTTATCAGGTGTTATGAGGCAACACATAACTCCTTGAAGCTATTTATATTTTCTGAGTCTACGTCCAGTCTATGCTGCACTTCGTAGATTCTCTCCAAAATACTTCGACCTCCCCTCTGGTTTGGGTGGGTGTTCGACAGCAACCGGAGGGTCTTGAAAGAGTCGAGATAGGTCAGAGAGAAACTGTTGATTTTGCCTGACCCATCTTCGCTCCGCTTTAGACTTCTCTTAGCGTCAGATAGTATCTGTATTCTCTCAACAATATGCTGCCTGATGGTCAGCAGCTTTGACTTGTTAAGTGTGTGATAACGGGTCCGTAGTTCGCGCGCGAACTTTCGAACCTTGGCGGTAAAATTCCTGCCAGATGTGATGTAGTCAATCACACTGAATGCAGGACGCGTACTGTCTTGTCCAGCCTATCTTTATGGCAAGTTGATGCATTCGTCTTTTGGTCTTATGATCGACCGTTGGTTTTGTTTTACGGTTCGCATCGGCTAAAGCTCTCGCTGCATTATACACACAAAAATTGATAGCCCAGAGGTCAGATTCTCCGGAAAAATGCCCACGATGCTCGTCATCCATTTCAGCCAGATCTTTAGGCTTGAGAGAAACCTTGGTGTTGATGCCGGGTCGTAAAGCATCGCTCTTCCTCTATTGGATGCCTGCCCGCGGTTGATCTTAGTGTCGCCTCTCTTTCTCTGTTGCCGGCTTGTTCGATCTGCGATAGAGTAGGCCTTCCGCTTACATAGCCCCTTTTTCGGAGTAGTTCAGCATGGTTTCGTAGACGTTGCTGCGAAAAGTGCGATAGCTCCGG
>NC_046662.1:117721601-117724861 GCF_010883055.1 Belonocnema kinseyi | reverse complement strand
AAGAAATTTATTAGAATTCAAAGGATTTCTACAAATTTCCGAAGATTTCAAGATATTTAACAGACTTTAAAGAATTGAAGAACATTATTTATATTTGAAAATTACTTTAACCCTCAAAAAGGCAGGCGGGTCTCAGAGGCCCGGCGGGTCACAATTTTCGAGTTACAAAGAGTTGGGAATCAAATATGGGCATGTGCATGGAAATTTCTTTTGGCGAAGTTTAAATACATAAAAAAACAGGTTTTCTGAAATTTCCATTTGTGGAGTGCTCCACAGAAACTTGAGTACCGCGAGGAAATAAGTATGCATATCACTCGTGTTTGCATGAAAAAACAGTTTGAGGGCATAGATTTCAGTTTTACAGATGCTTTTTTTTTAATTTTCAAGGATTTCTATATATTTGCTTGTTTGTTTCTAAAATACATATACACAGGAAACAAAAATCAATTCACTTCTGTTG
This sequence comes from Belonocnema kinseyi, assembly GCF_010883055.1. Taxonomy (NCBI): domain Eukaryota; kingdom Metazoa; phylum Arthropoda; class Insecta; order Hymenoptera; family Cynipidae; genus Belonocnema; species Belonocnema kinseyi. The sequence goes on along the minus strand of NC_046662.1, from coordinate 117,724,401 downwards.
AATGGGTTTCGAAGGCTTTTGAATTGCGTATCTGACACTGGAATTCTAAAATTGCCGCTGATTTGTTTTTTAAACACTTTTAGTCGCTACAATTTTGTTGACTTACTTATATGCCGTAAAAGACTAATAACTGAAATAGCAAAAGGAATCTAGTAGACCTGCGCATGATTTCTTTTAATCTTTCGATAATTTATAAATTTAAAAAATCGTGTAAAATATGGCAGCTTAACCCCAAAAAAGTCGGTCTCATTGAAAAAAAGGAAACCGATTTAATATAATCTTGCTTGAAATGGTCATTGCAGTACATGGCAGATTCGAATCTGCTTGAGAAAATGACCGATTCACATAGTAGCAAACCGACTTTGTTTTAACTTTCTGAATCTGCAAATCACAGATACGGAATTCACAGAGTCATCTTTTCAATGGATTCTTTTTTCCTGGGTACTGCACGCAGGATAATTTTTCGTGTAAACTCTTTCAAATGTGTGCCCGCATTTGCAGCGCGTGATATTTTGATGTTGTAGTGATTATGTTGTCATAGTTGTTGTAATAGTATTGGAATGCTAGTATTTAGAAGGAACAAAAGTACAGGCTATAAATCTTTTTTATAACGCAACAAAAGGAGGCGTTGACACTCTTAGCCAAATATACTGTTCATATATGGTTCAATGTAAAACGAATCAGTGGCCTCACGCAATGTTTTTTAATTTAAAAAAAGTCTCTTTAATCACAGGTTTTGTGATTAATCGCGATTTTACTGGAAAAAGCGAGCAACAAGTCGGCTTCACAAGAAAACGTATCTTGGTCAATTTTAGTTTGGCATGCCATAAAAATGCGTGCAACAAATATTTGGTTAACACGATCAAGTGTCGAAACTTTGCAAAGATATATTATAAATTTAAATTTAACGTGGTCATAAAATATAATTATGAATAAAAATAATCAAACTTCTTAAGTTTTTCTATTCACGATTCACGATTTTAGCTTGCCATCATGAGGGTTAAAATCTTAAAACTCATTTAAATTCTACCGAAATTCCTCAAGAATTCTTCAGAATTAGTTAAAATCTCTTAAATTCATTTAAAATATCTTAAACTCTTTTAAATATTTTAAAACCTTTTAAAGTTGGTTTATAAATTAAAAAGTTTTTAAAATCAAATAACTTCCTTTAAATCCCTTGAAACTCCTGAAAGTCTGTTTAAACACTTTAAAATATTTTTAAATTACATGAAAATACTACAACTCTTTTGGTTTTTTTAATCATTTAAAATGCTTTCTAAGATTTTAAATTCCTTTACTCACTTTTTAAACCATATTAAATCTATTGAAATGGCACAAAATCCTTTAAAATCACTAAAAATCTCTTTGACTCATAAAATGTATTTTGAAGTCTCTAAAATCTCTCGAAATTATTGTGCCTTTTGGAATTTTTCTAAAATCTTTTAAACTTCTTTAAAATTACTTAACATATTTTAAAATTCATTTATAAATTTTTTTCATTTTTAATTAAAAATAATTTTTAAATCACATTAAATTATTTTGAAATACATAAAATACTTTTAAACACTTAAGAATATTTTGTAATTACAAAATAATACATAAACTATTTTGAAATTTCTTGAAATTTTTTAAAATCATTAAAAATAATTTGGAATCATTCAAAACTTGTAGAGTGTAAAGGGAAATTGAGGAATACGTTAAACATTAAACAAACGTTTTGACTGGAGTCGAGGGACGCAGGGAATATCGCTACCTTTGAACAGTAGGGACTTGCAGCTACACTTTATAGAACTGAGGTCTATAGATCTTATATTGAAGTACTTCACCTAAAATGTCATTTCTACAAAAGTTTTCAACTTTTTTTTCATGAATTTCATCATATGTTTTATTAACATTTTTAAATCGGAGTTCAATATAATGTTTGCAGAACTCTTGTAGAGTTATTATACATTTATTTCACATTAAATCCTGAAATTGATACAATATGTGTGACATTTGTTCGAGATTCGCTCTTATCCTCGACTAAAACTCAGCATCAAATGTTCAAGAATATTTTTGCATTGCAAATTCTATATCACTGTCGCCCATGTAAATGACAGGTTTTTTATTTTTTAAAGTTTTTAACGCTGAAAGAAGAAGTATTGCGATTACTCCGTGAGTTTCTAATGCAAATTGTAACGTAGAATCCGAATTTAAACAATTTAAAAGTTGATTTTGCTGTTTTTTGTTAGTTTTTTAAAAAGGAACCGAATGGGGTCTTTATGGGTACATTGTAGAGGTTTAATTCGTTTCCTTCGGTCCGCCAGGGAATTTAGATGACGTATGCAAAAAATGAGTCAAAAATATTTAAAAGTGCGGCCTACAAATTCAAAACAGAATACTCGTTTTTTACAAACTACCAGGTAATTACTGCAAATATTAACCGATTTTCATGAATCTTTTTCCAATTTATAAAAATTATATTAATTAATTCTGTTAATTAAAATTGAATTAATCAATGATTTCATAATGGCAATTTTTCTAACTCAGCGATTCCCATACTAGTGACGCCGGCCAATGATGCTGCCGCCGGCAGGGGGATGCCACCCCGGGCCGGGCAGCTAGGCAGGCTCCGAGGCAGGCTCCCCGCTGTGAGCAGAAGGCTACTTTCCTCGACTTTCGTGTACCAACCGCGAATGACCCTTTCATTGTTATGAATTTGCAATAACTGAAATTATAAAGACTTGGCTCAATTAAATTTTAATTGGCTGAATGAATTTCGTGATATAATTTAAAGAAAATGAAAACAAAGTTTTTGAAA
>NC_046662.1:117719175-117721501 GCF_010883055.1 Belonocnema kinseyi | reverse complement strand
ATATCTAGCCGGGAGTGGTGCTGACTGAAAACAGATGATTTGGAGCGATTCGCGCGCCATCTGTTGGTCATTCTAAGGACTTATTGAACTACCCTCGTACCATAAGCTTAGGTTAAAAAACAAACAATTTTATTGTTAATTCTCCTTTTTTTATTTAAACTCAATTTTTTTAAATGACTATTCCAGTATTAAATTCTGGTTAAAAATGTGTATTTTTTAGTTGTAAATTCAACTATTTGTGTAGAAAATCGTCTTTTACTTTGAGAATTATTCTTCTCAGTTGAAAGTTCAATTTTTAATTGAAAATTTTCATTTTCCATTAAAATATTATCTTTTTCAGTTGAAAAATCAACTACTTGGTTGAAACTTCATTCATTTTATTTCAAATTTCTACTATATTGATAAAAATTAATCTTTTGCCCTGAAAATTTATATTTTTGCTCGTTTATTTTTGCTTGAGGATTTATCTTTTTTAGTTAAAAGTTCTCGTATTTTATTAAAAATTCTTCTTTTTTGACAGAAAAGTATTCTAAATGTTTCAAATATAATCCTTTCGGGTGAAAATTAGGCCTTTGCAAATCGTTCCGAACCGAACTGGTGCATAATTTAAGACGCCTCGAAAGTCAATTCGAAAGAAATTCGAAGAGGCCAGTTCGAATCGGGAGAAAAACGATTCAAAGTGGTCAATTCGAAAGTCTTTCGAAACGGCATTCGACGCCCTCAGATCGAATCGAGAGTAAACCGATTCGAAGTGGGAAGTTAGAAATTCTTTCGAATCGATATTCGACGCGTTCAGTTTTTCAAGCTTAATTCCGGTTCGAAGTGGGCTGTCCGAAAGTCTTTCGAATCGACGTTCGACGCGTTCAGTTTTTCGATTTGAATTCCGATTCGAACTGTCTATGTTCATATATTTATTTCTCGCTTTGTCAGTATGGTAAAGGTTTGTTTCTTTGGGTATAAAAATACTCTTCTAGGTTTTTTTCAGATTCAAAGAAAAATTGTTCAGAAGATAAAAGGATTAAATTTATGTAAAAAGTGAGATTTCTTTCGAATTATTATCAATATCAAACCTTTAAATGAGAATGCGTGTTATTTGTGTAGATATAAATAGAGAAAGGGAAGCTTTCAGTGTAATAAAATCAAATTTTAATATTTAAATTAATTTATTCAACTATCAATATCCTTTGACCGTAAACTTAAACAATCCCAATCTACTATCGGCGAGAAAAGTCGAGTCCTCTGGCTTTGGCATTGAGTAAGTATGTGAAGAAAAAATGGCAGGTTAATGAAAGAGGTATCATTTTAAAGGTGCAAATGTTGTACGTTAATGAGCCTAAAAGTGATATTTGAAGTCGGTTTTTTATATAGGAAAGCAAGTGCGAAAGCCCAGCGTGGTGCCGTTTTTTTAGGGGATCGACCTCGGTTTTCCTCAGCCCGACCTACCCAACTAGTGCCTCCGAGCATCACTCTGACCTTCAAATTCTTTCCCTGTGGTGAGGGAAACCGAGGGCGATCCCCTGAAAAAACGAAACCACGCTGGGCTCTCACACTTGCATTCCTCTATAAAAACCTGACTTAAAATATCGCAATTTGTACGAAGACGACAAGAACCAAATATTTCCTTCAAGTGGTGAATTATTACAGATAATTTAACTAACTACATCCAATTTAAATCACTTCATTATCTTCATTAGGACTGAAGATAGTGCGGTCATATATTTATTCACAAAAAACCAACAATTATTTATATTTTGCAAATTATTCAACGGCAATCTGTTCGGAAATGTTTAATGTACCACCATGAATTTTTTCAGATTTTTCCTATTGTTTTTTCAATAAAAAACTATGCGTCTGTGAAGGAATTTTATCAGAATGGCAATCGCGTCCGAATTTTGAGGCCGCCCTGTTGAATATTTTTGTCTAATTTTGTGCACACCTCATCTAAATAACCATATATCAAATCAAGCAGAGCCGGTTTTTCAATAAAATGTTTATATTTGGTTTAATAATCAAAATAGATCACAATAGCAGTGACACCCAATGAGAGCTGTACATGCATGTCCGTAGCGAGACTGCTCACCCTCGGCAAACTCAAGTCAGCAGACTCCACACAGGGTGATGAATGACACGGAACGAATGAATGCCGGGCATTGTTACGAGATTTCGGCCAGTTAGAACAGCGATTCCCAAACTTTTTATGCACTTTTTGGGGAGCGGCAGGGGCCCCACCCTCAATTTTTTTCACAATACTGGAACCCAAGTGAGACACTGGACGCTAGTCGTTCGTGCTCGGTTGCTTGCTTCGCTGACCTTTTCGTTGTTAGAG
>NC_046662.1:117712365-117719075 GCF_010883055.1 Belonocnema kinseyi | reverse complement strand
CGCGACAGGCAACCATTTATTCCGTCGCGCCAAATTAAAGTGCATTTGAAATCCAAAATGGTAATAATCTAATTTTACTTTATAAGTGAATGAAAAATAATTTTAATTTAGTAGAGAAGGTCTTGAAGGAATTCGAAAACTCTAAAGGCTATTTGAAATCAAAATTAGGCCCAAAATGTAGCAAAGAGGTTAGTATAAAATAGTAATAACAAATTTGAATTAAAAAGTTGATTTTTTATTTAAATTATAATTTTTTCGGAAATTAGTACGAGGTGTGTTCAATAAATAAGGAGACTTTATGGTTTTCTCAAAAAATATTAATTTATTCCTCAATATTTATGTTGTCCTCTTCAAAGTAATCCCCGTCAGATATAATACACTTGTGCCAACGCTTTTTCCAATCATCGAAGCACTTGTGATAATCATTTTGTGGTATAGCCTTGAGTTCTTTCAGCGATGCAGTTTTTATCTTCTCAATCGTAGAAAATCGATGTCCTTTCATGGGTCTCTTTAGTTTTGGGAAAAGAAGAAAGTCACTGGGGGCCAAATCCGGTGAATATGGAGGCTAAGGCATGACTCTGGTGCTGTTTTTGGTCAGAAAATCTTTCACAAGCAACGATGAATGAGCAGGTGCACTATCGTGATGTAAAAGTAATACTCCGTATTGACCGTACGACGTTGTGGTAAGAATTCCTGATGCACTACGCCACGGTAATCAAAGAAGACAGTGAGCAAAACCTTCACATTTGACCGAACTTGACGTGCTTTTTTCGGTCTTAGAGACTCAGGATGCTTCCACTGAGACAATTGGGCTTTAGTTTCGACGTCATAACAATATACCCACGATTCATCCCCAGTTATAACCCTTTTAAAAAAATCAGGATCATTGTTGACTTCATTCAACATCTCCTGAGCGATGGTCATGCGATGGATCTTTTAATCAAAATTAAGCAGTTTTGGGACAAATTTCGCTGACACACGTCTCATGCCGAAAACGTCCGAAAAGATAGCATGGCATGAGCCAACCGATATGCCAACATTTTGAGCAACTTCTCTGATGGTAATTCGGCGATTTTTCAACACCATTTCTTCCACTGCTTGAACGTTTTCATCTGTTGTTGACGTGCTAGGACGTCTAGGGCGAGGTTCGTCTTCGATATCCTCTCGGCCTTCTTGGAACAGCTTGTACTACTTATACACATTTTTCTTACTCAGAGTAGACTCACCATATGCAACTGTCAACATTTCAAGAGTTTTAGAGCACTCGATTCCATTTTTCACACAAAATATAGTGCAAACTCTTTGCTCCATTTTTTTCGAAAGAAAAAAATCGCCGAGCACACCAAACCCTTCTAACCTTTTACGCCTCTGCCAGAAAAACAATACGAGCTATATAGTCAAAACTGTAAACATATGATCGTGACCAGTGTACCAACACAACAAAACAAAAAAATTTTAAACTTGAATGTACGTAGCCCGCGAAAATTGAAAGTCACCTTACTTTTTGAACACACCTCGTAGATTTGATTTTAAAGATGGTTTTCAAAGCACCTACGGATTTGACACTTACATTCTCATTACGAAACTCGCGGTTCGCGCTCGATAATTCGTGTTCAATTACAAAACTTCATCAAAATAATTTGGAAATCTTGTTAAAATCTACTAAAATAACGTTTTAAACTTATGGATATCTCAAAAAATCAAAATTGCATATTATTGAATGTGATCCAACTTTTGGAACTTCTGTATAATTACAAAATTACATGATTACAAATTTTCCTTTTTTACAAAATTTTCAAAATGTTGAAAAGCATACAACTTTTTGATGTTTTATCGAATGTAAAAATATAATTAGGATAATTTGCAATTCTTTTTGACGCGCATCAGAAAATTTGACAAAAACTTCTGAAACTCATAAAAAATTTTTATTTAAATTTTGAAAAAGCTCAAGTATTTTGAATTTTTGTCTGATCGAAAAATGTAACTGACATAGTTTCTAAATATATTTGATATCTAGTGATGAATTGAAATGAAATTTTCAAATCTTTTAGAAAAATATATATTTTTTATTTCTCTGTACATTTTCAAAATTTTCTAAAGTATATAACTTTTCTAATTTTTATCGAAATAAAAAAATTTATTTTTATAATTTGCAAGTCTTCTACCCATCTATAAGAAACTTTGACAAAAAATTACAAATTTGAAAAAAATTTTATATTTGCAGTTACAATTTATGGTTGTAATTCCTCAGACGTTTAAATCACAGTTTTCGATTTAAGTTATAGTATTTACAATAGTTGAAAAATTTTACTTAAAGTGTACGTATTAAACGTACGAAAACGAGCGCGAAGCTCTGCGCGCACAGCGCGTAAGGAGTATGTGCCCGCAATGCTGGCATATTTTTTTTATTAACATTTAATATTAAAACTCGACATAAAAATTACCATAATTTTCGTATTTTTGTTGTTTTAATATCTGATCTGATTACATTTTTTAAACCGTAATCATGAAAAATAATATAAATAAATGCTAGAAATTCACAGAACTATTATGTACTTCAATGGTCTATTTTTTTAATTTGACGCCATTTCTATTTTATTTGTAACAAATATATCGAGGCATCCTAACGGTAGGGTGCCGACGCACGCGACACGACTTGACGGTACTTAACCAAAAATAAAAACAATAAAAAACTAACCGAGAGGTTAGCGCTAGAAAGTCTTGCTCGCGTAATTGAGTAAGATGAGGCTAGAAGTTGGCCAAAACTAAAAGGTGCTCACTCGCTTCATCAAATCATGAAAGTTCTATCTTGGGCGAGCAAAGCATGAAGGTTGCCACTTCTCGCGTTTAGTTTATAAGCGAGAAGTGGCACCTTCATGCTTTGCTCGCCCGAGATAGCACTTTAATGTTTTGATGGAGCGAGCAAGCATCTTCTAGTTTTTGCCAACTTCTAGCTTCATCTTGTTCAATTCCGCGATCTAAAACTTTCTAGTACTTACTTCTTGGTTAGCTTTTTATTGTTTCTATTTTTTGTAAGTATCATCTAGTCTATCGAGCGCGTTGGCATCCTATCGTTAGGACGCCTCGATATAAGTTCCCTTAGTTTTTTATTTAGTTTCATTTAATTATTTCCTTTATTTCTTTAGCTGATCGATTAAGCTTTTGTTTGCATTTTATTTGTTTAACTGTTTACATATTTAATTCCATTCAAGAATTTTAATTTTGAAAAAATAATTATTTTAAATACTTTCCTTGAATAAAAAACTTGCTTTTTAAAATTTGTTCGTAAATAAATTTATTTTTTATTAATTTAAATATTTCATTAACATTCAGTTTCTTGTATAAAATTTTAAAGGCTTATGCATTATAAATTAATTACCTCATTAACAAAAAAAGGTTTTTTAATAAAAGGAACGACAATCATGCAAAAACCCCGACTGTTTTATTTGAAAAATATATTACAAATTTTTATTTCTTGCATAATTAAAAAGAAATTTGGAAGGAATTTCATATTTGAATAAAATTATGAATCGAAACAAAAAATACATGATCTATCACTTTTTCGTTAGACTTATTTTTTCAAAAATGTTGTACTCCTTTTCAAAGATTTTTATTAAAAACCAAAGTTGAATTCCGCTCTTTTGTATTTTTTACAACTTTCTTCTAACTGCAATTCATAACACAGTAGACAATTAGACATAATGTAAAAATTACAATTGAACATGACAAGTCAAAACTCTCATCTAGGTACATGATGTTGAAGTAAATATTTCTTCTTGACAAAGGAAGATATTTAAAAATAATTTACGCCTAGCGTAAATACCCCCTAAAGTTTGACGTAAGGTGGTCATTTTCGCGTTGCAGCATATAAGTAAAGAAGTCTTACGTCAAAACGAAGATAGTGAGTTTCTTCACACAAACAGCAGATTTGGCTTAACCCATGTTTCCCTCTCGACGGATTATTCACCTTGGCGCACGGAATATTTCCTAGATTAATTTTTTTACGTAAAAAAAGGGTTGTTCACTAAAATGTAATCATTTTTTCTCGACGATTGAGATTGAAAAAAAGGTTTAAAAGTGTAAAATTAAAAATGTGAAGCATTTAAAAAATTCTGAATTTAAGAATCAAATCTTAAACAATAAAAAAATTTAACATTGAAATTTAATTTGGTTTTGAATATAAGGGTTTAATATAGTAAAATTAACAACTGTAAGACTTCTAACTTGATCTTGCTTAGATTAATGGCCTCCAAAATCTGATGATGCCCAAATACGAACATTTAGGATTCTGCATTTCAAATTTCAATTTAAAACTTTCAAAATTAAATAATTTGAATTTATCCGGCTATACTTGAGGCATATTAAAAATTTAACAAATATTAAGGCTTGAATTTTTAATTTATCAAATCTATGACAAATTTCAAATAATACAATTCTTGAAATTTCTGTTCTTAAAATTACTCAATTTGAATGTTTTAAATTGAGAATATATTAACAATTTTCAATTTAAAATTCCTCTCATTATAAAAAGTTTTCGATTTCGAAGGCTTTACATTTATTCCAATTTTTGACGAGGTTTAAAATTGAATAATTTGCTTATTACAGATCAAAATTATTTATATCCTAAAGCTGCAAAAAATGTATTGCCGAATCATACGTGATTTCATTTAAAACGTTTAAAATTAAATAATTTGAATTGACAGGTTATACTCTAAGAATATTCGAAATTTTACAAATACTGAGATTTTGAATTTTAAATTTATAAACTAGTTTCGTTTAATAATAATTATTTTATTTTTACGCTTCTAAAAGAAAATAATTACACGGTAATTTTTATTGTTTTCATTTAAAATTTCTCTTATTTAAAACCTTTTAATTTCAAAGGCTTTGAAGTTATAATCCAATTTTTGAAACTGAATAATTTTGAATTAAATAATTATTCAATTGCTAACATACATGTAATTTGAAATAAAATTTATCAACTTCAAAGTCTCAAACCTATATATATATATATATGTCTCAAACATATATGTATTCAATTCAATCAAATTTAAAATTTAACGACAGTTTCATTTTAATTTAACTAGATCGCAATTAAATTTAACACCATTTAACATCATTAAACATTTACAATTTTAAATGAACTTTACTTAAATTGAACTAAATTTTACTTAAATTTTGAATTCAATTAAAATTTATTTACTTTTTTAAATCATCTCAATTGTATTCACACATTAAATTTAGTTTTACATAATAATTTTAAAAATTGCACTACAATCAATCTTAAAGTACGAATAGAATTGTTTTAAAAATTATTCACTTAGTATCTAGTATCCCGGCTTTTTTCTAGAATAATAAATATTTTGTCTTAAAAATTTGGAAATGATAGCGAACATGCTAATGGACGTCCCTGTACACTTTTTGTGGATTACTAAACAAAAAATTTTATATTGCTGAATTCGATTAATTTCCAATGACGCTTAGGAATTCGTATCAATTTTATCAGTGTTACATTCCTCCGGCTTTTTCCCTAGATTAATAAATGTTTTGTGTTCAAAATATGAGGAATGATAGCGAGCATGCTAAAGGACGTCCCTGCACACTTTTTTTGTGGGTCAATTCAAAAAAATGTGGATTTTGCTAAAAACGTCTGTGTATGTTTGGAGGTTATGTGTGTTATAATTCTATGCCATAATTATTCTAGAGTGCTTACCGACAGCATCGGTACGACAGAGAACTATATCTTCGGAATGACAGAGAGCTGGAAAATGACCCTAACCTAAAAATAATGCACATCGTAACAATTTGTATTTAGCACAATAATTTTCTTTAGTTACTATTCCTCAAAAAGAGTCCAGGGACTTACTTTATAAGATTTTATAGCAACTCCGAATTCAGTTTTTAAAAATTTTCATTTTTGTGGAAAAAAAGCAAGGGGAACTGTACTCGATTGACCACATGACGAAGTATCACATGCACATTAAGCCGAAAAGTAACAAATAGAAAACTGTAAGGTTAAAAATCAAACTAGCTTGTAAAAAATTCTCCTTTTTGGCCTAAAAAATGAACGATTTGGTTGAATTTTTTTTAAATTAAAATTTTAACTATTTTGTTGAAAATTCGTAGTAAATTCGAAAATTCGTTTTATCAAGTGTCGATAAGGCTGGTACCTCTGGAGAATAATCTTACCATGTTTCTGTCCAAGTTCCACTAAAATTCAAACTGGATAAATGCAAACATTTTGTTAAAGCAAACTAATGATTAAAGTTGATAATTCATTCATAATTAATGATTAATGCAGTTCGAAAACGCGAAATTTACTATTTGATTTATTGTCTACTAAAAAAACGTATCAAGGTACAATTTCCAGAAGTTTTCATTTTTTAAGGTGAAAAGTAATAAATACGAGGGTAGTTCAATAAGTCCTTAGAATGAAGTATAAAAACAATTTTTTTTTTGGGTAAATTTTTTTTTATTTTTCAACATAATCTCCTTGGAGCTCTATACACTTGGTCAATCACTTTTCAAGTATTTTTAATTCTTCAGAAAAGTGCGTTTTCGGAAGTTCCTCAAAATAAGCACTTACAGAGGCAATGACGTCTTCGTTTTCTAGAAATCTCTGTCCACCGAGCCATTTTTTCAAGTTTGGAAATAAGAAAAAGTCACTGGGGGCTAAATCTGGTGAATACGGTGGGTGTTCGACCAATTCG
>NC_046662.1:117708933-117712265 GCF_010883055.1 Belonocnema kinseyi | reverse complement strand
CTCGTGGACCCTAAGAACACGGAGCGACCCAAGGACAACCGCCTTCTGCATTTTTCCCGCAAGTGTTCTAGCATATTGTTGACACGCAGGGATGCTTTTTACACTCGAATCGTAGCAATCTAGCAAGTCGTGATTCAGTCGCTCCGTCCACCCAAAGGCCACGAGATCCCGCTGATCCATCGCATTGAATCCATTTTCATTGGCTCCCCCAGCTCTAGATTGGTCGGCATTGTTGGCCGACCCATTGTTGGGAGCCCTGCGCGTTCTGCTGTTTTGAACCGCACTTACTACAACTATGTTTGGTGTTGTCATTGTTGTTCCCACGAGAAGCTAGGGAAAGGGGTTCGTCCATCCTTGTAGAGCCCCGCATGCAAGGATAAGGCTGCTTACTCTGAGAGGTCGCCTGGTATGCCAGAGTCACCGTTCTAAACACCTCACCCAGGTGCCATTTAGCTTTCGGCACGGTTTTCACACCTCCGCTTGGGGGTTAATTCCTTCGGGACCACCCCTGGACAATTGTCCGCGACTGCCTATTTATTTTTGTAACCATATTCAGCAGAAACCCTTGGTACAGGGCAACCCGAGGACGCGTTCGGTGGCTTTGTCATAGGCCCTTCTGTTTGATTCTAGAGAAATCAAAACCGAATATATATATATATATATATGCAAAACCACAAACTTAGCTGCTGCGCTAACTACAGGTATGTGGTGCATCTAATCTCATGTCGTATCTAGGATCTAATATCAGAGACAAAGAATATCTTTGTCAGAGATGAGTTGGGAGGTTGCTCATGTAATGGAATAAGAGACTCTGTCAAAATCCGACTACTAAAAGCGCCCTCTTGGTTTGTGGGTCAACTCCTCGAAGTTACTTCGCAGTTTCCGGCATTTTTCAGACGTTCCGCGTCAGTAATTGCTCAAGTTAGAGAATTTTAAAAATGAGTGACCACCGCAGCACAGTGGTCGGAAAACCCAAAAAAATGGTCAAAATTCGAAAAAAAAATTTATTTTTGTAATTTGAACTGTTGCAGTCGGCAGAGTAGGATCCTCTGCGTTCATTTGAGATAGCAGATGGATCTCATTGCCTCATAATAACGTTACGTTTTAGTGCAAACTTAACCTATTCTCGCGCTGCGTTAAAAAATCAAACAAGTGATTAAGTGCCTCTCAGTGAAAATGTTCACAAAATCTCTTTGATTTGGGGGTTTTCAGTGCACTAAGGTGGATTCCTTCAGTGAAGGTATGTATAATTTAAATCGATAACTTGTAAAATTCTATCTCATTAACACAGTTCTATAAATATATAATAATTTTGTGGAAAACTATGTAAAGTAAGCTGTAATCAATTGTCTTAACATATGACAAAAGTTAATTATCCTGTAGTATCCTATCTAATGAACACCTGCATAGTATGACATACTTTTTTCTGAAAATTCATGACAAAATTAGCTGCGGATAGCTGCGGATGAATAAGTATTGGACTATATGTTGACTACGTGTCGCGTTATCTCATTATTGTAGACTATTCTAGGCAGATGGTGACCGCAAACTGGGAAAATATGACTTTCTTGGTTCAAAATAAGGTACGGCCCAAAAATATTGACCGATTTATAAATATATAATTTATATAAACAAATTATTTGCTAACAAAATTTTTTCTACGATTTTCCACAATTTTACGTTTATTAAGTTATATTACAAGAAATTTGGATAAAAACAATATTATGATGAATAAATTTCTTCTTGAGATTATGACTGTTAATATTATAAACAAGTTAAATAAACAAATGCATTTATCTGTGATTTTTCGATTCAAATTTTTTTTTCGATTTCAATTTTTTATTAAGGAACTTTGTGATAACTTTAGCAAAATTCATAATTTTTTTATTAATCTTATGATTTTTAAAACAACTTTAATAAACAAATGCATTATTGGGGCATCTGTCGACGGAAAAATTCTTTTTTTATTTTTGATGTCAGACTTTTTAATTGGGATCTTCATAATAAATTCAGCAACATACCTGATTAGTTGATAAGTCTGACAATTCTGTTTTCTGAAACCACAATGGATAGCCCAAAAAAATACCCTCCAGACTACACCCGAGGAGAACTCTTCAATCTTTTAAAAAAACATTTGCACGGCGATGCCAACAACATTTATTCAATTATTGAGTTGGAATTGTCGAAAAAACTGAACTTTAATTTTAAGTTGACAAATGAAAAAAGACAAATCGTGTCGAAATTAGTACACACTTTTCGAACAAGATGGCTAAGAGTTTTCTGGAAAGAAGAATAATGTTTAAAAAATAATAAAGATTGGCTGGAAAAATTCGTAATGCTCAATGATGCCCATCGAAATTTTCCGGAGTCTCAAGAAAATACTGGCACAGGTCGTCCTCCGGTTAGTTTTGCTGACAGCGCTGAAAGGACAAAGCGCAGGAAAACTGAAAATCTTCGAACTCAAAACACCTGCGAAGAACTTGTCCACCATATTGGATCCGCAATTTTGAATTTCAAAAATCTGAATTTACTATCATAATCAGCGACCTCGAAAACGTAAGTACACCGAGTTTTAAAAAGATTGAATGACTTTTCCCAAAATTTGTCCGCTATATTGGATCCGCCATTTTTAATTTCGAAAATCTGAATCTAGTATCGTAATCAGCGACCTCGAAAACGTAAGTATACCAAATATTATTGAATTCCGATAACACCTTTAATTTTGGCCAGTTTTTTAGGTTTTCCGATCACTGTGCGCAGTTACAATTACAGGTGTTACCATAAATGTAAATGATATACTGCATATTTATTTAACACTAGAATATTAAGTGTTTATTATATAATTATTCTAATTATTCACAATTATTAGTGAGTAGTTATATAATGAAAACAAATTATTTATTTTTTAAATTAAAATTTAAAATATATCGTTACACAACTATTTATATGCTATAAATCATAAATTATGACTTATAATTTTAATACATTACCGGAAAAAGTTTTATGTTCACCTATTTTTCAATGACTGATAAGTTTTATTTATTTTAATTATGACAGAGCTAAACATTTTTCAAATGTTGAATACTATCAAAATTCTGTACAAAATCAAGCAGAGAATAAAGTCAATTTGTCCATTTTATAAAGAATTTTGAGATTTCTTTAGAAACAAAAAAATAGTATATTGTCAATTATAATACCTTAAATTTTTCTCTAAAACGTTAAATTTAAGTTACCATTATGGCATATTTTTATCAGTTACAGATTGTATTAATTAATATGCAGTTTGTAGCTAAAATACATATATACTTTTACAGATTTATAGTGTTTTAAAA
>NC_046662.1:117701423-117708833 GCF_010883055.1 Belonocnema kinseyi | reverse complement strand
ATACTTTCAAAAACTTCATTGTTTATTATCAGTGGCGTTGTTTGTCAGGAAACAGGTTAATTTGATAAAAATGCTTGAACATTTTAAAATGTTACAAACTTTTTATTCAGAGCTTTTTGCAACATTATTTTTAATTGTACGATTTAAATGATTGATGGCACTTTTACCTTGAAATAAGAATCATATATTTAAGAAAATTTAACTAATATATACACACAAAATACTACCTTAAAGTGTACAGTTATTCCAATAAAATAGAAGGAAACAGTAATATAAGTACTAAATATTTTAATGTAATATGCGCGATTGCAAATTCCTAAATATTAAACTGCAAACGGTTCCACAACATAGTCTTAAGTTTGAGATATATATGACCCATATTTATGCAAGACCTTTTAGGTTTGAGCCCCTCAATTACTTGCGGGGAAAACCTAGAAAGCATTCTTCTGGAATTAAGTAAGAACCGTATATATCTTTGCCTATAGTCCGTATACCTGGTTGAACCTAATCAATTTTGAAAATTTTTCTCCTTTTATGGTCTATTTCTGTTGTAAGAACACTCGGTATAAATGGCTGCGTAGCTGTGAGCCCAAAATTACGAAAATAGAATTAGCACCTTATTACGGTTAAAACACTGATTAAAAAAGTCATTGTTTAAGTTTTGTAATTTTCCATAATAAAACATTCATTTTCTTTAAAAAAAGGCAAATTTCAAACGATAAATAGTTCAATTGACAAACGAAAAAGAATGGAATAAATGGAATAGTTGAATTGTCAGTTAAAAAAAAATAATATTTTCAACAACAAAAATGAATTTTCAACAGAATGCATGAATTTTTACCCACTTACCTTGAAGAAGTCAAAAGATAAATTTTCAACCAAAAATGAAATAGCTGAATTTTCAAATAAAAACATTAATTTCCAACAATATAATTTATTTTGTATCCAAAGAGCTAAATATGCAACTAAACAAGAATCGAGTTTCAACAAACCCTTTCAACTATTAACTTGTAATATTCTTTAAGTTTGACCTGCCAAATGTTTCAATGTATACAATTTTAAGTATTGCTTCAAAATTGTTGAGTTTCACATTACAGTTTAAAATTCATTATTTAACTAAGCATTGGTTTTAATGATTTTTTCAACTATAAAATGTTATTATAATAAACAAATTTTTTAAATTCATTATTTTCAGTTTTTAGAACAATAATACTTTGATAATAATAATATGAATAATTATACCTAATTATTTTAATATATATTATTTAAATTTCAAATTATTATTATTATGTTTTCTTAATAGATTAAGAGTTTGTATAATTATAATTCAAGGATAATTTTCAAATTCAATTTACAATTTTAAAGCATAAGTTTCTGTTAAGAAAATTAAGAGAAAATGTTCTCAGCAAGTATCGGTCGCTGAAGAAAAATTTCTCTAAATATCATTTTCGAAGCAATGTTTTTTGGCTTCTGAAATTGGTTTTATTGAAAAAGGGTTAAGAGCATTTTTCAATTAATTTTTATGTACAGAAAGTTTTCTTTTGATTTTGATTGAAAAATTAAATACCTAAATTTAATATCATATATACATGCATACATATATGCGTATGTATACATATATAATAATAATTACATCATTTTCATACATTTCTTTTAATGTTTAACAAAGTTCTATTTGTTCACACGATTTTCATTTGCTCAAGCAGTTATTTTTCGATAACTATAAAATAGAAGACATATAATTGATTACGATTTCGAAAGTATTTTTGGAAAGGCTATGTCTAGCCGTCCCGAATTTCGGGACGACTAGACGGAAATCAAGATAAATGCTGGTCATCCCGAAATTCGGGACGACTGGCCTATTTTTACCATTTGGCTAGTCGTCTCACAAAGGATGCATTTTATGAAATTTTTCCTTTTAACTAAACAAAAATTACCGAAAATGTTAATCATACCGAAATTCGGGACAAGTAGCCTATTTTCATCATTTAGCCAATAGTTCTGAAAAAATGCTAATAGTGCAATTATAGTTGATAAAATATAGTGAGTTTCAGTCCTCGAGCCTCGCGCTATTTTTGTTTCTTATCATGATTAATGTAAATTTAATTTAAAACATTTTTATTACAGAGTGTGACCTTACATTATTTCTTTGACCATTCACATGAGTGCCTTCCCGCCCCCCACGGGGCATTGGAAAAGGGAAATTTTCTCAAACATAACCTAACTTTTAGTTTTCTTCGTTTCTGATATTTTGCTAGGGACAACTAGCAGTTTTAATAATCTTTGGCTAACTCAAAAGGAGTAAAATTTAAAAAATACATCATTTTCGGGAAGACTAGAAAATAGCGAAAATAGGCTAGTCATCCCGAATTTCGGAACGACTAGCCAAATGGTGAGAAAGGGCTAGTCGTCACGAATTTCGGGACGACGAGACTCTTCATTTTAGAAAAGTAATTATTGAAACAAATTATATTTGTTTAAACAATTAAAAAGTGGTAAATTTATTCTTTCTATACGCTATAAAGTCAGACACATAATGCTGTGTTCTATTTTATTGCAATTTTCTTAGTTACCGAAAAAAACTTCTTAAGCAAATAAATATTGTTTAAAGAAAAAAAATTCTTAAACATATTAAAATAAATGTGTCAAAATTATATAATTATTCAACAGAAAGTAGCATATGATACCAATTTGAATAAAATTGGACATCTCTGGCACAATTGAAAAAAATGTTGAAAATAAACATTACCTAATTGTTCAAATAATTACATAATATTTTTAGGCAAATTTACTACTCCAAAGAATGACAAAATATTGCATTTCAATAAGAAAATAAGATTATTTAAAAAATGTCTGGGGAATAAGTGATTGCTTAAATAATTTACATTTGTTTAAACAATTGAACATTGTTTTAAAAGTCATAGTAAATATTAAAATTGTATATAAATGATTATTTGTATGAAAACGACGACGGGAATTGCTGAAAAATAACAATAATGATATCTGCGACAATAATTGTTATCTTGCTGATAACAAAATTACAAAAATGTTTTGTCCCGTGTTTTATTCCTAATGAGGACAAAAGGCCCCCCGCAGGCAATGCTCGACATAGTGCTCTCGGTCAGTCGCACCGACGCGACGTAAAGGGAAGTATATTTAATAGAAAAATAAAAAATTTCCTATTCATATTTGGAAGAGATAATTTCGCATGAAAGTTAATCAAGATTTATTCAAGTTTTCGAGGCTACCTCAAAGTTAATTCAGAAACTGGTTCAAAAATTTCAAAATTGAAAAATGTTATGTTGAAATATTTTAAAATAAATAATTTTCAATATGAAGCAATTATAATTCAATTATTTGTTAACGAAAACTAAATTGAATGTTTCAATGTTTGTAAATGTTTTAATTCAGTATTCAATAGGAAAATTCAGAGCTCTAAAACTGTCACCATTCAAAAATTTCGAATTTTCATATATTTTCATTTTACACAATCCAATTTTAAACTTTTCAATTTCAACCAGTTCATTTAAAAAAAGGGCCGGATTTTGGGGCGTGCTAGCCGTGCGTTTGCACAGAATGCCTTGGTTGAGGGGGAGGGAGCATGCGATTTTACTCCCTGCCTTCCTCGACCTGTTTTCCGGTTTCTGGAAAGGTGACAACTTGGTACCTGTTTGTCCAAGTCTAGTCTCAAGATCAGTAATAGCTTTTTCACTTATCCATTCAAAGATCTGAACTAAGATTGTCTTTCGATGATCATTTCTTTCGATACTTTGTAAATTTATAATAATGATTAATCATTTAAACAATTTTCATAAACATATTGAGAGGTGAGGTATTTTTCAATTGATAAACACACTTTTTTTTTTACTAAGTTAACTATGATTGTCTTTGCGATGACTCTTTCCTAAGGTATTTGTTAAATGTACAAGAATGGTTAATTATTTAAAGAACTTTCATAACAAATTCAGAATTTGGCTATTTTTCAAACGAATAGGATTAGTTTTTTTACAAATTTAATTAAGAACGTCTTTCCGATTAATTATAATAATCGCATTTTCAAGATTTATTATTTAAACTACTTTCATGAGAAAATTAAGAGTTTAAGCATTTTTTGAAGATTAGGCCTAATTTGTTTACTGAATCAACAAAGAATATATTTCCAATCACATTTTCGTACGACAACTTGCACATTTACAATAATGATTTATTATACAAATAAATTTCATAAACAAATTCAGAACTTAACTTTTTTTAGATTTTGGACCATTTGATCATTTTAAACAAATTAATTTTTATACGAAAATGTATTTACTATATATTTAAAAAGAATTAAAAAAGAAATTAAAGCTCTATAATGGTAAAAACTTTCATTTTCATTAGTTTCAGTAAGTATCTATTTTTATTAATTTCTTAAAGTAATTTCATAATCCCTTCAGTTAAATATTTTGCTTTATTAAGATATTCTGTAGTATATTTTCTCTTGCAATACTTTTCTCCATATATTTTACTGTGATTATTCAGTCGAGCATATAACCAGTAATATTATCACTTATTGTAATATGATTTTTTATGTTTAAATCCACGCTGGAACAGAGGTCTCTCAACTTCACATTGTTAACAGGAATATCAATACAATAATTTTTAAATAAATAACTTACATCGATTACAATTTTTCTTCGCGTAATATTTCATTTTTTTCCGTTGTAGTCTGCTTTACAACTTTTTGCAAAGACAGGAAATGTAATTTTTCATAAACATTAAAAATTTTTAATGACAGAACTTAACAAATTTCATCGTGAACTTTGACAATTTTTCAATCCATTTTTTTTATCTTTCGTGTAAGATTTATTATTAGGTGTTAAAACTGAGACTTGGCGAAACGAAGCGCTGATTCTGGGCCAAGCATCGATGGAGGATCAGCAAATATAAAAAGCCAATATAGGCTGCCAGTACTGGCTCAACATTGGACTGATTTAAATAAAACATGGTTTGCCGTGGTAAAAGTGACACTTCGCCCAGTAATGTGCCGTCACTGGGCCAGACTTTGGCTGATTCTCGTGAAACATGGTTCCCCGTACTAAAAGTTAGACTTGGCGCAATAAAGTGCCGATAATAGGCCAAGCATCGGTAGAGGATCGGCAAATATGAATAGCCAATATAGGCTGCCAACCCTGACTCAACAGTGGACCGATTAAAATGCCGATATTGGCCCAATAACTTTAGCCGATCTTTGGCTGCCAAAATTGGACTAACACTGAGCCGTGTATTCAGCTCCGGCAATTCGCACTTGGGAAAATATTTTAGTATTATTCCATTCACAATTAAGCCATTATTTGCCTTTCGTGGTGTAGGCGTGACTCACTGAGCGTGGAAGGGAGTAATGTGAGGAAAGAGGTGCAGATCTTTAAGAGTTCAGATTGATCTAGAATAATCCTCGATTTTTACATTCTCCTCAGAGAAGGTATTAGATTTGTGTAAAATTGGTTCCCCCAGTTTTTGTCGAATGTCCACGTTTTTAGATCCCCTGAATCCGAAAAACAGATTTTTACGAATGTGTTTGACGCCTAATTAATAATTAAGTTTCTTTTGCGCATGTAAAATGAGCGGCTGACAATAAAAAGTGGAAATATCTCGTTGGTGAGTAAGAAGCAGCTATAGAAAAGTGCCTAAAAAATGGATATAATTTCACGGCTATAAAAAGTAACAACAGAATATTGGATGTAAAAAGTAGACAACGGTGCTTAGGCCGTAAGAAAGGGGAACAGAAAAACTTGGCAGTAAGAAGTAGATAAACGTCTTTTTGTCGGTGAATCGGCTCTGTTACACGCTGCAAAGACAAACCTCGTTCAAAGCCAAAATTGCACGAGGACGAACCCGACCTCGCCCGACTGGACAATTCGCTTTCAGTGGCTAATTAGCTATTAGGAGTTTTTCGGTAAACTGAATTTTCACTGAATTTTGAAGGACGTCCAGGCTGTCAAGAGAATAAAAGAAAGTTCGTGGCAACGTCTTAAACGATTGCTTTGCGATGAATTCGAAGGAAAAATCGAAAAGAGATTACAAAACATTTTTTATTGTTTCCTAAAATTTTTTAAAATTGTGTAAAATATTTTTTAGACTTTTGAAATTTTTCTATATTACATAATTTTAGAAAAATTAAGGAACGTAATTTTTTAAAAGCCCTTTTGTGAAATTTTGTTGCATATTTTTTTAAAAGTTTATGTTAGTTTAAATAATGTACTTTCAAATTTGAGTGAATTTAAGAGACGATCAGAAATTCTAAACGATTAAAAAATAATTAAAACTTGTAAAGATTTTTGAAGAATTTTGTAAGTTTTGAAGAAAATTAAAAAAACTTAGGTTCCGTGGAATAACTTTAGAAGATTTTTAAAAATGAAGAATTTTAAAAATGTAAAGAATATACTTTAGGAGCTGTAAACGAATCTCGAAAGGTTTCAAGAGCATGATCAAATTTGCTTTAAATGCTTGCGAAAATTTAGAAGATTATAAGACAATTTTTTAACATTTTGAATGATATTTCCAAATTTTGAACAAAATTTGAGTCAGTTAAAAATATTCTCAGGAATTTAAGATGAGTCAAACAGATAAGAAATATTCAGAAATTTGAAAACATTTTAGAAAATGTATGTGTTTCGAAGTTGTATAATTTTTCCGTAATATTTAAAAAATTATATTTCTATTTTATGCATAACCGAAATACTGCCGTCGTTCAAGCTTAGACTTCAACCAGGTTTCAAAATTTAAAGTAAGTTTTTCCCAAAACCATAAAATGCCCCTTAGGTATCTAGGCAATCAAGATTCAGGAAGGAAAAGTTTGCACGAAGGCTTAAATGATTTGAGTGAACCTTCCTTCAATCTTCACTGACAGTGTTGCAATTTTCAAACGCTTGTTCCCGCAATCCCTGCAGTTGGCAGTTGGCTCAGAGTTGCGAAACGAACCGAACGAACTTTATTATAGCTATGTGAATCTTTATTTTTTTTACAAGTCCAACTTGAATATTCACCTCTTTATCAGTGTACTTATAGATGTCTTCATAATAAATATATTTAAAGGATTTTTTTTTACTTTTATTGACTTTACCAGAACTCTTTATATTTTCACGAACTTTCTAAACTTTTTTAACTTTTGAACTTTCTGAACAAAGGACGCGCTAAATCAATTGTGCATTCAAACAGTATGAAATATTTCTTCATTTCTTACCAATTTCGTAAACATTCCTAAGAATCTTTGAAAAGGATTGGAATTCAACCTAATGTTTTTTAATATTCTGTAAAAGAAAGCAATTTCTTTAAAATATCCTAGAATCTTGTCTGACACATCCATGGACATAGGAAACACGGTATTTGGCATGCCATTGCGGGGTTGATGCAATGAGGGGGGGGGGGGGG
>NC_046662.1:117695731-117701413 GCF_010883055.1 Belonocnema kinseyi | reverse complement strand
CGCCATCTTTTGATGTGCCGCGACAAACATGGCAGCGCCTACATGTTTATATTTTCATGCACAGTTTGTTAGCAAAAATGCTCGTGTGCATAATCAAGTGGCACATCGTAAGATGGCGGCTCTCCCCACTCATGGAATTCCCCCTCCTCCCGTGGATTCAACCCCGCACGTCCATGTAAGGATGGCATGCCTAGTTCCGTGTTTCTTATGTCCATGGACACGTCTGATATATTCATGAAACTTTTTTCAATTTCCTTAAAAATCTTATAATAATTATATTTATATAAATAAGAAACTGATAATACTTATTTTCTTGTTTTTCATTCTCAGAATTTAATTTCAACTCGGAATAAAGTGTTTGAAAACTTTCAACAAATAAATATTTATTCGAAATTTCCATGTTATGTCATTATGAATATCTTCATTTATTTTTTATGGTAGTGAAAAAAGTTTTAAATTTGGGAATTGTAAGTAGTACTTAGGTTAAGTAACTTCAATATTTGTATGACTACAAAAATATTTCAAAAGCCTTTATTGTTAAAAAAGTTGTTTGATTTATTTAAAGATAACACTTTATCTTAAAACCCCTTTTTTATTTAGGAAACGTCTGTTATGTTTTCAAACATAACATACAAGATTTGACGTAACGGCGATGAGGGGAGGGCCGAAATCAAATGTTACGTTCTGTCATATTGCGTAGGGAGGGGGGGGGGGGCATTTTAGTAACTAATGAACATATTTTTATAATATTTATGCTTGATTCTGCCGTAGGGTCAATCATGGTATAAAAAACCGATGTGAAATTTTGAATAAAAACGGTTGCACTTTGTATATATTAATTTAAAAAATGAACTATATTAATACTTTAAAAAATTTTCCAATATATTATTTGAATTTGATACACATTGACTTTTATTTTTAAAATTCTTGTAAGTTGTTGGTAATTTTTCTAATTTTACGGTATTTTTTACCGTATTTTGCCTTAGGAAATAGATTTCACAAATAAAATTATAAAAATATCTTCATTACTGAGTAAAAGGCTATGAAAACTTGCCGTTAAAATGATACCAAATTTTTTCAATGTTAACAAACGGTTGTACAGGCTTTAAACTTTTGGACCAGTTGGAGAAATAAATATTTCTTTTATCGCTTTCAAGCATATGATTGTTCCCTAAACATCAAGCAGATTAAAGACACTTAAAAAATAAAAATAACAAATGTAAAAATTTCATTTTAGTTGTTTCTGAAAAAATCCGATACATTTTTAAATAAAATTCCTTTCTACATGCACATGCATAAAAGGCAACGTGACTATTGCCACTTGCAATTTAAAAAATTGATACTCTTGGAATCATTAATTCAATTGAGTTAAAGTTTGAACAAAAACTTATTTCAACCTTAAGCTGCAACTTTCTCACTGGAGTTTTTCCATTTCTTAACATTTGTTCGATAAACGAAGCGCTTGAAGGTTGAACTTCATGTTTATTACATTGTCTATAACACAAAATTAACAGTTTCAATGTTCATTAAAAAAAATGAACAACCTACAAACTTTTGTTCTTGTTTACGAAAAAGGGATTTCTCAATTGTCAAGTACGATAACTGACTTCAATTAAACAACCATAATTAATGAAAAAAATTGAACTTTTCCATTTAAGTCTAAAAGATCAAATATTTATTATTTAATAAGAATATTGTAAAAATTTTCTTCCGCAGGTAGTTTGGAAATGAGTTTTATTAAAAAATGTGCCGATTTTTTCAACAATAAAAAAACTGCATGCATTTTTTAACTTTCTTATTTCTATTTTTTATGTGTTTTTAATCTGCTTTATGTTCAGGCAAAAAATCAGATCCTGGAAAAACATAAAAGAAATATCTATTTCTGCAATTGATAGAAAAGCTTAAAGCCAAATCTGTAGTCCATTTATTAACATTTATAAAAGTTTTTGGTATGATTTCGAAGACAAAAGTCTTCATTAGTCTTTTACCAACTAATGGAGATATTTCTATAATTTCATTTGTTAAATCTATTTCCAAAGGCCAAAGATGGTAAAAAACATGTAAATTTAAAGAAATTACCAACTATTTGAAAGAATATTCTTAATAAAAGATAATGTGTATCATATTCAAATAAAATTTTGGAAATTTGATAAAATTATAAATATTGTTCATTTTTTAAAGTAATGTATAAACAACAGTTCTTATTCCAAATTTCACGGCGTTTTTTGTACCATGTTTGACCCTAGGGAAGAATAAATGAAAAAACATTCTGAAAATATGTTAATTAGTTATTGAAATGCCCCCCCCCCCATGCAATGTGACACAGACCGTAATATTTCTTTTTGGCCTCCCCCTCATCGCCGTTACGTCAAATTTTTTATACTATGTTTAAAAACATGAGAGACGTTTCCTAACCAAAAAGGATTTTTGACATGAAGTATTATCTAAAATAAATAAGACCATTTTTTTAAAACAAAAGGATTTTCAATCTTTTTTTAGTCATATATATATATATATGGAAGTTACCTTGCGTAAGTACTACTTACAATTCACAAATTTAAAACAATTTTTCACTACCATACAAAATAAAAAATGAAATTAATAATGACATAAAATGAATGTTTCGAATAACTATTTATATGTTAGAATTTTGTTATCACTTTATTTCTAGTTGGAATTAAATTCTGAGAATTGAAAGCAAGAAAATAAGTATTGTCAGTTTGTTTTTAAATTTATATAAACATAAGTATTATAAGATTTTTAAGAAAATTGAAGAAGGATTTTTAAATATATCAGATGTGTCAGAAAATATTTTCCGATATTATAAAGAAATTGTTTTATTTTATAGAATATTACAAAACATTAGGAAAAATTGTAGTCCTATTCAAAGATGTTTAGGAATGTTTAAGAAATTTGTAAGAAATCAAGGTATATTTCATCAATTTTCTGAAATGTTTTCAAATTTGTGAATATTTTTTATCTATTTGACTTGTCTCAAATACCTAAACATATTTTCAACTGTCTCAAATTTTTCTCAACATTTTAAAGTCATTCAAAATGTAAAAAATTTACATTATGATATTCTAAATCTTCGCAAGCATTTGAAACAAATTTGTTCATGCTCTTGACATTTCGAGATTCGCTTAAAGCTCCTAAAGTTTATTTTTAACACCTTCAAAAATTTTTATTTATAGTTATCTTCTAAAGTTTAAATTATTTTTGAATCTCTCGAATTCTACTTAATTTTTCCTAAATTTATTCGAATTTTTATATTTAAAAAAAAGTGATAATCTTACGGACTTGAAAATTTCGCTCTAAAATCTTTCACACTCTTTGCATAAAATTGTAGGAAATCGTTTGATATTTCTAAAAAACTTTCGCAATTTCCTTTTAAAGTTGGTTATTAAAAATAAAACATTGTTTGACATTTGCATACGAATATTAAAAAAATTCTTTTTTTATAATCTCGTTCTTTTCCTGATTGTTTCTTAATTCTGCAAAATTAGAAAAAGTTGCCTGTAGAATCATTTAGATTCTTCTTTGATAATTTTTGAAATCTTTTGTCAGGTATCGAAATGTTCTTAACTGATCTGTTGAAATGCATTTTTCAAAATAGAAAATTATTTCAAGGTTTCAGTTAAATTTATGATAATTCAATTTTTAACGCCGATGAACAGAAAAAACTGTCCCAAGACTCAAATATTTCTAAATTTTCAATGCATATTGCAATGTTGCCGAATAGTGTATCATGACCTTACAGAAAAGAAAAAACGATGACATAACCGGCGGTAAAAAATCTACACAAATTTGTGGCTGTGAAAAGTGGACACGCGAGTGTCCACTTTTGACTGCCGAGTTTTTCTATTTCTGTTTCTTACGGCTTAAGTACCGTTTTCTAATTTTTACTGCCAATGTTCTAAATTATTAATTCTAATTATATTTTAGTAATTAATTATCTTTTCACTTTTTATTATCAGCTGTTCACATTTTTAGAATTTTTAGATTTTTCACATCTTTAGAAGATTTCTAGAAATGAAAAGTTTTAAAGATGTGAAAAATATACTTTAGTAACAGCTGATAATAAAAAGTGAAAAGATAATCAATTACTAAAATATAATTAGAATTAATAATTTAGAACATTGGCAGTAAAAATTAGAAAACGGTACTTAAGCCGTAAGAAACAGAAATTTTTTAGAATTCGAGAAATGCAAAAATAATTTAAACTTTAGAAGATTTCTAGAAATGAAAAGTTTTAAAGTTTAAATTATTTTTGCATCTCTCGAATTCTAAAAAATTTCACTTTAAAATATTTAGCACTCTTTGCAGAAAATTTTAGGAAATCGTTTTTTATTTTTAAAAACCTTTTTCAATTTTCTCCTAAAGTTGATTATTCAACATAATAAATCGTCTAATACTTGCACACGCATATTAAGAAAATTCTTTTTTCTAATCACGTCCTTTTCCTGATTGTTGCTTGATTCTCAAAAATTACAAAAAGGTACCTTTGAAATAATTCAGATTCTTCTTTGATAATTTTTAAAATCTTTTGTCATGTGTTAAAATGTTCTTAAATAATCTCTTGAAATTTTATTTCGAAATAAAAAATTATTTTAATTATTTCTAAGAACCTAAAATTTTTTTAGTGTCAAAACTTACAAAAATCATTAAAAGTTTAAATTATTTTTTAATCGTTTAAAATTTCTGAACGTCTTTTAAACTTACTCAAATTTGAAAGTACATTATTTAAACGAACATAAACTTTTAAAAAAGTGCAACAAAATTGCACAAGAAGGCTTTAAAAGAATTATGTTCCTTAATTTTTCTAAAATTATCTGATATAGAAAAATTGCAAAAGTCTAAAAAATATTGTATACAATTTTAAAAAATTTGATAAAACCATAAAAAATGGTTTGTGATCTCTTTTCAATTTTGTCTTAGAATTCATCGCAAAGCAATCGTTTAAAACGTTGACATGAACTTTCTTTTATTCTCTTGACGGCCTGGATGCCCTGCAAAATTCAGTGAAAATTCAGACGTTTGTCCACTTCTTACTGCCAAGTTTTTCTGTTACCCTTTCTTACGGCCCAAGCACCGTTGTCTACTTTTTACAGACAATATTCGCTTACTACTTTTTACAACCGTGAAATTAGATCCATTTTTAGGCACTTTTCTATAGCTGCTTCTTACTCACGAACGAGATATTTCCACTTTTTATTGTCAGCCGCTCAAATATAATTTAAAATACTGTTGCGTACACGTCTCGCTTGAACATATACAATTTTGTATGCCAGATCTTGAATTTTTCTTAATTTCATTATGCACATTATTGTTACATTTATCTAAACCTTGAAATAAAAAACGTGATAAATGAAATGCTGTACAAAATTCGGATCAAATTCAGATAGACGAATTTCATTCTACCTTCATCTCGAAATACCTTAAAAATGTGTTTTTTACGTTTCATTAATATTTAAAAAATATTATAAGTACATTGTTGGACGAATTCACATTTCAATGAGAATAATAACTGGCAAATTCTAAATAATTGTATGTTGATTAAAAAAATTCCACTCATTTATATTGAATTTATCAGAATGTTCTTCCTTTGAAAAGAACAACTTCTGTAAATCATAATAAACGTGTTACGAAAATTCGATAAGAACAGAAATAAATATTGAAGTT
>NC_046662.1:117665566-117695721 GCF_010883055.1 Belonocnema kinseyi | reverse complement strand
CCCCCCCCCCCCCATCATGGAATACTCATCGCCAGTAATCTACATAGAGTCCTAGACTCCTAGAGACTTCCCGCCTATATTTCTATTTTTTACAACCTCAGGCCTGACTGTTTCAAAGGATAGTTTCCCGAAAGATGAATGGGCTAACTGCATTGCAGATTAGAGTCTCAAATATTTTCTACGCCACAGGCGTAAGCTTGTCAAAACTTACAAGGGGTCGTCCCACCGTGCTCCAAATGCGCTAGCGACTATTTACTTGCAAAATACCGATGTGTTTTACGCCTTTGGCATAGTACAAATTTAGGATGGTTTATATTGAAAGATTCCAATGCCGCTTTCGACGAACTAGCCTTTTTAAAATTCATAAGAGTTCATTAACATTTAACAAAAAGACAAAAATAAACGTTTATGACAAAAAATGAATAGGTAATAGAAACTTTAAAACTACTCAATTTTATTATTTTTTTGTCATGAAAATTATTCCGCTCTATTACACATATCTGAGATTATTAGAAGCTGGCAACGAGACTCTCTTAATTATTTTTGATAGTACAAAGAGTTACTATTTCATTTAAAAGTAGCTAATACCAATTTCTTAATGAATCTTTACATTCTTGATGTAATAATTACCATATGATTTAATTAAAAATGGTTAAAGATCTAGCACGTCAAAGTATGTCCATTCAAAAATGTGCACTAACTTATTTAAGTCCAATTGATTTTGACTTAAATTGACATTATTAAAAGCTGACCTTATTAAAACTTAAAATGAGATTATTAAAAGAACGGTTAAATGCCATGGAAATCGGAACAATTTCACAGGTTTCGCAAAGACTTCGCATAGATTTAAAAGATTTTATAAAGTCTTCTATTAATCGAGAAATAAGATTTCAAAGATTTCCGGTCGATTTGAAAGACTGCATAAAGACTTCAATCATTTTAAAAAGATTTCATGAAGGTTTTATTAATTTCACAAATATCACCGAATATTTCAAAAGTATTTCAAATAATTTGCAAAGACTTTTAAACAATTCACAAAAATTTCAATGATTTCGCAAAGTTGACAAAGATTTCAAAGATTTCGTCGAGATTTCAGATAGATTTGAAAGATTTCCGATACCTTTCAAATATTTGACAATGATTTTTAGAGAATTTACCAGTATTTAACAAAGAATTAAATGATTTCCCAAAGAGTTCAAATATTTCACAAAGATTTCAGATAGATTTCATAGATTGAACAATGATTTCAATAATTGCCTAATGATTTGGTAAAGATTTTGAGAGAATTCACTAAGATTTTAGAAAGATTTCACAAAATTTTCAATGATTTCTCAATGACTTTAAAGATTTCACAATGCTTACAAATATTTCGCAAAGATTTAAAATAGATTTCAAAGATTGAACAAATAATTCCAATGACATTCTAATGATTTTACAAAGATTTCAAACATTTCGGAAAGATTTAGGATATGTTTAGAAGATTTCACAGATATTTTCATTATTTCACAAAGACTTCTATTATTTCTCAAAGTTTTCAGAATTCTCAAAGATTTGGAATATTTTGAATAGATTTAAAAATTTTATTTCGCGAAAATTTCACGAAGAATTTACAAAAGTTGCAATAATATCTCAAAGATCTTATGAAGACTTTACAAAAATTTCAAATATTTCGCAAAGGTTTCTGATAAATATAAAAGAATTCAGAAAGGCTTCTATTATTCCACATAGCTTCCAGATAGATTTCAAAGATTAAACAAAGCAAGAAAGAATTGAAAGGTTTCTATATCCTACGATCGGATGAGTTTAAGCATTATCTTTACGAGTAGGCAAATCAACACTTTGGCCCTCCCTGGTCGATTTCTATGGGAGGCATTGGCCCCTGTGCCCCCTTGGCAAGGTTCCAACGAGTACCATTTCGCTGGCCCCATCACCCACGCAAATTTAACTTTTTTTCGGCCAAATACTTAGTGCAGAATTTGTTCAAATTTGTACAACCAAAATTAGAATTTGTGCATCACCGGAAGTACCTGATTTCTCAGAAAAGCACTGGCAGGGCCAGCGAAACGTTTTAATTTGTTCAAATTTGTACAACCAACTTCAACCCCTAAAAACTATCCCTTATGAGACAAACACCATGGCGGGGCCAGCGAAACGTTTCGCTGTCCCGAGATTATCCAAAATCAACTTTATATGGGTGCATTACTTTCGTCTTAATTTGTTCAAATTTGTGCAACCAACTTCAACCCCTAGAAACGACCCCCTGTTGAGCAAACATCATATTAGATACAGCGCAACGTACCGCTACGTACCCACTGTGCGAAAAACAACATGGCGGGGCCAGATAAACGTTTCGCTGGCCCTGACATCCAAAATTAAATTTAAAGGGATGTATTATTTTCGTCTTAATTTGTTCAAATTTGTGCGACAAACGTCAACCCTAAAAACAACTTTCTGTTGAGCGAACGTCATATCAAATCCAGCGCAACGTATCGCTAGTCCCGACATTATCCAAAATCAACTTTATATGGGTGCATTATTTCCGTTTTAATTTGTTCAAATCTGTGCAGCGAAATTCTACCACTATGACGTTTGCTCAACCGGGGGTAGTTTCTAAGGGTTGATGTTGGTTGCACAAATTTGAACAAATTAAGACGAAAATAATGCATTCATATAAAATTGATTTTGGACAATGTCGGGACTAGCGGTACGTTGCGCTGGATCCTATATGACATTTGCTGAACTGGGGGTTGTTTTTCAAGGGTTGAAGTTTGTTGTACAAGTTTGAACAAATTAAGACGAAAATAATGTACACATATAAAGTTGATTTTTGATAAAGTCGGGACGAGCGAAACGTTTCTCTAGCCCCGCCATGGTGTTTTTCTCACAGGGGGTACTTTTTAGGGGTTGAAATTGGTTGTAAAAATTTGGACAAATTAAAACGAAAATAATGCACTCATATAAAGTTGATTTTTAATATTGGCGGGGACAGCAATACGTCTCGCTGGCCCCGCCATGATATTTTCCATACAGGGGGGTAATTTTTTTGTGGTTGAATTTGATTGCACAAATTTGAAAAAATTGAGACGAGAATAATGCATCCATATAAATTTGATTTTAGATAATGTCGGGACTAGTGGTACATTGCGCTGGCTCCGATATGACGTTTGCTCAACAGGTGGTTGTTTTTTAGGGGTTGAAGTTTGTTCTACAAATTTGCATAAATTAAGACGAAAATAATGCACCCATATTAAGTTGATTTTGGATAATATCGGGTCTAGCGTTACGTTGCCCTGGATCCGATATGACGTTTGCTCAGCAGGGGGTTGTTGTGAGGGGATAAAGTTTGTTGTAAAAATTTAAACAAATTAAGACGAAAATAATGCACCCATATATAGTTGATTTTGGATAATGTCGAGACTAGCGGTACGTTGCGCTGGATACGATATGACGTTTGCTCAACAGGGTGTTGTTTTTTAGGGGTTTAAGTTTTTTGTACAAATTTAAACAAATTAAGATGAAAATAATGCACCAATATAAAGCTGATTTTAGATAATGTCGGGGCCAGCGAAACGTTTCTCTGGCCCCACCATGACGTTTTTCTCATAGGGGATAGTTTATAGGGGTTGAAGTTGGTTGCACAAATTTGAAGAAATTTGCTCAACAGGGGGTTACTTTTAAGGGGTTAAAGTTGATTGCCCTACCGAAAGAATTCTCTGAGTTTTCTTTAGCGAAATAGCCTGGCCCATTTGAATCTATAAACAAAGTCGATTTGAAACAAAATAGTCTCGGAGATAGTTTGAGAGATTTGGGTCCTTTTCAAGATCCTTTTAGTGGTCCTTTTAAAAGTGGTGCGATGGTAATATAATGTTCCTTTTGTATTCGTCACGTACCGGGCGGGCAGAGTTATTTACAGTAGTTGACCGTGGCTAATCCGCTCTCCCTTTTTAAATTTCTCTTCAAATTATTAACACTTTTTTTTTAAATTGGTGAATGTTCTCATTATACTTATTTATAATTATAACTTATATACTGATATACAATTTTCTAGTTGAATTCAAAAATGTTGTCTTTTTTGCATACCTCATTCCATTTACGAGAAACGTGTCATTAATTCCAATTTTAAGCATTAAAAAAAAAGTTAATTATCTAAAGTTATCGAAACCCGTAGATTCCGAATTATTATGTTTTAGGCTGTTAACTATGAAATAAAAAAAATGTACTTCTAAATTTTAATCCGAAAGCTTAACAAAGGACCCTTGAGTGTCGGCTACTCTATTGAGATGACCCCTCTGCTTGTTATTTATGATCGTATTCTTTTTTCAATTTCGGAAAGGATATTTTAAAGCCTTCAGACCATTTAAACGAGCTTCCCGGATCTTTAAAAATATCAACCTGAGTGCCTGCGGAGAATTTCTCAGAGCTTGTTTGACCTAAAGAATTTTTAGTATATACTCAAAGATTCTTTTCGGTAGGGTGCACAAATTTGAACAAATTAAGACGAAAAAAATGCACCGATATAAAGTTGATTGTGGATACTGTCGGGACTAGCGGTATGTTGCGCTGTATCTGATATGACATTTGCTCAACAGGGGGTAGTTTCTAGGGGTTGAATTTGTTTGTACAAATTTGAACAAATTAGAACGAAAATAATGCACCCATATAAAGTTGTTTTTGGATAATGTCGGGGCCAGCGAAACGTTTCGCTAGCTCTGCCAGTGTTTTTCTAAGAAATCAGGTACTTCCGGTGATGCACAAATTCTAATTTTAGTTGTAAAAATTTGAACAAATTCTGCTCTAAATATTTGGCCGAAAAAAAGTTAAATTTGCGTGGGTGATGGGGCCAGCGAAATGGTACTCGTTGGAACCTTGCCAAGGGGGCACAGGGGCCAATGCCTCCCATAGAAATCGACCCGAAGATTGATCATAAGTTACAAGGGGGAGTGGACGATGTTGGTTTGCAAAAGCAATAGAAGTTTAGCAATCCAAGATCTAGGTAGAACAGCCCGCTCGTTATTGAGATCCGGCAACGACATGCCTATTCTGCCGTGATTTAGAAGAACACCGTTAACTGCAAGTCAGATAAAGTCACCTGAAGCAATTAACGGTAGGCGGCTCAAGGGCCTTATCCAAAATGCAGTTAACGGTGTTCTTTCAAATCAAGGCAGTATTTCTCTCCTATTCGTATGTTCATATCAAATACTAAGATTTTATATTTTTTTTACGATATTGACTAAGTTCTAATTGAATTTACTTGAAATTTAAGAAAAATACATACATTAAACGATTTTTGTATCAGAATCTCTGAAAACAAAAAATGACCAACTTCAATTTTTAAAATTATACTAATTCAGAGTGATCAAAATTGAATAATGTAATTGAAAAATAATTTTTAATTCGAAGCGATTACAATTTTACAATTAAAAATTTGTCAAAGTTAAAGCTTTATTATTTAATAAAATATTAGTGATTAATAACCACTTAATTAACTATAAATATAATATCGCATTTGAAATCTTAGGTAAAAATCTTTTCAAATTAGTATTAATAATTTATCGTATCGATATTTGGAAAAAGTTCCACGAAAAATAATAGTTATATCAATTATTATTAAACTTTTGATAAAAAAATAAAAATGGTAACGACTAATTGAGATTTCCTTTCAGCTGAACCGAAAGAAGTAGAATTTTAGTCTATGATTCGAATTAAAAAAAATATATATATAAACAATGAAAATTACGTAAAATATTAATAATATTGATATTGAATAGCTCCTAATATAGGATCTATTGAATTGAAGATCATACTCTAATTATTATTATATAAACTCCTTATCTTTAAAAATACAATAACGAATTTAAATTTAAATAACATGGATCAAAATAATTAGGTATAATTATTCACAGTATTAATTATAAATTAATTAATAATAATATTATTCTAAGAACTGGAGATAATAAATAAAAACTGTCTTTATTATGATAACATTTTCTACTTGAAAAAATCATTAAAGCCAAAGCTTAGTTAAATAATTAAATTTAAAGGAGTAGATTTGATACATTTTTCTTAATTTTTTATGTATAATTGTTACCAACTCCGATCTTCTCTTCTGACTTTATCAAATTGTACCCTGTTTTACCAAGTTAGTAGCAGGTAAGCCAACTTTCATTTTAGTTCCCGAAAAATAACAATAAGGCAAACAGGACGCGCATTTGGACCTTTAATTTTAGTTCCCGGAAGGCTACGCCAAACAGGGTGCGGTGCGGTAATTTAGTCGAAATCAAATACACGGCATAAGCAATCTCCCACCTCATGTCTACTAATATCCACGGAGTAATAATAAGGAGACCGATCTCCATACATACGTTCGGACTGCGGTAACTGTACATTTAATGTCAGACTTCCTAATGCTCACAAGGAATGGGACATGCGCACTGTGATTTGCTATCTCCTTTTCTCCCGCGACATATGTGCGAATGAGAGCCCGTGCTTGACAACCACAACAATGGCAGAAATTGAAGTTAATTCAATTTTTTGCAAAGTCAAGTAAGCTTTACCGTTGGAATTTTGAAAAATAAAAATCTAGCTAGAAAAAATGATGTGTTGTGTTCCAAAGTGTCAAACATCCTATTGAAACAAAAGTACCAAAGGAATAACTATGTTTTCACCTACTCAATTGACAATATTTACAGGAACATAACCTCAGTTTTTAGTTGTCATTCAACACGGCACTCACTGGCACATTTCTTGCGGGAAAAAAGGAGATAGCAAATCACAGTGCACATGTCCCCCTCCTTGTGAGCATTGGGTTTAAACGCCTAAGCCTGGCAATAAATGTACAGTTAGCGCAGTCAAAACTCGAGACGCTTTGTATAGCATGATCAGTCACCTTATTATCACTCCGTTCTAATATCTTTGGTATCGAGTCACAGGTAGTAATTCATTCATATTTAATAGCCCTATCCAACTACTGAGACAACAGCCAGCAGAATAAATCCGTTCACACCTCGATTTTCCGAAGTCGGAAAATGTTCCTAATGGCGGGAAGTTTTAAATGTAAAATTTAATTTAAAAAGATTACATCATTATTTGCAATAATAAAAGCAAAGTATTTGGAATGGATTTGTATTCATTATTAACAAGAAATTATTTACAAACTAATTAAGAATCGGCATTTCTATATATTTTATATAGCAGACGTAATCGCCAATTCGGTTTGAGAGGTTCGGGGACGTAATTAAAGTCGTTCCAAGACAAACGTTTTATTTATTATGTTAAATTTGTAAAGGGATTTTAGCAGAAAGTTCTAAAATAATAGGCGTTTAAAACTAAAATAGAGCGAGGTCAACGGAAGAAAACACTGCACTTCAGTTAATTGAATTTAATTATGGATATTGCACGAAAACATATAATTTGATGAAGAAAACATATGTATAATTAATATTCCCGTAACATGTGGTATCTATAATTGATTTAAAATGATAAATATACGTATAATAGTTTAGGAAAAATAAAGCGCTCTTTGGAAAATTATCACTTCGAATTGAGGCGTGCGATGGATGCCCTCGTCGAATGCGAACTGACCTTACTCCTTGTCAGGCCCAAACCGCTCCTCTCAGCTCCGCTTTTGCGCAGGTCATGGAATTTTCCATTACTCTGTGTGCGGGTGGAAACTCGGCAAGCGCAACGAGCTGACAACGGTTTACATAAAAAGTCTGGAAAGTAAATAATAATAATAACATTCATTATTGTTGTATTGTACATTGTAACGTATGAATACTTATATACACATTTCTAAAGAAACGTTGCCAATGCCATACGGATATAACCTCAAATCTAACCTCTAAAGTTTACGTACAATTCGAAGATATATCTTTTTGCCCACCTTGAAAAAATTATTGTACATAATAATAGTACGAATATAATAGAATTTCTTAAATCTAAATAATATTAAGAGTACTTTATCAATATCCAATAAAAAACAACTTGTTTTTATGCAGGTTACCCAGTTTTTATGGATTACGAATACGATGGAGTAAGTCTAATTCATAACATTTTAATCACAATAAAAAATAAATAACTGGTATTTATATTTTTCATATCCCAGGTTTTGCAAAATCTGTACTTTGGAATTTGCATGCAGCAAATATCCAACGTGCATGAAGCGTATTATCATAACTGCTTCTAAAATATTGACAAAGAAGATTTGCCCATTGTGGGAAATGTTGTGACCCTAAGTGAACCATGTGAGAAGAATTTTCAGCAAGAAAATTATGTCGAATATTAGGACGAATACCAGAAGGTTTGTTTTGAGAATATATGTATTAAAGGTCTTTAGTATAGTTGAAATTTTATGGGGAGTGTTTGGAAACTATTACTAAGTGTTTTCTTCTTTAAAGTTATAACTGCTATTAAGTACTGAGTCTTTTATTTTAAGGTAGACAAAAATATATATCTATGATGTGTACGTGAATATGAAGGTTAGCTTAGAGGTTATGTACTTATTTCATTGACAATGTTTCTTCAAAAATTTTGTATATAATTATCCATACATTACAAAGTAAAATATAAAATTGATAAATGATTATATTACTTACCTTCCAGACTTTTCGGTCACAGTAAATTAATAAATAAAACGTTTGTATTGGAACGACTTGAACTACGTGTCCGAATCTCTCAAACCGAATTGGCGATTACGTCTGCTATTTACGATATACAGCAATGCAAGTTCTTAATTATTTTGTAGATAACAAATTCCAATTTATTCCAAATACTTTGCTTTTATCATTACAAAGAATGATTTGATCCTTTTCAATTAAATTTGACATTTAAAACTTTCCGCCATTAGGAACATTTTCCGACCTTAGAAAATCGAGGTATGAACGGATTTCTAATTTGCTGGCTTTTGATTGACCAACAAGCAAGAGGTGTAAAAGAGCTGGGCGGCGCATCAATCGTCCTGCTCTAGAAAAGCATTGGTCTTATGGAAAACTCAATAATTAATATGAAGTAGAAACATTCCAGATCGTTTCAGTTTACAAAATTAAGACCAACAATTCTTTGATGGGTAATTTATATTTAAAAAATATAAAAGTCATTGAGGTGTAAAAGGATGATTTGAACAAGATTATTTTTAAAGTGCTATGCATCGCTGGATTTTCAAAATTTCATATATTGCAAGCAACAATTGAACGCGATTAGCCATTTATATTTATTATATATCGATTTATTCTAATTGAATTTCAATATAAAATCATTAAGATTATAACTTTACACATGGTTGTTTTTAACAATATGTATTAAACATGTGTAAAAATATAAATCCTAAGAGAAAACGAAATATTATAATGAAAAATGGAACAAAATAAAATTATGAAATAAAAATATTTTAGAAAGTTGAATAACGAAATTAGCAAATTTAATTGGTATCTTTATATTGTCTTCAGTATTATAAATTGGGAATTAAACAATTTTGAATGTTATTAATTTAATTTTTAAGAACGAGAAATTTTTTTGGCTAAATATAACAAGCCATTTATAATTGTTGTGTGCAAATATTTTTATAATTCAAACACATGTTTATTCCATAATTTTTTGTTACCAAGGAATAAAATACATTTCTTCACAAAATACACGTGTAAAAAGTGTGTGTTTGGGGGGGGGGGGGCTTGAACGGATTAAACAAATAAGTAAATATAAGCAAAATCCTGTTATACCTACCTGCGACACGGTGTCAATTCTCGGAAGGGCTATTGAAGGGTTCCAATGTAGTACATAAATAATACCTTTAAGACATGCAGATATTCATTATTACTTTACAAAACATACAAACTAATTGGATCAGTCAAGGAACTGAAGGTAAGCTAAATTGACTTCAACTATGGTGTTTTGGATTTATTCGAAAAGAAGCTTGGCTTACTTCTTTAATTGACTAGCTTTTTTAATCTTCGATAACTTTGGACCTCATTAAGGTACTTATCGTTTTCTTTTTGATTTTAACAGCGTTTATTGTCTTATTTTGGAACCCATTATGTGAAATTATGAAAAGTTGAATTTTTTAATTAAAAAAATAATTCTCATGGCCTAAAAAATGGTTTAACCCGCCCAAAGATGATGTGATGTCTTTCTTCTATTAGCAGAAACTTTGTTTAAATATTGTGAAGAATAAAAATGTGGTATTTTCCAGAATATCTTTAATTTTTTCATCAAACTTTAAGAAAATAAAAATATAGTTTCTAAGAAATCTCACCTTTTTATTCTTCCCAATATTTAAAAAAAGTTTCTGCTAATATAAGAAAGTCATTCTATCAGCTTTATGCGGGCTGAACCATTCTTGAAGCCGAAAGAATGATTTTTTTCTTACGAATTTTATTTTGAATTTTCCAGGGTCATTTTAATAGAAAGTTTTTAGACCTGGAAAGTAGTATCTCAAAATTTTTTCGCATCTATATGCGTTTACAAGAAAAGTGTGAAAATTTGATTATATGAAAAAAACTTCACCTGACGACAAAGGTTATTTAGCTCGTATAATAATAATTTTGAAGCTTTTTATATTTTTCAATGGGTTTCAAAATAAGACATTAAAGGCTATCAAAATCAAAAAGAAAACGGTAAATAACTCAATATGGTCAAAAGTGGTTGAGGATTCTAAAAATTTTTGGGTTTTAAAAAATAAAGCACAAAACATACCTACTTCCCTACTTTATAATTTTATAAATAATTCTTCTCAAAGTTCTACAAAATATTACTTATAATAATAAACTCTCGTATTACTTTTGTATGCAGACAAAACACTGAAATTTCCTGTTTCGTGATTTGTTCAGGTTAAAAATGTAGCTCACAAACAAATTGACCACTTTGTGAATGAATCTGAAGGAACTAAAAGAAGGGTCCGCTTTTCTATGCCGGATTTGTATCCCAAATTACACGACCTGTCCTTGCATCGTCCCATATTCTATATATAAAAAGATTCAAGAAAATGCACTTAATCTCACTTTTATCAGCTAAAGCCAGAATAATACATTCAAACCTGCTATTTTATTATTTTGAGAGTTTTGCCTCATTAGACTCAATGTTTTTCTGGAGCAGGACGAATGACGCGCTATCTGGTGGCTAATAGATGAGATCAACCCGTCATGTGTAACTTGCAAGCGACAACAGCTGTTGTACAAAAGGTCGAATCGGATAGGGCTGCTAGCTAGTGATTTAACGTAATCTGCAAAACACAATTCATTCTGGACTCATGGAACGTCATTCGGAGGTTGGCTTCTCATGATTGCAGAATTGCGCTGCGTTTTGCGTAATGCGTAAATTCACTAGACATTTCAGGGTGGCGTCCCATGATTGTAGAATTACGTTGCGTACTGCGTAATGCGGTAAATCACTAGGCATTTCAGCCAATCGCAGTGTTTCTCTCAATAACTAGGAGAATATTATTGGCGGAAATATCTAGTGAATTGACGCCTTACGCAAAATGCAACGAGATTCTGCAATCATGGGACGCCACACTCAACCAATAATATTCTCCTAGTTATTTAGAGAAACACTGTGATGATCGCGTATCCCGCACTCATCTAGTTATGGAATAATGTAGAACCATGGACATAGGAAACAAGGTACTAGACATGCCATTGCGGGGATGATGCGATGAGGGGGGAGGTCCGCCACCTTTTGATGTCTGGCGACAAACATGGCAGCGCCCACATGTTTATATTTTCATGCACAGTTTGTCGGCAAAAATGCTCGTGCGTATAATCAAATGGCACATCGTAAGATGGCGGCTCCCCCATCTCGTGGATTCAACCCCTCTCGCCCAAGTAAGGATGGCATGCCTAGTCCCGTGTTTCCTATGTCCATGTGTAGAACTCAACCCTTTTTGCATGGTAAAGAAGCACACCCCCTTACCATAAAGGCTTAGGCGCTAAATTTAAAATTAGATTTCGGAATTTTTATTATTGTTCTCTCAAACTCTCTAACCTTTGTTTCGGCAAAAACGAGACAAGCGTGAGACAAGCCGAGAAAAGAACCAGAAAGCTTGTTTCTTTTCTCGGGCAAAAGAATGCACTCAGAGTAAGTTAGCACATAAAACTTTGCTCAATAATTCCTACAGATTAGACCAATTTTCTGAGAAACATTCTTAATTTATAGTATATTTTGTTTAAAGTGTTCACAAGTATAAAATTTAACCCTCTTAAGAATCTGTCTCTGAAAAATGTACTTCTTTTAATAAAAAGTTGCTGCTTTAAAGAAACTGACACTCAGTCAGTCATAAAAACGCTATTTAATTAGTTTTTCTAAGGAAAGAAGGACCCAAGACACTAAAATAAATATTCCGTCAAAGAAAACTGAAATTGTTTTCCATCGTTTTTTTAAAAGGAACACTAATAAAATAAGATTCTCGGATCTCTGGTGAGTTCCGAGATAGTTTCACTTAAAACTTTCAAAGTACGTTCAAGCCCTTAATAATTTAATAACTAATAAAATATATAACCAATACCAATTTTCATTCCCTTCTTTGCTTGGTCAGACAGTCATGGTCAACTAAATCGTTGCAGCAACCCTAAGTGTCAATAGTCAAGGCGCTTCAAAAATCTCAAGTGGGTAGGGAGAGACATGACTCGAAGCTAGATAAGAGCAATGAAATTCTGAGATGCATGGGAAAAGTTAAGAAGGAGATCTCATTTTCACTCTCATTTTGATTGTTTTTCTTAAAATTAGAGACCCTCTTGGTTGGCTTCAAAAATTATTCCCACTAGAAACCCTTGCCCTGGAACCTCGGAGGCTCAAAAAAAAAGGAGGCCGATTCTTCATATGAGAGCAGAATTAGATTATCTTTTGATTTGAGAAGTCGCCTTTTCTCTTTTCTCCTCTGCGAGTAGCGATTTATATTTTAGACGCCACAATCGTTACATTAATTGTAGAAAATAACCTTCCTCTAAATAAATAATAAAAGTGGACACTTGTGATTATTTTATCGTTAAACTTATTATTTTTCACTCACCTATCTTCATAGGTCTTAAATTCTGTAAACGGATCCGCGTTAACCTTTCGAGTCCAGCCGGTAATATCGCGACATATATAGAGGACGCGATACAATGGCACATGGCGGAAATTGAAATTGAAGATTCTCAAAACTTCTATCAGATCTTCGAAAAAGAAGTTCCTGAATATCTCCAATTGCGTCGGAATATCGTCCAAAGAACTGAAATATTATACATTAATCCTTCACGCAGATTGATTAAAAAGAGAATCCTCAGTAACATCACGAACTTATGAAATTGGGGTGCGAACGATGGATCACACGTTATGTAAAAGGTTCTACTCTTATAATAAATAAAAAGAACATAACATTTGGGGCGGTTATACGTGAAGTATAATCCACCGTGGGACCAGGACCAACGATTATACAGGGGTATAATCCATCGATAGACTTAGGACACAGGAGAACGGACACTCGATCTGGATCCGGACCAGAGAACAACCTCTCATCGAGAACCGAGCAAAAGGAGCATCAGGATCCCGAAAAAAAAATTCAAGTGAAAGTGCGGGAGTGACAGAAATGGCCTTTTTTCGCAACTAGTGTTTTAGTGATTGAGTGGCGTATGGAACGAATCTGAAAGTAGTAAGTCACACGCCTTTCTTTTGTCTCCTTTTTGACATAAAATTGTCTCTAAAGGAAAAAATAAATAACAGGGAAAATATTATGTGCACATGGAAATTTTATTTTGTTTTAAAATCTTGCCCTATAATGAACCGCTCGTGTTCGATTTTACCCCATTAGAGAGCCATCTCGATCCTCGGTACAGTTTACGACGACGAGGAAAGACCCGTTCAATTTTTGGTACCCCGTAACCTTCAGTACCAAATCGAGGCTAAATTAATTAAATTGACTCAAAATTCAAATGAGGAATCATATAAAATATGCAAGATTATCGTTAATGAGGATATTTGGCAATTGGAGATCTTCACTGTAATCGAAACTTTAATTTTTCTTCACACCTTTCTATGAAATATGTATCTATTTTTAAATTCAATTTGCAGTCCCTTTTTCTCTTTTTCTTAATTTCTGTTCAAAACAATGTTTGACTTTAAAATGACCATTGGGAAATAAGATTTATTCTTGAAAGTTATTCAATTGAGAAATTTTTAGTGCCCAGAAAGATTTATAATTCACGCAAGTTGATAATACTTGAACGTGATTATTCTGACGGTTTCACCAAGTTGTTCAGAATAAAAGAGGGGGAAATTGTTTGGAGATCCGCACTTTCGATGAGAGTTACGTAATGACGTTCTTTTATTCGCAAGGAAATTCCGCACAGGTCAAATATTGATAAAAAAATGTTTAACGGATCGGTGCTTTATACTTCTACTACTAAACTAACACCTAGTTTTTGGCGTATAACGATCTTTTGAATGCTCACACTTACTATTTTCTTGTATCTAGATTAGACAACTCATATGAACTAAATTTATTGAAGAAACACTAAATAACAAACTTTTCCAAATCTGTAGCCTTTTGTCCTGTGCGAATTACCTAGAAATTCTTGATTTCGAAGGCGTGCGAACAGTTAGTTTTTTCGCACCCATGTAAATAAAAGAAAAAAAAATTAATAAATAAAGACAGCAGATTCCTTTTTTCTTTCGAAAACAGTCAAGTTTGGTTATAATAACTAGAGATAATGAATTATGTCTCACATAGAAGATAAATTTTTGTACACCACCCGACTCAATAATAATTCAGAAAGGGAAATTCGAATTTTTAATGGGCCGCGTACCTTTTATTTTTATGCACCTTGTGAAACCGTCACTACAGTCTTCCCTACACCTTGCTTAAACTTCGAGCAATATTACAACGATCTAAAAGTCTGTACACTATCGGAATGTGAAGGATATTTGAAAATTTGTACTTTTAAAGGACACGGAGTTGGCCTATTTTTCGACCCCTTTTAATTACCCTCTCTCCCGAATTTCCATCATAATGCTACTTGACGACGTCACATACGATTGTCAAAAGTTTACCTTTCCTGATCGTTGGTTGATAATTTTTGTCACTCATAATATCGTATGTAAATGTATAGCACCTTTTGGCCCTCAAGACCCTATTCGTGAACTAGGCGAAGATTTTGAACCATACACTGACGATCTGTTATATGAATCAACCAAGTATTATAAAGGAAATCTCGTTGAATTTATCGCCCCTTTTTGCCATAATTTACATTTATTTTAATAATAAAATTAATACTAAATAAAATTAAAAAAGGAAGGGGAACATTAGTTCTGTCGATCTGACTGAAGATCCGAATTATGCCAATCTTAACTCCCAAGGTGAAGTTCTCTCATCACATTCACAAGAAAGTGAAAGAGATGGTA
This sequence comes from Belonocnema kinseyi, assembly GCF_010883055.1. Classification (NCBI taxonomy): domain Eukaryota; kingdom Metazoa; phylum Arthropoda; class Insecta; order Hymenoptera; family Cynipidae; genus Belonocnema; species Belonocnema kinseyi. The sequence goes on along the minus strand of NC_046662.1, from coordinate 117,680,355 downwards.
CACCCCAACACACCTCGACAGGACCATGAATCCTGTATGATTTGAGCGAAAATGGATACTTCGTACCTTATTCCTTTAGAGAAGAAAATATACCAAATACTAGGTCGTTAGCCTCAGATAATAACTTGGAAACCCCTATTGTCAAAGAAGTGTGCCCCCTTGATGACCCACAAAGTAACTCACGAAGGTACGTCAACATAAAGCTTGTGGCCGACATGGTGGCCACCTGTGATGGTACAGTACCACCAGTTCTATCATTTATTCGTACCTGTAAGTCCTCCGAAAAGTCCTCCCCCCCCCCCCGGGTGATAAACCTTTTCTTCTATCTATCATAAGAAATAAAGTTGTCGGAAATAACGATCTTTATTTACAAAATAGCTTTGAGCCAGATCCATTCGATTCACTGCTTGATACAATCCTTACTGAAAACCCCGACGTCGAATCCTTCGTCGGATCCAACTAGTTTCCTACGTCGTGAGCGACGTCGGAACCTACGTCGGATCCTAATAGTTTCCGACGTCGAGTATTGGGATCGTTTCCGACGCCGGAAACTTATAGGATCCTAACATGTTCCGATGAGATTATTTTTTGTTAATAAAATGTTTATGAAATAATAACTGTTACATACTTAGTTCTTTATTTATACAATAGTTGTAAGTAATGATTATTTTTAAGATGATAAGGGGAGACGTAGGGAAAATGAAGTTTAAAAACTCTTCTGTGAATTTGTTCTAAAAGTTGTATTTTTATTAAACAATGATATTTTACAATGAAATTAAATATTGAACAGTGTATAATAGAACATTTTTCTAAAAATAAATATATCAGGGGTGTTAAAAAAAGGAAGTCCGAAATGCGCGTTGCATTTTAGATTTTTTTGTTTGTTTCCAGTGAGCGCATAACCATGAACATACGAAGAATGTCCTTGGGACGTCCCTAAGACGTCCAATGTCAGTCAAATCAACGTCTCTAAAACATCTAATGTATTACAGATGTCTTAAGACGACTTAAAGATATGTAACGTTATCGGGACATTTTTCGTACTGACATTAGACATCTTAAAAGCATCCCTAGGATTTTCAAAATACATGTTCCATAAGACGTCTTAGAGATGTCCCGCAGACGTCTCTGGGACATCCTTCACTTTTTTGCACACTAGGTTGTGGGTTAAAAGTTAATCACGTGGAAGAAGAACTAATTCGGATAATATTTAGAAGTAGCTCATCATTTAAATTAGTAATTTTCCATACGTTTTCATTTAGTGATGCATATTTAGGAAAATATGCGAAGACTATTGTTATAAAGTATCAATATTAATGATCTATTCGTCTTACTGAAATATTATTAAAGTAAGTTGAAATTTCTTCAAGTTCTCAAAACAACAATTCAGATAAACAAGCAAAATTACTATTTCTAAAAAACTGGTTTATGCGAATTTCTTTTTAAGAACCAAAAAATAATTGAAATGTGTATGAAAGATATTTCAGTTAGTCGAATAGATGATTAAAAATGCTTCTTTTCTAACCATTTTCTTCACAGACGTCCTTAAATATGCATATTAAAATAAAAAAGTATGTACAGAAAATACTCATTTTAATGAGCCGCATCTTTTATATTCTCTATAATTTTGTACTATGGTCAGCAGTTTTACAGAAAAATGGATTTTCTTTTAAAATAGACAAATGCGCGATGAAAAACTTTGACATATTATCCGACTTATTTTTTCTTCTACATAGATCATTTTAACCAAATAGGAACAAAAAAATCGAAAATGCATTTTGAGACTCGGGATTCTGTTTTTTTTTAACACCCCTAGTATACCATAATATACGTACTAATATACTAATCTCTACTAATGTCTTTGAAAATCAACGCAGATATTAAAACAAACGAAGTATCGATGTGTACGGTCAGCCGGGAATATAGTTGCATGATTGGCGAACATTATAAAATAACGTCTTAAAAATAGTCTTAGTCTTTTAACCCAACTTGTTTATTTTACAGCTAGTCTCACAGTTCTCAGATATATCTAGGACATTAAATTACATATTGAACAATGTTATTTATTATAAAGTTTTTCGATGACCGTATATAAATAATAATGAATATAGGTACATAAAGTCTGGAAAATAACACTACATAGAAGAAAGTGTCAAGATACATTTTTTAACACTATTTCAGACAAACCATTTTTTTTATTCTTCGCGTATTTTGTGTCGTTTTTGCCAAAAATGTAAATTTTCGGTTTTCAGACAAAAAAATTCTTGATAAACAATTTTTTTTAAGTAAATTGACATCAAATATTGACAGAAAAACCGCAAATTTGTCAATTTTAAACTTTTTAAACAAATTTTCATCTATTTCAAAAGAGAAGAATAAATTCCATTACAATCACTAACAAAAGGACGTACATTACAGTGAAAAATTTCCATTCTTTACATTCAAATAATCATAACTTGATAAAAAAAAATGTCGGCATATTTGAGTGAAATATAATTTTGTAAATTGACCATAGAGTGCTTGTCCGATTGGAAATGCTTTCGGTCAGGAAACAGAAACAGTGTAAACGCAGAAACCTTTCACAAGTTTTGCTCTTTTGTGATAGTAACGGCCTTAAATAAATACTTATCTTCACAGTGAATCCCAGGAATATTTTTTATTTGAAGTTAGGAAAATTATTTGACATCAGACAATTGTAGTTTTCAATTGTTTGCAACGTTGTTATCTAACTTCAGATAAAAAATGTCTCTAGGATTTTCTCTTTTGCTTTTGTTTTTAATAGGAATGCAAATTTGGCACAGCACATATGTATTCTTCATTATTTAATGCACTGTGAACGGACACTTTCGCAATTGTGGCTGTTAGAACTGCACACTCGCCGTCATTTACGCTAATAATTTTTTGCAAGATTTTGCATTCATCTCCTAAAAAATTTGTCGTAACAAGTTTTTGAACAATGGTGAATTCCTTTTTCGTACCTCTATCAGCTATAAAATTATGAACTTTAACGTAAAAGTTATTATTTAATTTCGCATATGTATTATCCGAACGCTTATTACTTCTTGTTGAGAACATAAATAGACAGGCGTATTTAAACATTTTCCTATATGAAACCGAACTTTCGAGCAAGAGTTGTGAATTTTCTACCCATGATCTATGGACAGTAGAAGTAGGTCCAAAGTACCTCGTTTCGCAAGATTGATATGTTTTTTGAACCATCGAAGAACAAGTATTCCTTTAGATCCTTTCCGTTAGCTGATTCAAAAGCAAATGCTGTATGGACCCAGAGCGACCCAGAGCAATGATTCACACTTCTTGCCAGTTGTAAAAGTAAATGCACATTGAACGTTATGGCTGCTTTTCCATATAGTTTTTCAGTTTCAGCTACAAATTTATATAATAACTGATCGGCTACGTCAATTTGGAAAACCGAAATATCATCTTGTGAAAGAATATAAAACGCTTCCGCAAGAAGAGCCCAGAATAAATGATGGTGGTAATACATGAAGAAGTATGGGAATGCTGTAACATAAAACCCAGTTTTCCCATTCCCTAGCTTTCCAAAATTCCCTGCCTGATAAAGGTCGAGTTAGTCGCCCTATTTGATGAGGACACTTTATATTTCAGGTATAGTCCGACGAGAAAGTAACGCCACTTTTTCTTTGATACCAAACCACATCTTAGCAAATTGTTTGGCTATTCCGCTAATAAGATGCATACTATCTACCACGCCACCTAGAATTAAATGAAACTTCATTAAATCCAGCAGAGTAGATCTTGACTTTACGCCGAAAACTGATTTATTTTATTTTTTTGCTGTTTCTGTATGTTTAATGGTATCTACAAGATTTCGCATTTTAGGGACTTTATTTAGTAAAGGAAACTTAATGCACCCACTTCTTTGATTTCTTCTAGAACTTGGAACATATTCCCCGGGATGAAGGCACTGGTCACAACCATGACTAGCATTGCATTAGGAAAATCCCTGTACTGGCGCTCGTGCTACAGCATCAACGCAGCAAACCAGTGAAATAGGATTGGAAGGATCCATCGTTACAAAAAAATCTTTGAAGTCGTAGTGTTTAATTTAATTTTACGTCCGCATGTTTTTCATTGCACATGATTATCTTTACGTGGTTCGAATGTAACTGCATATTCGCAACATTGCGTACAAACCGCGTAAAATTTCGACCATTTCTTAGGGTAGGATAGCTTATCAATAAAATACTTTGTATTTGGTAAGATAGGGACGGAAGAAAAGCAATTAATGAGACCAAACAATTGGTAAGTTCCAGTGAATGATAGTGAATTTATTTGCGCAAATATTAAAATCATTTTTACTATTTCACCAATCGTTGTATTGACTGGACACATGATGGACACACATCATATCTTCAAGTGAAGTATAAGATTTCTTCTCTTCTTATAAATATTCCTTATTGACCGTGTTCTCCTCTTCAATGTTGATAGGCAAGTCATCATCTTTGCATGGCTTTTCAAAGTAATTATGCTCTTCGTGTTCAGTCTAAAAGGAACAATCGAGTCAAAGGTATTATCAGAAAAATTAGGTACCAGTATGCATTTTAAAGAAGGTATCAGCGTGGCTGGGTATTTGAAGATTAGAAACTGAATTTGAAATATATTATAAAGTAATATAAAATACGATTATTGTAAAAACTTCAGAACCTTCAACAATGTTTATTTACGAGAAATGATTTTAAAAAATTCTAAAGCTTTATTTAAATCACAGTGTTTAGTTTTTACATTCTCATCATCTATGATTGAGAAAGTCTAAAAATCGTCCGCAATTTCATATCTCCATTTTTGAACAGATCTCCACGTTTTGAGTCCCCCTGAAGCCAAAACTGATTTTATGCTATGGCATGAATCTACCTGTCTGTCTGCCGATCTGTCTGTCCGTCCGTAAAAACAATAACTCTCGAAAAAATAAAAGAATCAAATCGAGTTTTGGCATACATTTTTTGGATCGCAAAAAAGAACAAGTTTATTAACCAGCCTTCGTTAGCCTTCTAGACCAACGACTATGGTTTTAGCCATCAAGAATGATACGCAAAAATCGAATATTCCAATTTTACGGCAAACGAATATAATATATATATCCATAAAGAATCTATAAGGAAATTTAAATAAAAAATAAAATTTGTCTCAATTTTATTCGAAAGTCAGAACCAAAACCATGCAGAAATTGAAGTTCGAGTGTACATGTAAATCACTAGGTTGATAGTCGTGGGGGCTAAGGTGTAAGCTTTGAACCCACTTCGTCGCGTTGGCTTACGGATTCGATTCCAGCCTCGCACTCTGGAAGAAGAGCCTCAGCTGCCCGTGCGGTGAACAGTAGCCTAGCAAGTTCAACTTCGGAGAGTCGTGGGACCGGTACCTCTAGAGAAAAAGATTCTCCAAGTACTTAAGGCCGTTGTTCTTGCTTGTTCTGAATCTACCTAAAGCTGCAGGTCCCTTTCCCACCACCAAGTGAGTGAGAGTGTTGGGGGGGGGGGGGGGGGGGGGGGGGGGGGGATTACAGGAATAGTGGAGAGGTCGGTTTCGAGTCTTTTTGTACTCAATTAATAGCAATTTTCAAAATAGGACCAACGCGAAATTTTTGGAGTGATTAAACAAAAAATTGATTTACATATAGTGTGATTCGCACCCCCCCCCCTCCGCTTCTACACGATATTTCTATTTAAAATTTTAAAGAGCCTCTATAATGACGAACTTCAAATCTCCATTTTTAATATTGCAACCTCAAAAATTTAGAAAAGGCCTCAAATTCTGAAAAGTAGAAAGAAATTCAAAATTCGAGGTACTTTTTAATTTAAAAAATTTAAGACTGATATTAATAAAGTTTCGAAAGTGCTAAAAGCTGGTTCTGTTTTAGTTAGTTCTAAATGCAAATTTCGCACATTATTATTTTATATTAAAGTTACTTCAGTTTAGGTTATATAAAAGTTTAAGGACTGTTTACGTTAAATACAACTGATTTCATTCAAACTCTTTTTGAATGATACAATTGGAGTTTTCCTTAATTATACAACGCAAATATAAATGTGACATTTTTTCGCGTTAAGTATCAAAAGTTGCAAAAATTAGTCCACAACCGACCCCCAAACAATATGGAATGATGCTTGTACATTAAGCAAAATAATGAATAATACATTAAGTGAAAATAATAATTAATTATTATCAACGTTACCTCATAATACTGTTTTGTAGGCTCTTCTTCATCTATATCCTCCTCCAATCCGTTAATGAATTCATGAACGTCATGAATTAATTCCGCGCTAGCCTGCGTATTAACATTCAATAGCTGCAAAAGCAATATTTCTATAAGTTACTGTATTTTTATCATTTTTTGTCGAGGTTACTACAATTCAAACAGATATTAAAATTGATAAAAAGAGATATTTCGGGTTTCACTTGTGTAAAAAACTACGAATTGTTTGCCGACGTTTCGTGAACATTGCAGTTCACATCTTCAGGGCTGACCTGAAACTGAGGTACCAGGTCATGATGTTCTTAGGTATACTTTATACGATGCCTGTGATTGGCCAGAACGCCCCTCCGTGGGGACTGGTTGAACTTGATTGGCCAATCAAGTCTTTTTTTTTAAAATCCGGGAGAACGGAAAGCCAAATCGGATTGGTATTATATCCATTGTCCCTATTGATGTTATTAGGGTGTTTTAAGATTTCGATTGCTTCTCTATATTTTCTTGGAAATTTTTTGTGTGTTTTTGCAATGACTATTGTTCTATCAAATAAAATGTTGTGTCCTGTTTCGATATGATGTTCAGCTGGTGATGATTGCGTGAAATGTTTTAGCCTGACTTTACTTTCATGTTCCTTCATACTTTGGCTCACCGCTCTCCCGGTTTCTCCAATATAGACTTTGCCACAAGAACATGGGATTTTATATACTCCTGGATCACTGAGATGCCTTTTTATCTTTAGGGTTATTTAGTAGGTGTCCTATTTTCGCAGGTGGTTTAAATATGGTTAGGATGTTGTGTTTGTTGAGAATTCTTCCTATTTGTTCTGTGACACCTTGGATGTAGGGTAGGGTGGTGGTCATTTTTCTCTCTCTTTCTTTCGTAGGTTGTGTTGACTTGCTGTTTTGAGTGTGTTTTCTTATTGCTTTATCAATTTGTTTGTTTGTGTAATCGTTCTGTATTAGGATTTGTTTAACGTTTTGCAATTCCTTTTGTAAGTTACCTTTTCTGTTATGGAGACAGCTCTGTATACAAGGGAGTTGATGACCGATTGTTTTTGAGATGGGCGATGGTGGGAGGAGGAATGTAGGTATCTATTTGTATGCGTGGGTTTTCTGTAAAATCGAAAAACTTATTTAGTTCATCTCGTCCATGTCGCCAGATGACAAATGTGTCATCAACGTAACGAAACCAGAATTCCGGTTTAAGTTTGGCTTGGTTGAAGATTTTAGTTTCTAGATGTTCCATAAAGATATTGGCTATTACAGGTGAGATGGGGGATCCCATTGCTGCCCCTGAGGTTTGCTCGTAGAATTGGTTATTGAACGAGAAGTAAGTATTATTGAGACATTGTTCTATCAAAGGTACAAGCTCGGAAGGGAACTTTGTTAAAGATTTAATAATATCAATTGCATCCGAGATTGGTACTTTCGTAAAAAGACATATTATGTCGAAACTCACTATGATGTCTTGGGGTTGAATGTGAATCTGTTGTATCTTTTTAATAAATTCAAATGAGTTTTGGACGTGAGTGATGGAGTTTCTTGTAAAAGGATTTAGTTTTGCAGCGGGGAAACGTGCTAGGTTGTAAGTTGGTGAGTTTATTGCGCTGACGATCGGTCTGAGTGGAATGTTTTCCTTGTGGATTTTTGGGAGCCCGTAAAGTTTTGGAGAGTGGTGATTAGTAGGTATTAAGTTAGATATTGTTTGGCTGTCAAGTTTAGAGTCTTTGAGAAGATCTTTGTTTTACTGACTATTGTTTTTATGGGGTCCTTTTTAAGTTTTTTGTATGTATCGTCAGTTAGAAGGTCCATGATTTTGTTGTTATAGTCTTCTTTATTCATTATTACTGTTGTGTTGCCTTTGTCTGCGGGTAATATTATAATATCTTTATTTTGATTGAGTTCTTTAATTGCGGTTTTTTCCTGTTTTGTTAATTTTGAGGATGGAACTTGAGCTTGGCGTAAAATGTTGGCCGTCCTGCGTCGTATGTCATTTGCTTTCTCGGGTGAAAGGGTATATATTATTGACTTGATTGGCCAACCAAGTTCGACCAGTCACCACAGTGGGGCGCTTTGGCCAATCACAGGCATCGTGACCTGATACCTCAGTTTCAGATCAGCCCTGAAGATGTGAACTGCAATGTTCACGAAACGTCGGCAAACAATTCGTAGTTTTTTACACGAGTGAAACCCGAAATATCTCTTTTTATCAAAATGAATCATCGTGAAAGCATAAAATCTAGATAATAAAATTTTTTTCAAACGTGATTATTATTAATATATAATTAATACCAAAAATCTGTCATAATATTTTGAATTACTAAATTTGATAACAATATTTCAATAAGACTTGTTTTTTACTAATTGAATGTACTTATTTACAAATTAAGTCATTAAACGTTTGTGTAATTCTCTCTTAAAGAAAAGCTTTTGTTTTTAATCAATTGTACAAATTTATTTTAAAAAGAGAATATTTTTTATTAAAATGTACATGAAATACATACGTATTTATTACAAAATTACTCTCAAGTAAAATTATATTTGCAACCATAAGGTGAACAATCATGATTATGATATGAATGATAATTATTATGTTCCATCCTAAAGTGAAATAACTGTTCTATATACATATTTTATCATTTTTCTGTGAAAGTATACTATGTTAACCGATTTATATTTGAAACTGAGTAATTGTCAGAATTTAAATCTAAAGTTGTGAAACTCTAAATAAAAGTTCGAAAACTGAAGGCGGAAACAGAAAGAAATGCCAAAATAGCAAAGGTTCTTTACTTTACATCAATCGCAACCTCAAAAGTGTATTTTTCCAAATCTAACTTTAGAAGTTTTGAAAAGAGGTAGAAACAGAAAATTTGATTTCTTTAAGTGTCAACAGAAGAAATACAAAAACGAAATTCAGCAAATTTTGAAAAAAATAATTTCTTCGTTTATTTTTTGATTTTACAAAAATTAGACCAATTAATTTACATGTTAAATAATAATTTTTGTAATTACAAAAAAATGTAGACTTCTCAAATTTCAGAAGTTTTTACTTTGAAATATTAAATTTAGTTTTCAAATTCAAATTTTGAAGTTTTAATTGTTTCGACTTTAAATTTTTTTAAATTCGAAAGTTTTTACTTTTAAATTATTCAATTTTGAATGCTTTTAATTGCATGCAATATGATTTTCACTACTCTGAATTTTTAATCATTTATTTTTGAAACTTGTAATAAGAAAACATACAATTATTATCCATTAATTCCGTTTTCAAATTATCCTTTTTTCAAATTTTAAAAAGAAATCATTCAATTCGGGGATTCTACAATTCAAAAGAAAAATGTTCAATCCTGAACGTTTTCAATTAGAAGTAAGACGATTTCAACTTTTTCCAAAAGAAATTGTCCAAAATTAAAATTTCAGGTAGAAGGTTTTGAATTTTGAAAGCTTCGATTTAAATTTTTTTAAACGAAAATTTATCCAGTTTTTAACGCTTATATTCAGAAATGATAAAGAAATTATACAGTTTAATTTTCAAAAAAACAGTTGCAGTTTTATCCAAAAAAGAATTCAGTTGACTTACCAGCAAGCAAATATGAATTTTAAACAAAAGGTTAATGTTCTACGAAAAAAGTTGAATTTTTAAACCCAATAACATGCATTTTTTACAAAACAATTGCATTTGCAACTGAAAAGATTTCAACGTTAAAAATATTTGAACTTTGAAGGAATTACGATTGAACATTATTTAAAGTAGAATTCGTAGAAATTTAAAGTTTCCAAGCGAAATTGAACTCATTCGTAGTTGCATAATAGTTTCAAAATAATTCATTAATTATATAGTAGTAAATTAAGGTAATCTACCGCGTCTGTATTTGGCAAAGTCAATTCTTCTTTCTTTGCCGTGCAGATATTTATCTCTTCCTGCACTTTCGTGCCATATGTATGTAATATATTCATGGTTGCTGGTGAATTTTGGTTTGATGAAGATGGTCTTATTGTCAAAGACATTATAAGCATAGATGCGACACGGGAGGTCGGAGTGGGAGAACGATATATATATATATATCTAACTACATTTTTGCATGCCTCGAGGTGCTGCCCTCTTCAACCTTTCGATGTTTCTATGGCAACCGCGTCCTTTGCCTACGTATACGGGAGGGGTGGGGCCAAGGCGAAAGCCAAACCGAAAGTGCCGGTGATTTTCTGTTTCTCGATTCTCGCACTTGCCTTCGCCAGCCATATCTATAGCTGACTCGGGGCTATCTATGCACGCCGAAATTATTAAAATGAATGAGAGTTAAATTAATTCCTGGTCTGGTTTCTTTTAAAAGAGCAACTTCCGAAATACTATATAAATAAGTTTTAAAAAATTCTTGTAATATTCTAGAATTGTAGCGAAATTATTTCAAACGTTATTTAAAAAAATATAATTTTTACAAAAATAGTGAAATGAAGGTTCGAATACTTCACTGTATAAATTTATTCTACATGTATTTTCAAATCCTAAAATATTTTATTATTTTTTCGCATAATTGAGGTATAACAGAAGTAATATTTACACTTCTCTGTAATTTCGAATTGACAATTTAAATTAAATTCCGAAGAAAAATTTAAGGTTTTCACTACTCATTTAATAATTTATCAAAATTATATTAAAATTCTGTTTTTTGTTTGTTTTTGTTTCTTGATTATTTGAAACGCATAATTTTTTTCCTTATAATTTGTTTAATTACAAAAACCATAAACTAGACTGTGACTGGCACATTAAAATTTAATTTTAAAAGTTTGAGGGCAGTTAACCACTTGCAATTCTTATGCTCATCAGAATTCACGACTTCAAAGAAATCCAAATAGTTTATAAAAATAATTCACAGAATCGAAGAATCCAAAAAAATTCTAAAGATATATAAGGCGTTTAGGGTTGCATCTAAGCAACTAACGCTATTACAAAAAAAATGGAAAAGGAAAGAATTCCAAAGAATTAAAATAATTGAATAATTTTTTGCGAACCGGGAAATCACCGGAAATTTGTTTCCTTGACTAAAACGTCCACCTGGATTTCTTAGTATTTAAAGAATTATTATTATATTCATTGGTGTTTTCCTGTAAAAATAGTTATACTTTTTCGTACTTATAAAAAAATTCCCACCAAGAATTGAAAAAATGGTTGATTTTATTTATTTCTTCAAGTGGATTTTTTTGTAAGTTTGCAATAACAAAGAAAAACTATCCAATTAGGGGTTTTAAGGGTTTAAGAATCGTGATTTATTTTTTTCATAAATAGTTTGGAAATAATTTTCACATTGTACACTTCAGCGGGTTTTTAGGTATATTATATTGATGACGTGTACAATGTGAAAATTATTTCGAAACTATTTATGGAGAAAATAAATCACGATTTTGAATACTTAAAATCCTTAATTGGATAGTTTTTCTTTGTTATTGCAAAATTTCAAAAAATTCACTTGAAAAAATAAAATACGATGAAAATTTTTTTCAATATATATATATATATACGCTATGCCTTACAGCTAATAAAATTCCTCGTATCAGTTATTAATTAAAACTCACTTTCAATTGATTTGAATGCAATATGAAACGCTCTAAATTCCTAAGATTTAAAGTCGCAATATATAATGAATTTGCAACAAAGAAGATTAATTTTCTTACTAAAAAAGACGAATTATTAACATATTCCATGAATTTTCAACCAAATAGTTGAATTTTCAACTCATAAAGGATCCATATCTAATCAAGAATAGACAAGTTGAAATTTTCAAAGAAAAGTAATTTTTTACATAAAAAAACCAAATTGTCAACAAAAAAGTTCAATGTTAAGCCAAAGAGGTAAATCTTGCAGAAATATGATTTAAAAAAAAACAAGATTTAACAAACACGAAAAAAACCCGGAAAAGTTCATTTACAAACGAATCCTACTTTAATTGTCTGCTATATTGTTAAATCATTAATCAAAATATACTAATTTTGAACTTAACAATTGCATTTTTAATAAAAAGACGATGTAGAAAAAATCAAGAAAATGAATTTTCGACCGAAAAGATGCATTTTCAAAAAATAAAACAATGTTATAAAAAATAATTAAATTTTAAACTTATAAAATATAAATTTCTAACAAAAATGTAAAATTGCAAATTTGCAGATAAAAATTAATTTTGAATAAAACAAAAAACCCAAAATGTCAAGAAAATTGTTACACGTTAAAAAAAAAGATTAATTTTCAACTAAATCGAGAAATTAAACTTTCAATAAAAGAGTCAACCCTACAGATCAATGGGAGTCCAAAAATATGAATCTTTGATGATAAAGTTCAACTATTAACCAAGTCGTTTAATTTTCAATTACAGAAGATAAATTGCGAAAAAAATAGTTAAATTTTTAACCAAAGAAATGAATTTTCCAGCATTGAATTGATGATCTACCAAAATAAGACGAGCTTTCAACCAAATATATTAATTTTTAACAAAATTTTTGAATTTTAAAGCCGAGAGGAGCAATTTTAAACCAGAAAATATGAATTTTTAATAAAAATATCAATTCAAATCAAAAATGAAATATTTACCTACTTAGTTAAAAAAAATTAATTCTTATTTAAAAAAACTAATTTTCAACAAAATAGTTACATTCTTAACAAAAGAGTTCAGCCTAAAAATGACTTTTTATCCGCAGAAGATTAATTTTCTAAAAATAGAATGGTTAAATGTTCGACCAAAGAGGTGAATCTAAAACCAAAAGAATCATTTTTTTACAAAGTAGTTCAACTTTTAACCAAGCTTCTGAATTCCTAACGAAACAAGATGACTTTTTAACAAAATAGGTGCATTTTTTACAGAATAATAAAATTTGCAACTGAATAATAGAATTTTTAACCAAATGAGATGAATTTTGAACGACAAATATAATAGTAGACTCTCTACCAAAAAGGACTCAAGCGAAGAAAACGAGAAAAGGGTGTTTTTTCAAAAACAGAGAAAAAAGAACAATTCTTCAAAAGTTAATAATAAGGAAACATACTAAATGTTATCTAAGTTCGTAACTTTTCTTCCACTGACCCCCAACCCCTGTTCGAACCATAGTTTTGAGCATGAACCTCCCCCTCCCCCCATTCAATTGGTAATGCAGTTTACTGACGACCCCTTAAAGTTTCGATTTTTGTATTTGATGAAATTATCCTTTTAATGTATAGTTTAAAATTTTTTTAGCATAAAAATGCATAACGAAAAATCGAGAAGACTCAGAAAACGAAATTACAACAATTAAAAGAATGACAGAGACCAAGTATATTGAGACTATACTTAAGAAACTTTCTTTTCAATTTTATTTATATTGGATAAAATATCAATATTACAGAGAAAAGTAACAGCGTTTTACTTTGAAGAATTCAAATGATTTAAAAACTGAAATTAATAACAAAAATTAAAGGGCCTCTAATTTTTCTGATTCTCATCATATATCAATCGAAAATCAAAATTATAAGCTAAACAACGTACGATTTAAAAAAAGTAAAGAAAAGCATTGCTTTTTAAAAGCCCTACAAGATTATCATACAAACTTTTTGGATTTTCTTGTAAAATTGAAAATTATAATTTTTATTGCACAAAAAATAATGAGATATGAAAAATCCCATTTTGTGGTCAAACTATGCAGGATACGAAAGAAGATGAATCAACAAAAATTGTGATCTCAAAAAAGATCTAGAAATTCGTTAATTATCACTCCTTGATAGGAGGCGTACCTTTTGTTTTATTCGCGAGAAATAACATTGAAAATATTTTAAAAAAACTTTGTGAAAAAATGATACAAGTTACGAAAAAAAATGATTTAACAAAAATTATCTACCCGAAAAAGAGCTACAAATTTGTTATGAATTACTTTTTGACAGGACACGTAGTTTTGGTTTTGATCATAAAAATGGTATTAAAAATAAAAATGAAAAATTTGTGGAAAAACAACAAAAGGTACAAAAACAAATTGATGGAAAAAAGTTATTCGCCCAAAAAAGTGATACAAATTTGTATTCATTTATTACATTCTTATTACTTATGATGGAGAAAGTATTAGAATTGCCCGAAATTTGACACCACACATTCAAATTTCAAACGAAATGACGCAAAATACGACAAAAAGTCTCAAAGAGAAATGATAGGTTTTGAAAAATCCTACAAAATTTCTTTAAACCGCTTTTCAATATGACTCGTAATTTTATTTTATCGTAAGTAATATATGCAGATAATCAAAAATTCAAAAATTACGCTAAAAGACGCAAGATACGTAAAAAATCTAAAAGAAGACTTGTAGGATATTTTGCTTTATACATCTATAAAAAATAATATGAAAACCAAAATCCTGCTATTTGCATAACAACGCGAAATAGAGAAAAATGTCTAAAAAAAGGATTGTATTTTTTAATTTTATTTTACGGTGGTTCAGAAAATATAAAATTACAACTGTCTGTCAAAAAACGAGTGCTCAGCGCGAGTGTCACGATAATATTGTGTACCTCAAAGCCTACAGAGCTTTGAGAAACTTAATCTTTAACTATA
>NC_046662.1:117657458-117665466 GCF_010883055.1 Belonocnema kinseyi | reverse complement strand
TTATATAATTTTATCGTTTCATTATAATTTATTTATTTTATAATTAATTACACAAACATAGAAATTCACGAATTATAGTTTACTTAAATTAATAATCGTGAGAGATGCGGTGTTCCTATAAAATTTAACTCTACGCCTAAAAACTTCAAATCGCTAATTATACATGCGAGAACGCTGTGCGATCATATTTATTTAAAAAATTAATTATTTTAAATTTCAACTCAATATATTTATTAATTAAAACTTTTAATGTCTTCAAACGTATAGTTTAATTTAGTAGAACTTCCACCGCCTCTTTTTCAAAACGACAAAAAAAATATTATTCATAGACAGTAAATTTTAATTGCAAAATGACTAATTTTTTCCATAAAAGATGTCAGCTAAAAATATTTATTACGATACAAATACATTTTAATTCAATTTAAAAGTAAATCTTATGCATCTAAATATTTTCTTGACGCAAAATTTATTTAAATAATTGATTCATTAATTGAGAATAATAAATCAAAATTATCGATATAAAATTTGTATTTTATATTTTTAAGTATTTAGTATTTACCGACTTAGTAACGGCTATTTGATGGACTTATTCGACGGGTGAAGATTGAAGGGGCAAAGTAGTTGGTGGGTGCGATTTTCGGGTTGAGAGGTATGGGGGGATCGGGCAATTTTCGCCGGGAGCGCCGTGTAAAATTAGTTCCTCGAACTATACACGTGCCGCATCTAGGCTTATAATATCTTTGTTATTGTTTTTTTACATAAAGTGGTATCTAGAGTGCAAAAAACAGTATTTCCACTTTCACTTGCAGCCTAATGGTAGGTTCCACTGGTACATTGAATATCAACTTCTTTAAAGTTAATACTCTTCTCCTGAAATAAAAAAATACAGCTTTGAGGCCCTACCGAAAAGAATCTTTGGGTATATACTAAAAATTCTTTAGGTCAAAGAATCTCAAAGAAATTCTCTGCAGGCACTCAGACAGATATTTTTAAAGGTCCAGGAAGCTCGTTTAAATGGTCTGAAGGCCTTAAAATATCCTTTCCGAAATTGAAATAAGAATACGATCATAAATAACAAGCAGAGAGGCTATCTGAATAGAGTAGCCGACACTCAAGGGTCCTTTGTTAAGCTTTCGGATTAAAATTTAGAAGTAAATTTTTTTTAAATTCATAGTTAACAGCCTAAAACATAATAATTCGGAATCTACGGGTTTCGATGACTTCAGATATCTAACTTTTTTTTAATGCTTAAAATTGGAATTATTAGAACGTTTCTCGTAAATGGAATGAGATACGCCAAAAAAGACAACATTTTTGAATTCAACTATAAAATTGTATATCAGTATATAAGTTATAATTATAAATAAGTATAATGAGAAAATTCATCAATTAAAAAGAAGTGCTAATAATTTGAAGAGAAATTTAAAAAGGGAGAGCGGATTAGCCACGACCAACTACTGCAAATAACTCTGCCCGCCCGGTCCGTGACGAATACAAAAGGAACATTATATTACCGTCGCACCACTCTTAAAACGACCACTAAAAGGATCTTGAAAAGGACCCAAATCTCTCAAACTATCTCCGAGACTATTTTGTTTCAAATCGTCTCTGTTTATAGACTCAAATGGGCCAGGCTATTTCGCTAAAGAAAACTCAGAGATTTCTTTCGGTAGGGGGGAAACAGTTTCTGAAACACATTACATTTTTTTCAAATCATAGCAAATTTTACTTTACTTACTAGATCCCTATACTTCTTTTGATAGCGATACCAGGTGAATGGAGGAATTGAACTTCGTGATTTACGTTGCAGGTAATCCAACTTGCAGTTCTTGGGTCGAGACGGAGAACCAGTATCCTCATTATCCTAGGATGCACAAAGCACAATGGAGTTATATATGTATATACCTTTAACGATATGTCGTACTTATTCTTATTGAAAAGAAACTTAGAACACGGAAACTTATAAGATTTTAAATAGATGCAGTTGTATGAATAAACATAACTTGTGGAAAACAAACATGTATAAATTTGCTTAAATTTTTTGTTCTTACATTATCAGTAGACATTATTAACCCTTCGATGCCACACTCCCCGACGCATAACATTTTGAGCACCTGAATTTTTCACAGACTCTTGGATAGTTACTTCAAAAAATGATGTGGGTTATTTAGTTCAAAATTTGTTTTATAAAAAAAAAGATTGAAGAAGTTAAAAAATAGCAAAAGGGGGTATCTAGCTAAAGTGACAGGGCCGCGTAAGTACCATTTTGAAATGTTGAAGGGACCTAAATTAAAGCTGAACATGTCATGGGGTCTTTTCGGCCCCAGCGTGCCATCGAAACGCTAAAGAGCCCCGGGGGGTTAAGCATGTAATAATTTTCCCCGCACCTACAAGCCTCTATTTTGATACATAGGACACTCAATTCAAACGTAGATGATCGCTTCATTTTTTTTATTTGCTTTAATGAGTAACTATTTAAACTTCCTTATAGGTTATTTTACTATCACTAGCTGTTCAGAAAATACTAACTTTTCGTCTGCTATCGCGAATACCTCATCGCTAATGCCTTGCTGTCATTATAAAAATAATTATTAAAGAATTTTTAAAATAATGTATGAAAGAATATCAGTTATTGGATTTACTCTGGGAAAAAGGAAAGATCTTTCTTTTAGTTATGCGCTATTTTGAAGGAATGAAAAATTAAATTATCCTCAAAAAATCAACGAAAAGCTATTTGGTTGAAGTAATCTAGAACTTCAAAAGGTAAATGAAAGTGGTGTCTGTGAAATAAAAAACCGTAGTCTTGTTTTGCGACTAAAGAATGATTAGAAAATGTTAAATAGATACTATTGAAGTTTAAAGTGTGTTTGGAGCTGTGGTATGTACAAAAATCAGATTTTTTACACTGTAATATTATTATTATTATAAAACGGAAATTCCGTTCCCAAATCTGCAAATTAAACGCGATTTTAATTGTTCCGATATTTACAATAATTTTCTTACAATGAAAAATTGAAGAACAATGCTAGACTTAAATTTGTTCGGTTGTTGACTTTTCAAAGTTCTAGATAACCTTTACCAAAAGCTTTTTATACGATTTTTTAATACAATTGACTTAGTCTTGAATTCAAAACAGCACGTAACTACATATAGGATCTTTCCTGTTTCCCATGATTTTTATAATGGCAGTATTCGCGATAGCAGACGAAGAGTGAATGTTTTCTGAACAGATGTGATTGAGAAATAATCTAATTCATTAACGAACAAGAGATTTCAAATGCTGAGGAAGGATACACTGTAATTTTCAATTCTAAAAAATTTAATAATTTATCATAAGTGTAAATTTCTCTGTATATTTTGTTTACTTTTGATACATTTTTGTTAAGTTTATTCTGAAATATAATTCAACAAATGTAACCTTTTGTATATTTTCGACGTTTACGATTTACGAAAATATTTGACAGCAAGGCACAATAACGCGGCAGAAAAATGTGTAAGTGAATAACAGTTCTTTTCAAATGGTTCCTTTTTTTTGACGAAAAAAGGAAGGAAATTTGCGTGCAATAAAATCGCGACCTGATAATAAAGTCGTCCTCGATCAACCTTTTATTCATCAGTAGAAAATCATGAAACTATTCACATATTCCTATGAAGACCTGTCATAAAATTTGCAAAACATTAACAGGAAAGAGACTATATATTGCACTCAGATTCTGCATACAAAATCTGTAAGCTTATTCGAAAAGATTTTTTGAAATTTTTCTCTTATTTGAAATTCTAAATTTACCCCTTCCCGGCCTACGGAGTAGGGTTTGGAGTAAATTTTTGTGGAACCGCTTTCTGCCTCGAAAATAAAAAGTTTTTACTATGGACGTTTTTTCCTTGGATGAGTATTTTTTAGATATTTTCATGTCTCAAGATAAAAGAAACACCCTGTATATTAACTTGTGACATACTATATTATTAAAAGAAAGTTCCCTCACCTTTATTTGATTAGATCACCTTCTTCTAGGTGGAATATTTATGTGTAAAAAAATGTGAACTATTTGAAATTATTGAATCACGTTGCGTAATTTGAATGGATTAGGTTATTGAGATTTAACAGATTTTTTTACAAAGGAATATAAATTGTATAGAATTTATTAAGAATTTAGTTGAATTCATCCTATATAAATGGTGCGCTTATGCTTACTCATTATTATATTCACTCCAACCAATCATTTAAAATAAAAAGTATGGAATTCACCAATTTTTTACTCCAAATACAGACTTAATTCATAACAGGAGTAGGCGCTAAGTATCTAACAAAGATGTAAATCTAGTATTCACGGTGTAAAATGAGGCGATGCAATTTCAAAGTTAGGGCCTGGTTCCAACACCCTTAAACAAATATGTATGTAACTGCGCAAGACGAGCCAAATTATCAGCCTTTCTTGTTTAATACCATTTTCCATTTTTTTTTTTTTTTGCATATTTAAAGAGCGGATGACTTAGAGATTTGAGAATTCTAACCTAAAAATTTTAATTGAACGAAAATTAAGATTAATCAAAATTCAAGATTGTACTTACGTTGTATTTTTCTTCTTCCGACATTTTAAAAGTAATTTCACTTTGCCACTTTCAAAATGAAAATGGATTCACAATTTAAAAGAAACTTCTACAATTGTTGTCTCCTGTTGTGGGCCGTTGTGACTTTTCAGTGTCTCATATCGTTTCATATGACAAGTCGGTTCTCGGGCCTTGGCCGTTCATAAAGATGTCTTTACACCTCCATCACATGCAGACGGAAAATGTATTGCTCTCTCACACCCCCACGTGAAGATGCCTTGCATTTATATCACTCTACGTTTTCAACTAAACCAGACATACGTTCAGTGCGAAAAAATAGTTTTAATAACTAGTACTATTGTGTTTAGAGTAATCTGAATGGCCTCCTCGCGCCCTAAGTCAAAAGCAAGTGCTTGTGAAGTGCAAAATGCAAAAGTTACCCACGTGTCAGTGTTTTTTTATAAGGAAGGTCATACAGAAATCGTCGATATTTCTAGAATTTACAATTTCAATCGTCAAAACAAAGACGATTTTGATAGGAAGAAAAAATACAAGCTGTGGGCAGATGATGACATTGAATCTTGTTGGCATGTGAATATACTACGATTAGGAAGTAAGTGCATTTTTATTTATGACACATAGTATTTAAGTAATATACAGGACTTATTTGTGTGAGAGCTAAAAAAAAACAATTTTTTATTAGCAAAGAGAATAATTTTTTACCAGAATAGCGCTTAAAGCCTTTGTTTATATTTTGTGGAAATAGTACGTAGTAAATATTACGAAGTGTGTATACGTCCGAGTTTACGGACGTCTAAATTTAAAATACTTCGTTCGTATACAATTTAATGCGGTGATGATATTATTGAATACCACAGTATCCTGATAGGTTATTGAATTATATAATTTGTCCCTTTTATATTTACTGCCAATAAACATTTAAAGAAAGTGAATTTTTTTAGCGCAGGTGTAAAAAAATTTAAGTTAGTTCCAATCACTTACAAGCCCCACTAACTTGATATCACATGCAATTACTCAATGTTTAATGAATGCTTTGAAATTCTTTTAAGCTTGCAAAGTTTCATTTAATTTAAAAATTCATATATTAATAATTAGGTGACGCTAGTAAATTAAAACCGCTTCATATTGCTCCTTTTATAATTGATTAAAGACATTAATTCTAAAGTGTAACCACCTAAAACTTGAAGTTTTCTGATCAATGTCAAATTTGAGCAAAGTGTTGTGCTATTCGGAGAGTAGTTTCTAGAGGGAAATTTCTTTTATTGGAATACATGTTTACCGAAGGAGAGGAGGTGACAATTTGGGGATTTTCGAGAATATCATCTATTTCGGCGTTTTTTAACTTTTCTAATAGCAATAAAACAAATTTCGTTCAGTACGTATTCGATAAGTTTCTTCACGCCCTTTTCATTGCGCTTATAAGCAATTTTTGAAATAGAGAAGACTTGAACATTAAAAATAAAAAACAAAAACAAATTTTTTGTTTGTTTTGAAAAACGCGTTTTACATTTATTTATTTGTTAAAAAATAGGATTTTCCCTTTACAAACTATGAGGTTAAAAAGTATGCTCTTTGTTTTGAACTTTTTATTTATGAATATAAGCGATTAGTGGTTTTTGACAATATACCATATGCTTTGGCGATTTTGAACTCTTTTAATAACAAGAAAAAATTTTCATCTAATACAATTTCGACAGAGATTTTCACGCCCTTTTCATTGGCTCTAACCATTTTTCGAAAAAAAAATAGAAATATGTAGATTTCAAAAATGAGGGTCAATAATAAATTTAAGTTTTTTTCATTTCTGGTATAAAATTGCTATTTTTTATTTTAAAGTGATCTTTTCTAGTTAAAAATATATGTATTTTTTTGAAAACTCATCTCATTTGGTAGAAAATTAATCCTCTTTGTTGAAAATTCCGCATGGTTCAAAATGTATTTTTTGTTGAAAATTGATATTTTGATTGAAATTTAAATTGCTTTGGTAGAAAATTTATCCATTAGGTTGAAAGTTGAACTATTTGTTGAAAATTTTTTTTTTTAGATTCAGATCTATTTGAAAATTAGATTCTTTTTGTTAAAATTTAACAAATTAATTTTAGGTTGAAAATTTATTCTTTACAAGTCGAAGATTGAACTATTTGGTAGATTAATCTTTTTCGTTGAGGATTCAGCTATTTTGTTAAAAACTCATCTTTTTGGTTGAATCCGACCAGTTAAAAATGATAATTATCATTTTTTAAAATGAATTTTGTGAACTTAAAATTGAAGGATTTCATTTTCGGTTGAAAATTTTTGGATTTTTAGTTGAAAATTCATCTTTTTGCATTAAAAATTAACTATCTATTTAGATGAGGATTCAAGTATTTTGTCAAAAATTAATCCTTTTTCCCCTGAATTCAACTGGTTGAATATTCTTTTTCTTTTGTTAAATTTTTTTTTAAATTCAATTCAACTATGTTGTTACACATCCATCCTTTTGGATTGAAAATTTATCTTTTATGTTAGAAAAGTAAACCCCCTTGGTTGAAAATTAATTTTTTTTGGTTCAAAATTCGTATTTTTGTGTTGAAAATTCATCTCTGAGTACAAAAAACTTTTTCATTGAAAATTCAACTATTTTGTTTAAACTGCAATACATTTCGGCTTGAATTCTTAGGAATTTAAAGTGTTTCGTATTTAATTCAATAGTTTATCTGCATGAATTTCATTTAAAACAAAAAACATTGATTATGATCAATCGAAAAGGCATAATAAAACCTATCGAAACACATAGAATTTTTTGGTCTGAGTACAATGGCTTCTCACCTCTTTCGTAACTTCTTTTGAAATTTAAAAGGAGGAGGGTCAATAAGGCCGGTTTTTGGGCCATATACAGATTGGCCTCAAAC
This sequence comes from Belonocnema kinseyi, assembly GCF_010883055.1. Lineage (NCBI taxonomy): Eukaryota > Metazoa > Arthropoda > Insecta > Hymenoptera > Cynipidae > Belonocnema > Belonocnema kinseyi. The sequence goes on along the minus strand of NC_046662.1, from coordinate 117,658,006 downwards.
ATGTTTTATTTTATTCATCTAACTAGGTCTCATAACCCCTTAAAAGGATTTTTCCTGAGAGTGATCTGATTTCAAGAAGTAGTCATTTTTAAGTTCGTATTTTACATGGGTTTTCGCACTTTCATTCAAATCATGCTAAGTTTCACATTGTTAGTATTGCTCACGCAAGATCATACTTGGCCAAAAACTGCGCACGTATATGCGTTACAACATATGTTAAAGCCATCATTTTTCTTGGGGTACTTAGCCTTCAAAATAGGGTTCATTTTTATACTTTATTAGGTTTGTGATCATGAAAGGAGTAAAAATGTCCTGCTTTATCAGATTTATTAGCAATAATTTCTATAAAATAATCGAAAATAATCTTGGAGACATTTTTCTAAGAAAAGGTATATTAGTTTACAGTCAATCAGAACTTATGGTCGATTAGAGGCTAGGCAATCTGTAACAGCCTTATTCGTCAGAATTGGTTTGGTCATCTGAAGATGATGCTGCTTCTCCTTCATTTTCCGACCAACACGATGCATCATTCACGTGACTTTCGAATT
>NC_046662.1:117655445-117657358 GCF_010883055.1 Belonocnema kinseyi | reverse complement strand
ATACCATGTGGAGGGGGAAAACAGTTGAACGTAGCGAAGCGGCAGTCGCACATGAACGATAGCGTTTTGTTTCCTATTCCACTGACTTTGGTTGATTTTAATAACTTAAAAATAATAAATTAATAACAATAAATTAATACCTTAAAATAATACGCTCGGTTTTTCATAAAATATAAAATAAGCCCTATTTTGAAGGCTAAGTACCTCGAGAAAAATGATGGCTTTAACATATATTGTAACGCATATACGTGCGCAGTTTTTGGTCAAGTATGATCTTGCGTGAGCAATACTAACAATGTGAAACTTAGCATGATTTGAATGAAAGTGCGAAAACCCATGTAAAATACGAACTTAAAAATGACTATATCTTGAAATCAGATCACTCTCAGGAAAAATCCTTTTAAGGGGTTATGAGACCTAGTTAGATGAATAAAATAAAACATGTTTGAGGCCAATCTGTAGATGGCCCAAAAACCGGCCTTATTGATCCTCCTCCCTTAAACATATATTTGCAGTGTGAAGAAATGTTATATCCTTTTCTACGCTGCGGCTTAATTGTATGGTTTGTAATATCATAAATGTAACTATTTCAAATTGGAAGCCCTAATATTTGAATGATGTTTTAATTAGTTATGAATAGTTAAAATTTCCGAATGCTGAATTATCAATATGAGACGTTAAAATTTCAATTGTTCACTACTGTAATTTTTTCATTTCGTAATAACTAAAAGTCTTAAATTTTGAGAAGTGTAAATTAAAGTTTAAAAATTATTCCTTTTTGTCTCACATATATGTAACTGTATTTTATGAATCACATATTACAGAAATTATTAATACATAATAAATTTCAGCAAGCTTTGAGGATATGCAAGCTCCAAACCAAGAAAGGCGATTACGAATTCCAAATACACGAAACAGAAGCTTCTTTTCCGATGACCATAATGGTCCCGTTAAAGTAAGCTGAACAAATATTGAATTAAATATGTTTATAAAGAATGTTCCAGGGGTACACATAACATTATAATAAAATTTGAAAGAGAATCTTTAATCATTGATGTTATGTTTCTTAAAAGTTAGATATATTATCTACAGCGAAAGAAAAAAGAATGTGTATTTTCCTGGATTCTATAAAGCATTTTAAAGATTATTTCATTTTGAGGTTTCCTATACCAATGGATCAATTTTAATATAGTGAAGCTTAAAGTCTCTTCGCTTAATATATGTCTTATATGATTCGCAGAAGAGCAGGAAAAGATTGTTTCGTCATGAAGAAGATATTAGCAAGAAGCAACAAAAATTGTTATCAAACAGATCAAGCATCCTTGATTCTGATGACTCAACAGGAACAGATGTTGATGGAATAATTAATGATATCGAAGAAGGTATAGCATAACCTTAGCACAACCTTCCTCATCAATTTTAATACTCAGAACACCACCTTCTCCTAATCCTAATATAATTTAAAAATTGTGCGCTATTGCAGAAACGTATTTCTGAAATCGGAAATTGTTGCTCAGCCAAAATAAACAATTATTGCTTAGGAAAATTCAAGGGATATAGAAATTTAATTTTTTTATTATATCCTGCTACAATAATGGTAATAAGATTGCTTATCTCGAATTGAAAAATGATAAAACTCACACCTAAAAATTTAACACGATTATGTTAATGTGCATACGTATTTTTTATATTCTGTAGAAAATAAGGGACCGTCGCATATTGAAGACAGTGACTTTCCAAATGGGAGTCCGCAGTTATTAAATGAAAGAAGTAGTAAAGACTTTATATCTAATTGCACAAGATCTAAAGATGCAGAAGTTCGAAAAACGCGTTATTTTTTTACCTTGAGTTTGTATTCTTCTTACAAAGATTGAAGAGACTTCAGATTATTGTAAATTAAATATTTCTTTCAA
>NC_046662.1:117648286-117655345 GCF_010883055.1 Belonocnema kinseyi | reverse complement strand
GTGACATCTATTAGATCTATCAATAATAAAAATATTTTTGTGTCTTTATGACGTTAAAAATAACTTAATAGATTGATTAGGCATACAAACATAAAGCCTAATTTTTGTACCTTTGTTTTTGAAAAGAAAATCGAAATCAGATATGATTTAGAGGTCCGCTATTTGAGTTTTGTCTTTTTTTATTGATTACAACCAAAAATCAATAAAAGTACAAAACCAAAACAGGGGACCTGTAAATCATATCTTCTTATTAATTTTTTTAAACTCTGTTGACTGAAGAAGTAAAACTTAAACTAGTGTGCGTGTTCCGATACAAAAATAATTTGTTTGTCTAATAAAATGATTCATCCTAGTATGTACGTATGCATGGTTGTTTGTTGACTTCCTAGTTTGTATTTGATTTGGCAAACGATTACAAGATATTTAGCAATGTTCATAATAATTCGTAGAATTGTCAATGTCTTTTTTTCTCTGATGTCACTTTCTACGTACCCGGTAAGAAGGCTTTCATGAAAAGATAAAAAAAAATTTTGATACCTAAGAATGCCTTTTCTATCCTTCGCTTTTTAATCCGCATTAGGCGGCGAAAAGAATAAGATTCCAATCCCTTTCAATTGTTCACCACAGCCTTCTATTCAGAAATTAATCCTGACATTGTAAAATGACCGATATTATGTTTTAAAAAGCTTTTTAGCTTATTCTTATTCAAAAAACTGTAAATTAAAGTAGCGAAATGCGCTCAATTAAAAGAGATTAAAAGTATTACATTTCTTGGTAGCTTTGTGGTATCCAAAAGTATTTAGAAAAATATTGTTGCCGCTATGTACAGAAAGGGATTCAATTGAAGAGATAACTTCTACTGATGTGGATATTCAAAACGGGAGGACGAAAAGGGATGCATGAAATATTCCAATACTTTTTAATGCAAGCCTTCTTACCGGCTACGTATTTTCGGGTTTCTGTGATTATGGGAATAAAGCCCAGCTGTAATTGTACACTTTTTTATCTGAAAATCCTACTTATATTCGTGATTGGTAAAATTAACTAACAAATATTTCTTTAGGCTTAGTAGCAAAAGAAGCTGGTCAAAAGCAAAGTAGAGAAGAAGGAAAACAGAGTAAATCTTTACCACCTTTGACAGACCTACCACAAGTTTCAAGGGATATACCCAGAAGTTCATCATTAACTTCAATATCGTCGAGATCGTTTACTCAGAAAGAAAATTTACATCCGAATAAAAAATCACGAACACCTGACATGCGTATACGTTATTAAAAAAAATCCGCTCTTTGGAGCTGCACAAAGAAACGAACCTTTAGATAGAGATGGTGTTAAAAATGATTCGCCACAGATAAATTGTAAACGTTACCCAGATCTAACAAGAAGTGAAGTTCCAGAAAGAACGAGAAATATCGCAAGTATTGAAAGGCGTTTCGAACAAGAAACTATTTCTCCAGTAGGGTCTGGCAGTGGAAGATGAGAAGAAAGTACTCCTCCGTGAGTATCACCAGGACGAGTAGACAATGGGAGTCCGCGTAATAGTCGTTATGAAGCTCAAAATAATGAAGTAAGACATCCCATTTTCATTATGCTTGACAATAATTACACAGTTAGATTAGCGTCCATATAGTCACCATTCAAGTTTTGTCAGTTAGCATTTCTTCACATTAATAGATTTTGATAAAAAATTTGCAAAAGTCAGAGAATTTCTGTAAGAGGCATTCTAAATAACTGTCTAATTAGATTCTATGCTACAATATTAAAGGAATAAACGTATGGTCTTTGAATATCAATAGTCTGGAAAAATGAAAAACTGGTCACCGAAAAATATTTTTCTTGCAAAAATATTTTGTTACCCGAAGTAGCAAATTGAAATATCTTTTTATTTAAAAGTTATTCCGTTTTGAAATTTGTCAACATCTCGAGGACCATTAATCGTGGGCAGGTTTTCATTATATTTTTCAATTCAGTGAAATGTAACGAATGGAATGAGTCATAAGTATTATTCCGATATTTTTTAAACTCAAGTTATTTCAATAATTAAATATAAATTTCGTGCGGGCAACCAAATTTGCCCCATCCAACTCAACAAAATTATAAAAACAAAAAGGGCCTCTTTTAATAGCGAAAAAAATTTACTCGAAAATTTACTCCCTTTCAACTCAATAAGAATATCTAAAATTAAAAAATTATCTTTCCCCAAATCTCACAATAATAAAAACTAAAAATTACTCCCTTGCAACGCGATCAAAACCTTCATAATATAAAAAATCGTTGCAACAATTTAAGAAAAATTTATAACCACAATTTTATTATTTTACAGAGTACCATCCATCCACACCTTATAGCTAATCCCCACACAGTTCACACATTCTCTTCTCTCTAGAAAGCTAGAATCTATTATAACCTTCCATGTAACCGCATCTCATTCTCGTTATAAGTCTCTGACTACCTTGCTCTCCTTTCTCACACAAATATTTCGCTCTCTTTCTTGGTATAATCCACACATAGTTCCCGTTAAACCTTGACTCTCTTATCCTCTCCTCTCCTTCGGCCTTCTCTTTCTCCATGTCATTTTTTTGAATAAACTCATATACCTTCCTTACGTCCTCGTACCTCCTGCTAACTTTATCTGCAATCCATTCGTTCTAAAATAACTTTCCCTTTCCACCTCCATCTTTGTACCACTACGTCTGTTCTCCTTCTCCCACCAACACTCCCTAACCAATTTACTTCCCTCCTCTTCCAAAAATTTCTCATATTTACACGCTCGACTCCCTGTTATAATCCCTAAACTTGTTCTTCCTGTTTCCCTCCTGACAATATAGTTCGGCGTATTCCTCGCCAACCCCAGTGTCCACTTTACATACCTCTCCTGTGTTCTATTTACCTTCTCATTTACCTTCCAACGCCACACCTCCACTCCGTAAAATAAGACACTCATCGCTAGCGAATCAAACAATTTCATTCTCATTACAAAATCATCTGCGAACAACCTCTCCCCCAGCCCCCGCACATGCCTTATCACCACATTTGCCCTTCTCACCCTCTCTTTTATATGACTATACACTCCCCCATTGCTACGAAACAGGAAGCCCAAGTACACGAACTCTTTCACCTCCTGTACTGCTTTTCCCTTCCACTTTTACTCCCCTCCCCCATCTCTCCCACCTCCCTTCCTGAACACCATAACCTTCGACTTGTCTGCATGTAACTCTAGCCTATTTTTGTGTAAGTATCTTCTCAACCTCTTCATCATCTCTTTTAAAGCCTCTTCGCTCTTTGCCGGCAGCACTATGTTATCTGCATATGCTAGTGACCATATCCTGACTCCTCCTACCACTCCGGTCGCTAGCTTACTTTCCATATCTGCGATCAAAATTGCAAAAAGCGTTGGGCTAAGTGGGCACCCTTGCCTCAACACCCTATCCATCCAGAATCCCTTAAGAGATTCCCTCCTCTCCTCTCATCCTATATTTCGTTTTCTCATGTACCTCCCTTATCCTCTCGATCAGGCCCCTCTTCACACCCCTCTCTTCCATTGCCTCCTACAACCTCCCTCTATCTACCGAAGGGAACGCGCTCTTTAGATCTACAAAAAACGCCTACGTTTTGGCATCCTTTTTGGTTAGTTCGCTATGCACGACGTGTTGCAAGACGTAAATATTGTCAATAGTACTCCTTCTCTCTCTAAAGCCCGCCTGCATCTCCAGTAATATTCCTTTCCCTTTAACATCCTTGCGCAGCCTATCTGCTAACACCATCGCGTATATTTTGTACGCAGTATTCATGAGGGTAATTCCTCTATAACTTTCCTGCCTCTCGATATCCCCTTTCTTATACTGTGGTACGATCAACCCCTCCCTCCACCCTCTTTTGAATCCCTCACCCCTCCATACTTTTGTCACTACCCCCTTCAGCCTCCGCCTTAACTCATCTCTCATTCGTGTATATGACTCCTGAAATGAATCCTTAAAAAATTTCCTCCATTCGTCGCTCCCTATGTTCTCACTTATCCCCACCTTACGTATCCTAAACCTATTAATTACCTTCCATACGTCCCCTTCTGTCTTAACACTTCTCAAATCCTCTTCCAGCTCTTTTTCTTTTTCCTGTTCTTTCTTCTTACACATCGCCCTAAACTCCTTTCTCATTTCTACTTACTCCTCCCTTTTTGCGGGTCCTTCCTTCCACATCCTGTACTTCTTTTTCACCTTTCTCTTCATCATTTTACATTCCCTATCCCATCACGGCTTCACCATTCCTTTCTTCTTCTTCCTGAATACCTTCTTTTGCACACAACCTTTCACTTACTCTTGTAGATCCTCCCATATCTCGTCCACCGACTCCCCCTCAAAGTTTGCGTTGCCCAACTGCTCCTGATACTTCTCTATTTCTTCTCTCGTCCATGACACCCCCTTCCCTAACGACCCTTCTTCCCCACCCTTCCTTTCGCCAGCCTCCCCCTGTAGCCACAAACTTAATGGCTGATGGTCTGATTCCACCCTCCCTTCCACTGCGAATTTCTCTATCTCCCCGCACCCTTGCATATTCATAATCACATAGTCTATCACCGACACACCCTTCTTACTCACATACGTGTATTCTCCCTCTTCGTCCCCTTTTACCATACCATTCGCCACCGCCCACCCTGTATACTCCATCCAGTCTCTTAGAATCTCCCCCTCTGTATTTATTATTTTATTCTTCGATTTTCTTTTAGAGCTCTCCCCTTCCCGGTACAGGCCCCCTTCCCGCCCAATTCTCGCATTAGAGTCTCCCCCCCATTAGCATCAAACCCTCATCTCTCTCTCCTAGTAAGCTTTCTACCCTTTCTTTAATCCGTTCCATTCGATCCTTATTGTACACAGTCACAAACTTATACATCGCCCCTCCTATCTTTACAAACCTCATTTGCACGCCCCCTCTCCCTCTACATGAACTTCTCCCTCTAATCCATCCCTAACCCCTGTTATAATTTCCCCACTAGCCCTTGCTTTCCTTTTTACTTTGACCGCCTCCTGTAGCCTCCACACTTTCACTCACAAACAAAAATTTTTTTAATGTAACAATTATAATTGTAACGTTCAGAGTTTAAATTTAGCATATGTAGAATTTTATTGATTCAAGGCTTTCTATTTCAAAAAATGCTGTTTTAAATTATTTATTGAAAAAGCTGAATATCGAGACATCGTCATTTGAATTTTGTGTAGCAAATTGCAATATCTCATAAAGTAATAAATATTTTGATCTAGAAATTGGGAATGACATAAGTCTTGATATGTACTATAAATATACGAAGCTTCAGCCCGATCGGTTAGCTTGATCCAGAATGTTGATAAAATTTCGTGGACTTCCTTAATTCCAAGAATTTTGAGCATTACAAACGTTTCTTGGTGCCTTTTATTAAACTTTCGAAATTTTTAACACGTTCTCTCATTTCATACAGACGTAAGTTGTTGCCAAACAATGTCGGTCAAGTAGGAATTGTGTGAGCATGACCTTAAATGGTCATGGCCTTAAATTAAAAAATTATATAAGGTTAGATAGTGTCTGACTCTGCGTTCCTTTTTTGAAAATATTAAATTTTTTGATTCTGTTAAGAAAATTTCAATGTTTTAACGCTTTATGTTAAGTTATTATTTTAAAGCCTTCATTGGAAATGCAGGAAAGTGAAAATATTTCTAGCAGAATAAATGTAAAAACATTTCAAATAAACGGATAAAATATGCAGCCAAGAAAATGTTATGAAAGTGAGAACTTGTGCTATGTTAGGAAAAAAGTAATTGCTTGACAGATTAAAAATAAGCACCCAGAACTGTATACTTTCATTTCTTTAATTGAGCAAAGAAAATTTAAAAAAATATTGAAGAAATACATTTAAGTTTGAAACTACAACATTTAATAAGAATTTTCAATCGGAATTCTAGATAACAAAACACTTTTTGTATTAGGAATTTCTAATTGAGCACTGCAAAAGTGACATATTTTAAAAGAATAATTTTACTTCCAACTGGTATTCAGTTAAAGTTGAAATATAATTAGTTTTACCAATATCTGAATTAACACTTTTTTTGTATTGCAGATGCTGTTCGCTTTAAAATTAACATAAAAGGTAACGTGGATCCGTCGGCCCGAGCAATTAGGCTAAGGAAAATATGGTAGTACATGTCTCAAAAGGTGTATGATTGCAAGAGGCCAAAAGCTGTGAGACTATGAGCTAACTATGACTGTGATATATGTACGTGTATGTATAAAAATATACTGTAACTAAGTTAGAATGTTTTCCCGTTATCTTCCAAACTTTATGCGTCTATGTGTACTAGTATTTATATATGGTCGTCGAAAAAATTTATAATAAATTTCATTGTTCAACATGTTTTGTTGACATTGCATGTCCTAAATAGATATAAGAACTTTGAGACTAGCTATAAAATGAACAAGTTGGGTTAAAAGACATTGACTATTTTTAAGACTTTATTCTATAATGTTTGCCAATCATACCACTATATGTTCGGCCGACTGTACACATAGTTACTTCGTTTGTTTTGATATCAGCGTTCATTTTCAAAGACATTAGTAGAGATTAGTATAGTGATACGTATATTACTTTACACTAGAGATAATAAAAAAACAGAAGCCTGAATCTCAAAATGCATTTTCGATCTTTTTGTCCCTATTTGATTAAAATGATCTATATAAAGGCAGAAATAAACTGGATAATATGTAGACGTTTTTCATCACGAATTTTTCCGTTTTCAAAGAAAATCCATGTTTTTTTAACTGCTGACCGTATTGAAAAATTCTAGAGAATATAAAAGATGCGGCACATTAAAATGAGTATTATTTGTATATACTTCTTTATTTCAATATGCATATTTAAGGATGTCTACGAAGAAAATGGTTATAAAGAAGCGTTATTAATCATCTATTCGACCAACTGGAATAACTTTAATACATACTTCAATTATTTTTTGGTTCTTAAAAAATAATTCACATAAACCATTTTTTCAGAAATATTAATCTTGCATGTTTATGTAAACTGTTTTTTTTTTTTTT
>NC_046662.1:117638341-117648186 GCF_010883055.1 Belonocnema kinseyi | reverse complement strand
GTCGATTTCCACAGGCGAACCAGCTCCAAAGAAGGCAAAGACCGTAAAGTCAGCTGGTAAGGTTATGGCTACAGTTTTTTGGGATGCACGTGGAATTATACTATAAATTATCCATAAATTGAGAATTAAATGTATAAAAGTTATTAGTTCATAAACATTTTATTAACAAAAATAATCTCATCGGATTCTATTAGGATCCTAATAATTTCCGACGTCGGAAATGGTCCCAATACTCGACTAAGTTTCCTACGTCGTTTTCGACGTCGGAAACTATTAGAATCCTACGTGGGTTCCTACGTCGGTTACGACGAAGGAAAATAGTAGGGTCCGACGTCGGGTTTTTCAGTAGGGATTCGTACTGCATTTAGCCCACAAAGAGATCTGAGTCAACTTCAGGCTCAGATATCAAGTGTCGTACAGACGGAAAATGAATCTGTCTTGCAGTACGGAATTCGAGTCAGTGAATTCCTGAGGCGTATTCTGGAAACAATTAATGAGGGTTTTCCAGACGAAGTTAAAGCTGGAAGAAATTAAGCGCAACACAAAACGCTATTTCATGCTTTATTCGAGATCGGAAAGAAAAAATAGAAACAAGGGTGCAAAATCGCCGCGGAAGCAACTTACAAGCCGCGATAAATGCAGCGCTTTCCATAGAAACCAAGGTAGAATGTTTAACACACTTAAGAAATACCATAAAAGAAGTTGAGCCCTACCCTAGAGCACACGCTTACATACGCGATAACATTCGCAATAGGAATGAACATCATCTCATAAACAAAATTGAAGGTTCGCGAGAATGACCAGACCACACATATAAATGTTCCAAGTGTGGAAAATCGGGACATTTAATAAGAGATTGTCCTGAATGGGGAAACATATCCTCGCAACAAACACAGGCATCAAAAGTCATACGTCAATGTGGATTCTGTAAAGGTCCTAACCAATACGAAGAAAACTGTCTAGCAAAAAGAACATTTGATGCTAGGACAAATTTTTGGAACAGATTCCAGAAAGGAATGAAGGAAAAAATAGCTGTACCCTCCATGAAAGAACTTATAGAAGCATATAGAAGAAAACTCAATATGCAAATTATTGCCTTTTGTCAAGGTATATTGCATATAGATGCATATAGAACTCGCACTTCTATAAGAATCTATATGGAATTACTAGTAGTCGCTCAGGTGTTTTCTGTAAATTTCTGTTGATATCTTTACCTTATTTTTGAAAATTCATCATTGATCCTCACAGACTTCCGGGTCTATACGGCTTTATATGGAATTACCACACACTATCATAGTCCATGTGATCCTATATGGAATTACCAATAGCCACTGGGGTGGTTTCTACACGCTTCTGTTGATATCTTTATTTCTTCTGGGGAAATGCCCCATTGACTCTAATAGACTTCTGGGTCAATGTGGCTCTATATGGAATTACCAAAAGCAACTGAGGTGGTTTCTATATGACTTTGTTGGTATCTTTATTTCTTCTTGGGAAATGCCTCATTGATTCTGATAGAATTCTGGGCCTATGTGGCTCTATATGGAATTACCAATAGCCACTGGGGTGGTTTCTATACGCTTCTGTTGGTATCTTTATTTCGTTACGGTGCATGTCCCATTGATTTTCATAGACTTCTGGTTCTATACGGCCTCATATGGAGTCACCAACAACTACTGAGGTGGTTTCTATATGCTTCTGTTGGTATCTTTCTTTCTTCTGGGGAAATGCCTCATTGATTTTGATAGACTTCTCGGCCTATGTGGCTCTATATGGAATTGCCAATAGCCATTATGGGGTGGTTTGTATATGCTCCTCTTGGTATCTTTATTTCTTCTTGGGAAATGCCTCATTAATTTTGATAGACTTCTGGGCTTATGTGGTTCTATATGGAATTGCTAATAGCTACTATGGGGTGGTTTCTATACGCCTCTGTTGGTATCTTTATTTCTTATGGGGAAATGCCTCATTGACTCTCATGAAAAAAACATCTGAAAAAACATAATTCCGAATTTTGTAATTTATTTTTATTTATTTATAAAAAAAGCACAGGAATTCTATAAAACTCACCTTTGATTTTGGGTTTGCACCGTCATCTGAGTTGAAATCCGTAACAGAGTCAACAGATCGTGAAGGGGGCTGCACGAATTTTCGTGAGTTTGAATTCGCTACTTCTATTTTTAATTGATCTAAATTATCTAAATAAAACAAAGCGAGGTGCATTCGTTTGATTAATTAAATGTAATATTAGTTTACTATGAATTTGTTTAATAAATTTTGTGGTTGCGGATTTGGCCCCCAGTGACTTTTTTCTTTTGTCAAAACTGAAGAGACCCATGAAAGGACATCGATTTTCAACGATTGAGGAGATAAAAACTGCATTTCTGAAAGAACTCAAGGCCATACCACAAAATGATTATCAGAAGTGCTACGATGATTGGAAAAACGTTGGCACAAGTGTATTATATCTGAGGGGGATTTTTTTGAAGGGGACAACATAAATATTGAGGAATAAATGAATATTTTTTGAGAAAAGCATAAAGTCACCTTATTTTTTGAACACACCTCGTATATAAATTTTTAGCTCGAAAAATTCAATTTACAATAAAGAATATCAATTTTCAACTAAAAATGAAATAGTTACATTATATCCGAAAGTTTCCACGTTTTGCTATTAAAATACAGATATGGATACATCAATTATATTATAATAACACTGCGAATTATATGTATGAATTTATCATTTACGAGAAAGACGTATGCCTCCTCCCAGCTTCCATCGAAACACTTACATTGAAATATTTTAATTTCTTATTATTAGGGTCGAAATTTGTTATATCATCCACAAACACCTTTTCTTTTGTGCCGCGTATCAGCGCGTATCCGAATACTATAATTCAAATATGGGTATAAATTTTTTTAATATAGAACGGCTTCGAAATATTCCGTTGTCCTCCCGTTCGCGTCGCAAAACTCCCGTCCAAAAACGTCCAATTAATACCTGTTTACCGAACGGAAGGAGAAAGCAAATGGACGCCAGAATCAAAATGGCCCCTGCGGCCGGACGCGTCGATTAGGTATTTCAGGTTAGGTGGGGGATATACAAGATATCTGTACGTCCAGGGCCAAACAATAATACTAAATGCATGTGACGGAACTTTATTTTTAATAAATAAAAACAAACATGTGAAGAAAATAAAGGACGTTTGGTGAGCACGATCAGGCAGCGGCTGGATCGTGAAGTCTCTCTGTATCTCTGTTAGTTATCTCTTTCACCATTTTCCTTTCACCTTTCTTATTTCACTTTCCCTTTACCCCTTTCTCATCCCCCTTGAATTTTTCTTCACCCTGTCCCAATCCAATACACCGTTTCCTTTCCCCTTTTAACCCTTTCCTTTTCTCAATTCTTCTCTACCATTTCCCCTTTCCCTTTCCAACATTTACCATGTCTTCATTTTCCCGTACTCTTCACCCTCTTTCATATTCTTCCCGTTCCCCTTTTATTTTCCCTTTTCCTATTTCCGCCCTTTTCTTTCCCTATCACCCTTTCCTGTTTATCATTTTTTCCTTCTCTTTTCCTTTCTCCCATCCCCTTTAACTATTTCGCTTTGCCCTTTTAACCTTTCTTTTTTCATCTTTTCTCCGTTCCCTTCAACCTTTCTCTCTTTTCTTCATTTCACCCTTTCCATTTTCTGTTCCCCTTTTCCTTTACTTATTTCTCCATTTCCCCATTATTCTTAACTGCTTTCCCTTTTCACACCTTCGCCTTTCCCCTTCCTCTATTTCCCCGTTCTCTTTACCCTCGTTCTTTTTCCTATTCTCTTTTCCCTTTTATTTGTATCTTTCCTCCTTTTCCTCTCCCTTTTCACCCTTCCCGGTGTCTCATTTTCTCCTTCCTTTTTCCTTTTCCTTATTCCCTTTTTATTTTTCCCTTTCCCCTTCCCCTTTTAATATTTCCCTTTTCAACCTGTTACCGTTCCCTTCACCAATTTACTCATTTTTCCATTTTCGATTTCTCCCTTTCCGTTTTTTCACAAGGGAAAATGAAAAAGGGAAAAGCGTGAAAATTAAAATAGTAAAGGAAAAGGGGAAAGAGGGAAATAGGGGGGAAAGGTTGAAAGCAACGGGGAAAAGATGAAAAGGAAAAGCTTAAAAGGGAAGGGTTAAACGGGAAAGAGAATCAGCAAAATGGAACAAGGTTAAGGACAAATGAAGGAAAAAGTGATAAATTGGGAAGGAAAAAAAGGGAAAGCACGAAGGAAAAGGCGAAAATTAGAAAAATAAAAAGAGAACGTAGAGAGTTGGAAAAAAGTAGAGGAAACAGGGAAATAAAGATCAGGGGAAAGGGGAAATGGTGTAAAGGGAAAGCGGAAATGCTAAAGAGCAATAGGAGAATAAATGGGGAAAGGGTTAAAAGGCGAAAGTGAGAAAGGGAAAGGAAAACTGTGAAGGGGATTGGTGAAGGGGAAAGAAAAATGCAAGGGGGATGAGAAAAGGGTAAAGGGGAAGGGCAATGGTTCCCTCTGCCCTTGTTCTTTTTCCTATTCTTTTCTTTCCCTTTTATTTTTCTCTTTTCCTTTCTCTTTTCACCCATATAGATCCATATAGAAGTAGGTAATGAGTGCGTCCTCAGGAAGGTCCTACTTATAAAATCCATATAGAAATCAGTTAAAATCCTGTTTGCAATTGCATATAGATTACGTGTCAGGAGGATACATATAAAACCATATAGAAGTAGGGAATTAGCACAATGTTAAAAAAATCTTATTTGTATATCCATATAGAAATCGCATCAAATCTTCTTTGTAATTCCATGTAGATTATATGTTAGAAAGATACATATAAATCCATATAGAAGTAGGTAATTAGCGCGTCATCAGAAAAGTCCTACTTATAAAATCCATATAGAAATCACTTAAAATCCTGTTTGCAATATCATATAAATTACATGTCAGGAGAATACATATAAAACCATATAGAAGTAGGGAATTAGCACAATGTTAAAAAAATCTTATTTGTATATTCATAGAGGAACCACTTCAAATCTTCTTTGTAATTTCAAAAAGATTACATGTTAGGACCATTCATATAAATCCATGTAGATGCTTAGGGATTGAGTGTGTCGACAGGAAAATCACGTATGGATATCCATATAAATACTTATAACAAAAGGAACGCTCTTGGAATTCCACTCTCAAACCATCTCAAATTCTAATAGGAAATCCACATAGAATACATCATAAAGAAATCCATACAGATACTTATAGATTTTCTATGTGGCAAATTTTCTCTAAGTGGCACTACCAATAGAAACCATTAGGAACAATTAGATACTTATAGAAGGTCTATATGGATCTATGAGACATTTAATGGAGGTTATCATATCCTCGAAACGCGTGCCCTTCAAAGTCTAATCACGTTGGGTCCTTTGCACCTTCAGATCCACAAAAGTAGATATAAATCCTGTAATAATAATAAATGAAAATACCTTCTAGGGTGAGGCTGCAGAGTTTCTCGTGGATACTGGTTCCGATCTCAACCTAATAAAATTAGGAAAGGGAGTAACAAGAACTTTAGGAGAAATGAAAACACCCATAAAAGGTGAATTAGTCCATTTCCAGGTGGTTCCTGAGAAGTTTAAAAATTATCTGAAATTTAAGAGAAATAAAAGTGGAGAAATGATTGTGGGTGGAATAACCATTCCTATTGAAACTCACACCGCAATCAGGTTACCAGCTCGGCACAAAACTTTGGTTACACTTCCTGTAAAAGAAAAAGGTTTTAAATCAGGGTATTTGCCAAGGATCTGGACTGTATCCGGTATTTTTTTTTGGAGAGGCCTTGGTAACTTAAGAAAATGGATTTGCTAAGGTTTTGCAATAAATGCTACCCATGAAGATATCGAGATATCACTGCCACCCTTAGAACTGGAAGAATATAATCTCATAAATCTAGAAAAACCCAGTTTAAATAAAAATGACCCATATTCTGAAAAGCTAGTAACTCATGCACGGAGGATGTGCGATACTGTTCCACATTAGGACTTGACAAATTTAAATAATGAAGAAACTAATAGTCTGATGGGGCTCATTGACAAATTTCCGTACCAATATCATTTACCAACAGACAAGCTTGGAAGCACTACTGTAACTACCCACAAAATTAATACTTGTGATGAAAAAGTTGTAAATGTCAAAAAATATCGCCAAACTCAATTCGACAAGGGAGAAGCGCAAATATAATATAATAAATATAACAATTAAACCTTCTAACTCCCCCTATCACTCTCCCTTAATAATATTCCCCAAATAACCCGACTCCCAGAGGGTAGAAAAACGAGAACGGTTATTGACTACAGGGCATTAAACTCGAAAACTATCGGCGATGCCTACCCGTTGCCAAATATCTGCGATATATTGGACCAACTAGGCGGCGCACAGTGGTCTGAAAACCCAATAAGCTGGCCAAAATTCGAAAGAAAATTTTATTTTTGTAATTTGAACTGTTGAAGTCGGTAGAGTAGGCTCCTCTGCGTTCATTTGAGATAGCAGATGGAGCTCATTGCCTCATAATAAAGTTACGTTTTAGTGCAAACTTAACCTATACTCGTGCTGCGTTAAAAAATCAAACAAATAATTGAGTGCCTCTCAGTGAAAATGTTCACAAAATCTCTTTTATTTGGCGATTTTCAATGCAGTAAGGTGGATTCATTCAGTAAAGGTATGTATAATTGAAATCGATAACTCGGAAAATTCTATCTCATTAACACATTTCTATAAATATATAATAATTTTGTGTACAACTATGTAAACTAAACTGTTATCAATTGTCTTCATCTATGACGAAAGTTAATTATCCTGTAGTATCCTGTCTAATGAACACCTGCATAGTATCCGACATACTTTTTTCTGAAAATTTATGAAAAAATTAGCTGCGGATTAATGAGTATTGGACTATATATTGACTACTTGTCGCGTTATCCCATTATTGTAGACTATTCTAGGCAGATGGTGGCCGCAAACTGGGAAAATATGACTTTTTTGGTTCAAAATAACGTACGGCCCAAAAATATTGACCGATTTATAAATATATAATCTATATAAACAAATTATTTGGTAAAAAAATTTTTTCTACGATTTTCCATAATTTTACGTTTTTTAAGTTATATTACAAGAAATTTGGATGAAAACAATATTATAATGAATAAATTTCTTCTTGAGATTATGACTCTTAATATTATAAACAAGTTAAATAAACAAAGGCATTTATCAGTGATTTTCTGATTCAAATATTATTTTTTTCGATTTCGATTTTTTATTAAGGAACTTTGTGATAACTTTAGCAATATTCATCATTTTTTTATTAATCTTATGATTTTTAAAACAACTTTAATAAACAAATTATTGGGGAATCTGTCGACAGAAAAATTCTTTTTTTTTCGATGTCAGACTTTTTAATTGGGATCTTCATAATAAATTCAGCAACATTCCTGATCAGTTGATAAGTCTGACAATTGTTTTCAGGAACCACAATGGATAAACCAAAAAAAGACCCTCCAGACTACACACGAGGAGAACTCTTCAATCTTTTAAAAAAACATTTACACGACGATGCCAACAACATTTAATCAATTATTGAGTTGGAATTGTCGAAAAAACTTAACTTTAATTTTAAGTTAACAAATGAAAAAAGACAAATCGTGTCGAAATCAGTAGACAATTTTCGAACAAGATGGCTAAGAGTTTCCCGGAAAGAAGGGGAATTTTTAAAAAATAATAAAGATTGGCTGGAAAAATTCGTAACCCTCAATGATGCCCATGGAAATTTTCCGGAGTCTCAAGAAAATACTGGCTCAGGTCGTCCTCCGGTTAGTTTTGCTGACAGCGCTGAAAAGACAAAGCGCAGGAAAACTGAACATCGTCGAACTCAAAACACTTGCGAATAACTTGTCCGCCATATTGGATCCGCCATTTCGAATTTCAAAAATCTGAATTTACTATCGTAATCAGCGACCTCGGAAACACAAGTATACCCAGTTTTAAAAAGATTGAATGACTTTTCCCGAAATTTGTCCGCAATATTGGATCCGACATTTTGAATTTCGAAAATCTGAATTGAGCATCGTAATCAGCCACCTTAAAAACGTAAACATACCGAGTTTTAAAAAGATTGAATGACTTTTCTCAAAATTTGTCCGTTATATTGGTTCCGCCATTTTGAATTTCGAAAATCTGAATCTAATATCGTAATCAGCGACCCCGAAAACGTAAGTATACCAAACATTAT
Source organism: Belonocnema kinseyi (assembly GCF_010883055.1). Taxonomy (NCBI): domain Eukaryota; kingdom Metazoa; phylum Arthropoda; class Insecta; order Hymenoptera; family Cynipidae; genus Belonocnema; species Belonocnema kinseyi. Next base: position 117,639,900 of record NC_046662.1, on the reverse strand, counting down.
GGAATTCCGATAATACCTTTAATTTTAGCCAGCTTTTTGGGGTTTCCGACCACTGTGGCGGCGCCAAGTTTCTATAAACCCTAGATCTAGCTGCTGGATTCCATCAAATTCCAATGGATCCTTGTCTGGTTTTCAAGGTCAAGAGCTTTTTGTATATATGGACGATATCTTCATATATGCTAGCTCACTCGAAGAGCATTCGGAAAAACTAAAGAAACTCTTGGACATACTTCAAACCGCAGGGCTCACACTCCAACCTAAAAAATTTCACTTTTTACGAAAAGAAATTACATACTTAGGTCACGTGATTGCACAACAAGGAGTTTAACCTGACCCGCGAAAAATTGAAGCTGTCAAAAGATTTCCCCGCCCAAAGACACGTAAGAATGTCAAACAGTTTCTGGGCTTTATCGGGTATTACCAACGATTCATACCTGATTTTGCTAAATTAGCTAAGCCTTTGACCATTCTTACAAAATTAGGCACAAAGTTGCATTGGGACAAACCCCAACAAGAAGCGTTCGAAAAATTACGGGATTTGATTATAACATCCCCAATTGTCCAATATCCCGACTTTAGTAAACCCTTTATCGTTACAACTGATGCTTCAGACAACGCGATGGGGGCTATTTTAATTCAAGGAGAAGTAGAGTTAGATCTTCCAGTTGCATTTGCATCAAGAACATTAAATGATGCAGAAACTCGGTAAGCAACAATCGAGTAGGAACTTCTAGCGATTTTATTCGGTGATGAAACTTTTAGACCCTACCTTTATGGCAGGAAATTCATCTTGATCACCGACCACAGACCTTTAGTATGGCTTCATAATGTAAAGAACAATGGTTCCAACTTAGTTAGGTGGAGTTTGCGACTGAAGGAATATGATTATACCATCATATATAAATCCGGAAAAGTGAATGCTAACGCAGACGCTTTATCTAGAAATCCTGTGGAAAGACAAGAAAGTTGTAAGTTCGGAGACACCAAAAAGGGAACATCATTATTACCGACTACTCCAAATAAAGTGAAGTAAATTCAAACAACATGGATACAACCGATACTTTCAGTCTTAGAGATCGAAAGCAAATACTTGCTATTGACAGCACTGTATCGGCTCTTGATTTCGATTTAGAGGCTCACTTATCGACAATGATTGTAATTCTATTAATCAGTTAATAAATAATGCCTTCGAAACATTTTCTGCAAAAATTAACCATGGCAGTGAAGAGAGAGTCTCTCACCTGGTTACAGGAACCACCGTTAGAAATACCCGTATGTCATGCAAGCGTGAGGCAGGATTTGAAGAGCCTGTGCGGTCAAAGCCTATGTGGTCCAAGTTCAAAATGAAGTTTCTTCAACCTGGTTACAGACACTGCCGATAGAAATATCCGCACGTCTTGCAGGAGAGGAACTGAATTCAGTAGAATCCGAAAGTGACGGGTACGAAACAGCTGAAGATGAAAGTACTAGGCAGTCTGATAAGTACCTGAAAATTCTAAGAGATGGCATTAGTATTCACTAATGTGAACCATTTTCGTCGAGCTTGATCCTTCAAATGA
>NC_046662.1:117636631-117638241 GCF_010883055.1 Belonocnema kinseyi | reverse complement strand
CCGGACTCTGCACCGTCGATTGGAACGATTCATAAGTGGTTTACCGAGTTTCGTTGTGGCCGTACGAGCACAGTTGATGCTGAACGATTTGGGCGCCCAAAATAGGTCACTACACCAGAAAATGTCGAAAAAATCCATGATATGATGTTGAATGATCCCAAATTGAAATTGTGAGAGGTAGCTAATGCTGTAGGCATATCATTGGAACGTGTGTGTAATATCGTGCATTCAGTTTTGGGCATGAAGAAGCTCTGCGCGCGATGGGTGCCACGTTTGCTCACAGTGGACCAAAAACGAATTCGTGTGACAACTTCCCAGCAGAATTTGGCATTATTTTCGCGTAAACCGACCGAGTTTTTGCGCCGATTCATAACCATGGATGAAACCTGGATCCACTACTACACTCCTGAGTCAACGCAACAGGTAAAACAGTGGGTTCCACCGGGCCAAAGTGCTCCGAAGCGTCCAAAAACGCAACAATGGGTCGGGAAGGTTATGGCCTCCGTATTTTGGGATGCTCATGGCATAATATTCGTGGACTATCTTGAAAAAGGTAAAACCATAACCGGAGCATACTATTCATCATTATTGGACCGATTAAAAATCGAAATCGCCGAAAAACGACCGCATTTGAAGAAGAAAAAATCGCTTTATCATCACGACAATGCGCCTGTTCATTCATGCTTAGTTGCACAAGCAAAATTGCATGAAATCGGCTTCGAATTGGTTCCTCAGCCACCGTATTCACTAGACTTGGCCCCCAGCGACTATTACTTGTTCCCTAACCTGAAGAGATGGCTCACCGGTAAGCGTTTTTACTCAAATGAGGGGCTCATAGCTGAAACAGAGGCGTATTTTGGAGACCTTCCGATCGAGTACTTTTCTGACGGTATCAAAAAGTTAGAAAATCGTTGGACTCGCTGTATCGACCTAAAAGGAGAGTAGTTGAAAAATAAAACCGACTTTGGCCAAAAAAATGTCTCCGTGTTTCATTTTTCAGGGACTTATCAGACTGCCTAGTACATGCGTTCGAAGTGAATTCAGAGTAGAAAATAATAGGGATCTCACTTCTGGTCAAGCGATGGTAGCTTGTGCCCTGGCAGAAAATGTGTTTTGTCGGTTTGGTTGTCTTAAAATCATCCATACTGATCAAGGCAGTAACTTTCTTAGTCAAATCATGAGATTCTTCTGTCAAATCTTTAAGATCCAACAAATTAAACCCACTGCCCAGTGATCCCAGATCTGAAACGAGATGTGGTCCAATACTATGACATGGGGCTACGTCCATGTAAATATAGTAGGAGACGATATAAATGACTGGGTTTCACGCGCAACCCATTTCTCCTCTTCTGAATTTGAAAATTCGAAGGTGCACAATTGCCGGTCGGAACACTTCGGCGGTTCTATTTATATCTCTATCTGCTTTGAAATAAAATCTAGAGATTGGGATTTTAATATTTCCAGATTTCGATGCTGGGCTGGCGATTCTCGTGATTTGAATACTTCGTGCCCCTCTTTATATACGTATATTTTGAGGTTATGTTATTTCAAGTATAAAATATAAATTATATAAATATTAATACTATTATATGTATATAAATATATACATA
>NC_046662.1:117632146-117636531 GCF_010883055.1 Belonocnema kinseyi | reverse complement strand
TCTGCTCTGAGGGTTCAAAGTTTTCTGATTCAAAGTAGAGAAATCCTAACACCAAATACAGGTTTGATCCAGAGAGCAGTTATAGATTTATGAACTTATTATTACTCTGCCAATCACTCATTGTCAGTGATCGGAACGTAATAAGTAAAAGAAATTTTAAAATACAATCGGGAAATTCATTAGTCGAATAGACTAAAATATCTCTAGAAATTGCAAACTGTACAAATATAAAAATAAACACTTAATAATATTAAAGAACAATGTATAGATATTGCACTAAAAGTTTTATCTGTTAGAATAAAAATATAATATGGTGAAGTAAATAAATTGTTACTTATAAAAAAATATCAAAAGATGAGAAATAACAAAGATATATTTGGAAATAATCAAATAACTTTAGAAATATTACAAAATATATAAAACAGAAATATAAATTATACATTTAATTTTCTCTCTGGTATCTATTAAAATAACCATGTCTTACACAGCGTGGATATTTTACGTTTGTTATGAAATGTTCGCAATTTAATTTTAATTTAAATGGTTCTTGTCCAAGCTAAGTTTACCATCAGTGCGCCTCGAAGGTGTGCCGAGAGTTGCTTACAGCGCTCCAAGTGGCTCTTGGCAAACAATATGGGTAGGTGCTATTTACGGGGAGCGGTGGGTAGAGGGGAAGTGACTTTTTTCGCCGGACGCGCCGTCTATATTTATGGCGGGTAACTAAGCGCGCACCGCATCTACGTTCATAATATCTTTGGTTGCGCGCACAACCCATTTCTTCTCTTCTGAATTTGAAAACTCGAAGGTGCACGATTGCCGGTCGGAACACTTCGGCGGTTCTATTTATATCTCTATATGCTTTGAAATAAAATCTAGAGATTGGGATTTTAATATTTCCAGATTTCGGTACTGGGCTGGCGATTCTCATGATTTGAATACTTCGCGCGCCTCTTTATATACGTATATTTTGAGGTTATGTTATTTCAAGTATAAAATATAAATTATATAAATAGTAATACTATTAAATGTATATAAATATATACATATATTATTAATGATAATATTATAATTATGTTATATTATAATAGTCTTATTTATATCTTGATCCGCATTTGAAAGAAATTTAAGAATTTGGAGATTTTTGAATTCATCTCGTTTGGATAAAAACTCAATTATTGGATTGAAAAATTAATTATTTTGTTGAAAATCTAACTATTTTGTACAAAAAAGTCCTCTTTTCTATCAAAAGTTTAACTATTTTTTAAAAATTTTTATTTATTTTTTTTTATTTGAAGGTTCATCTCTTTCGTTGAAAATATATTTTTGAAACTGACAATTAATCGATACCATTTTTGGTTAAGAAATCATGTGTTTTGTTAAAAATTCGTCCTTCTTTGTAGAAATTAAATTGTTTTATGGAAAATTTATACTTCTTCATTAAAAATTACATTTTTCGGTTGAATTATGAACTATAAATATGTTTTGGTTGTAAAGTCGTTCTGTTGTAAATGCAACTATATTGTTAAAATTTAAATAATAATTTTTGGGTGGAAATACTCTTTTTGTTTTTAAAATTAAATAATTTCGTTGAAAGTTCAGGTATTTTGTAGGAAATTGACCTTGTTTAGTAGAAATTTAATCTTTTTGGTTGAAAATGTATCATTTTTGGTCAAAAGTATAATTGTTTGGTTATAATATCAACTGTACATCTTCTTGGTTTTTAAAGTCGAATATTTCACTAAAAGTTGAAATACTTTGTAAAAAAGTACGTTTTTTAACATGGTTTTTTAATTATGGTTGAAAATTTAACTATTTGGTTGAAAGTTTAACTCTTTGATTGAAAACACATATTTTCCGCTTAAAAAATTCAACTTTAATGTAGATAATTCGTCTTTTTGACTTTGAAATTAAATAATTTCTTTAAAAATTCATGTATTTTGTTTAAGATTTGTCTTGTTTTGTAGATCATAATTTTCTTGGTCGAAAATTTATCTGATTGGTTGAAAATTTAACAACTTTGATTAAAATTAATTTTTTCTGTTAAAAATTATTTATCTTTATCTGAAAATGTAACTATTAGATGATTGATTAAAAATTAATCGTATATATTGGATATGTTAGAAAATCGTTTTTTTTTTACAGAACATTAATCTTCTTGGTAAAAAATTCACCTTTTCCATTGAAAATTTAACAATTTTGTTGAAAATTCGTTTTTTTCTTGTTCAATTCAATTTTTTAGCACAGTTTTTATCTGGAAATTGTACTATTCCATTTTTGGTTGAAACTTTATCCTGTACATTGTATTATTTAAACACCAATTATTTGATAGAAAATTAATTTATTTTATTGAAAAGTAAACTTTTGGGTTGAAAATTGATTTATTTTGATAATTAGATTTTTTTCCTAAAATTAAAAAAACTGCAAAATACAAAATTGCCTTCAAATCGTCCTAATTCTTTTTTTTAATTTTTAAAATCTTTTCAAATACTCACTTAAAATTAATTTTTCAAACTGAAAAATCATTTTCAATTTTCTTAGCAATCACAACAATTTTTGTTATTCTTTTTAAATATTTTACAATTCTCAAAAGCTTTTTTTTTAAATCCCATTTCAGAAATACATACAATTGCTTTGAAAAATTTCCTGTTCCAATTCAAAATTCAGGATGAAATTATAAAATTCATACTTTTAAATCTGAAAATGAATTTTTTGAGGTGGGAATATTTTGAATTTTAAACTTTTAAAACTGAAGCTTGACAAATTTTTAATTCAGAAATATTTCATTTAAATGCTCAATAATTCACACGTATAAAACACAAACTTTTAACACCTTTTAATTTTACAATTTTTTAAATTAAATTATTTTAAAATACGAATTTACCATTTAAAAATTTTAATGACTTTAACATTCTAGAGACTTCTAGTTAAAAAATAGAAATTACGGTATTAATTTTAAGGTTTAAAATGATAATACTTCAAGAAAATTTCAGTTCGTAACATTCAAAATTGAACGATTAAACCAGTTTCCAAAAAGATATAAATTTTACACAAGAGTTGACTTTTCAGTCAATAAGGATTTTTTTTAAATTGTTCAATTTCAAAGCCAAAAAGATGATTTTTTTATAAAACAGTGTAAACTTGTTTTTAAACGGAATAGTTCAAATAATTCTGGTTTAAAACCCAAAAGTTTACTTTTCAATAAAATAAATTAATTTTCTATCAAATAATTGGTGTTTTAACTAATTCAATGTACAGGATAAAGTTTTAACCAAAAATGGAATATTACAATTTCCAGATAAAAACTGTGCTAAAAAATTGAATTGAACAAGAAAAAAAACGAATTTTCAACAAAATTGTTAAATTTTCAAAGGAAAAGGTGAATTTTTGACCAAGAAGATTAACGTTCTATAAAAAAACGATTTTCTAACTTAACCAATATATACGATTAATTTTTAATCAATCATATAATAGTTACATTTTCAGATAAAGATAAATAATTTTTTACAGAAAAAAATAATTTTAAACAAAGTTTTTAAATTTTCAACCAATCAGATGTATTTTCGACCAAGAAAATTGATGATCTACAAAAAAAGACAAATCTTAAACAAAATACATGAATTTTTAAAGAAATTATTTAATTTTAAAGTCAAAAAGACGAATTATCTACAAAAAGTCGAATTTTTTAAGCGAAAAATATGACTTTTCAATCAAAGAGTTAAACTTCTAACCAAATAGTTAAATTTTCAACCATAATTAAAAAACCTTGTTAAAAAAACATATTTTTTTCACAAAGTATTTCAACTTTTAGTGAAATAATTGACTTTTAATCCCAAGGAGATGTACAGTTGATACTGCAACCAAACAATTGCATTTTTGACCAAAAATGATATATTTTCAACCAAAAAGATGAAATTTCTACTAAACAAGGTTCATTTCCAACAGAATACATGAACTTTCAACGAAATTATTTAATTTTAAAAACAAAAAGAGTATTTCCACCCAAAAATTATGATTTTAATTTTTAACAATATAGTTGCATTTACAACAGAACGACTTTACAACCAAAAAATATTTATAGATGATAATTCAACTGAAAAACCTAATTTTTAATCAAAAAGTATAAATTTTCCATAAAACAATTTAATTTCTACAAAGAAAGTCGAATTTTTAACAAAACACATGATTTCTTAACCAAAAATGGTATCGATTAATTGTTAGTTTCAAAAATATATTTTCAGCGAAAGAGATGAGCCTTCAAATAAAAAAAATAAATAAAAATTTAAAAAAAATAGTTAAACTTTTGATAGAAAAGAGGACTTTTTTGTACAAAATAGTTAGATTTTCAACAAAATAATTAATTTTTCAATCCAATAATTGAGTTTTTA
>NC_046662.1:117630995-117632046 GCF_010883055.1 Belonocnema kinseyi | reverse complement strand
ATTTAAAATTCATTAATTTTCATGATATGCATGTCAAATTTCATGAATTAGGAAGATTTATAATTGAGAATTCTTTACTTTTAATCTTCAAAATCATTACAGCTTATATGAATTTTTATTTTATTTTGTTATTTAATTAAATTTAGTTAGAATTTTGTTAGATTTTAATTAATTTATTTATTTGTTATTTATTTTATATATACATCATTTAAAATTCAAGAGTTTCTGGTTGCAAATATTCTAGATTAAAGAGTTTTAAATTGCAGATCGTTAAAATTAAAGAATTTTCCATTGCAAGTCTTCAAAATTGAACTTTTCAAAAAAAATTCATATTATACCTTTAAAATATAAATCTTGAAAACTAAATAATTTGAAATTCCAAATCTTCAACATTTCAAATCACGGCAGTACTCAGAGTACAGGTATTTTTTACATTCTCATCGAAAAAGTTATTACATTTGTGTAAAATTTTACGTCTGGACACGAAATACAGGTTTTTACGTCAGAAACTAAAGATCAAGTTGATTGGCTACTTTGGGTGAAAATTCAAAAAGTTACAGAATTTTCAAAATTTCTGAGACAATTTTTTTCAAGATTTAAAAATTCCATGTACGGGTATTCGTAATAATTGGAAATCCGAACAATTTACCCCATCGACTTCTTTTGATAAAAAGAATGTTACCAGAATTATAGCGTTCTCAACAAATTAAAAAAAAATACCAAAATGTAAATTGTAAACTAGCCAGCGCGAGACTTGAAAAAAAAACTCGAGAGAGAAAAAACGTTGCTTTTTGAGAGCCCTACAAGATTATCATAACAACTTTTCAGATTGTTTTGAATAATCGAAAATTCAAATTTTGCAAGAACCAAAAATAATGAAAAATCTTAAATTTAATTTAGTGATCAAACTATGCAAGATGCGGAGAAAAGAAGAGAAATAAAAAATTGCGCACCTTAAAAAGATCCAAAAGTTTTTTATCAATTACTTTTTGATACGAAGGGTAGTTTTTGTTTTATTCGTAAAAAAAACAACATTAAAAATATAAGATAT
>NC_046662.1:117626895-117630895 GCF_010883055.1 Belonocnema kinseyi | reverse complement strand
TTCTTATACACAAAAAGTATTTAAAAAACAGTTTTTAAACAACTTGAAAAAAAGTTCAGAGGTTTAAATTGTTCAATATATGATAAAAACGCTATAAATAGAAAATTTTACTCTACTTTTTTATGTTTGACCTAAAACTATTCAATTTTAAAGGCTATAAATCACCAATGTGAAAAATAAGTGAAATATTCTTATAAATTTTTATTTGAAACAGGTTGGAACTAGAGCTTCAAATGAAACAAAATTTGCAGGATTCAATGCAGGCTGATTTAACGCGACTTTTATTTTTATTTTTTTAAAGAATAATTTCATTTTTGCGAGCGCTTTCTGTAATGTACAAAAATACAATGCACATTTTCAAATAACTTTTTATCAAAAAATACATTCGTTAAATTATTGTTATTTTATATTCCAACAATAATTTTTAGAAACTTTAAACATTAAAAAAGTTTTTTCTTTATTAAAAATATTTTATTATTCTATTAAAAAAAAATTTTAAACAAACTATTTTTTAATTGTTCAAATTAGAGAGTTGTCTAGCCCGGATATTGTATAATTCGGAAATTTTCTGTCGGCAATTCTCAAATTCGGTAAGATTGTAAATTGTCGAGAATTTTCCAATTCGGTACTTTTATATTTCGACAATGTTATAATTTCGGAGTTTTTACAGTGATGTGGGAATTTTATTTTTCGGAAAAAGCGACTGAAAAATCCCGAAAAATAAAATTCCCGACACTGTAAAATTCGTAAATTGAAAAATAACCAAATAATAAAATTCCCGAAATTATGAAAGTGCCGAAATATAAAAGTCGAATTGGAAAATTCAGGAAAATAAAATAAATAAAATTCCAGACAATAAGATATTACCGAATTTTAAAAATCACCAGAGAAAATGGCTGAATCATAAAATAAACTTTTTCGCGTTGTAACAATTTCGAATCCCAGAATGTTATTTTTGACCTAACCTATAACTTATAACGAAAATTCTGAAAATTCAAACAGTAAAGCTATATTCTGAAAATGAAGCAATTTTATCGTTAAAATTCAAGTTCTTAAACTGAAGGCCTAAAAATTTGCAAATTTTAAATTAGTGTTGTGTAAATTGCATTGGTATCTTAAAAGAGTATAAATAGTTCTTAAATTAGTTTTTAAATTTTCTGAAGTTTACCTTTTTTACATACCTAGATGTCAAAAAAGCCTACCAGTGACTGAAATGGATTAGAAAAAAATCGCCAAGATCCAAGAATAAAAATTGAATGTATAGCGAATTTTAAAAATTTTAATTGTGATTATCTTTAACTTTGAGGTATCAAAAATTTCCATACAATTTTTCTTTATTAATACTGTGGGAAAAAATTAACAAGATCGAGCGCCGAGATTATAATTAGAGCAATTTTTCTGTAATTCTATGAGGACGGCTGAAATATCCAGAAAAATAAAGTTCCCGACTCGGTAAAACTCTCTGTCCCGAAAAATACAATTCCAAAACTAATAAAATTCCTGACCAGTTTATAATATTAACGAATTTGAAAATTCCCAAATAAAATTGTTTCTTAATCAGTATTAATTATTTATTAAAAATACGATAATAAAATATTGTTATCAAATAAATTTTTGTTTAATATTTAAAGTGTTAAAAATGGTTTGAATTTAAAATTAAAATTATAAAAAAAATTTTACCGACAAATTCATATACAAAAACACGTGTTTTTTAATTAACATTTCGATTTTTCGGAAAAACTTTTGTGATTTAAAAAATACTATATACATTTTCAACCAAAATATCTTATCCAGAAATATATTTTGTTTTAATTATTGTTATTTTAAATTTAAACAATAATGTTTAAACACTTCAAACATTTAAAAAGTTGTTTCTTTGGTATAAATATTTGATTATTTCAATTTAAACAAATAATTTGTCAAAGAACAATGTTTTCCACACTTGTTTATCTCGAAATGTCTTTTTATAATACTTTTTTAAAAATTAAAAATATGATTTTTCGAGAACATTTTTTTTATAATTAAAAAAAAGACTGTTCCGAAAACCTGGATCAAGCTTCATATCTGAAAAAATTCAGCGATACATAAATGTCAAACTTTTCTAACCTCAAAAAATCTTTCTACTGCTTTACCGTCATATTTTACGAAAAATGAGAAAACAAGAATTCGACTTCGTAGTACGATGAGGGCAGCACCTCGATTGGGCAGAAAATGTGATGTCCTATATATATAATTTCCCACTCCGACGCCCCGTACCGCATCTGCGTTTATAATATCTTTGGCGCAACCCAGTCATTTATATCGTCTCCTACTATATTCACATGGACGTAGCCCTGTCATAGCATTGGACCACAACTCGTTTCAGATCTGGGATTACTGCCACTGCATGGGTACGGCACTCAATGTAAATTGCGCGAGTAACTCAGAGTCGGATAAGTGCTCCCTCGTGGATCTCCTCTTAACTAAAAGAGGAATGAAATTGATGAACCTGCCGACTCCTGCTACGAAAAGTTTCATAGCCCTGAGGGTATTTTAAAAATATTTTATTAATCGAAAAGTTAATTGTGAACTTTTAAAGAAATGGTATACACATTAACATGCAGCCTGACAACATTGTTAAGAATAATGGTTCAATTGCAGAATAGAGGAATCACTTCTATTTATTACTATTTAAAAAAATTAGTATTATTCTGTTTATTATTTTTTATTATTAACAGTGTTTCTCCTTATTTATTTGAAATTCTCAAAAATAGGGACGACGCCCTTATTCTGCAATCTAATCATAATTAAATCATTCTCAATAAGTAAAATTTGAAATAATTCATAATTTTAGCATTGTATTGATACTTTCGCTAGCGTACCATATTTCATCTCATTACACACCATCACAGGATTTGCTGATTAGACGAAACTTACTCATTGTTTTATTCAAATTAAACTGCTTGTTCGGTCAGCAAGCGAATGCAAGTGTTGCACATGCATAGTGTGATTCACTCGACGCTCACGCGCCTCTCTCGGATCACCCCTGAAGCTCTATTACCCCGTCCGCATTCCTTTATAAGTTCTCATAAAATATGCCTGAGTACCGTGCCCATGGTCCCTCGGTGCTCTGTGTTACGTCCAAATTTCCGCGAGTGCTGAATTTATTCCACTAGTTCCATCGATGATTGGACGAAATTTCTAGGTGGTCCGTTGCCGACTTTTATTGGCTTAAAAGCCAATTACCTTGAAGTTAGGTCTCAGAAGATTTGAATATTTGAACGAAATAAAATAAAACTGAAACCAGAAATTAATCGTTAATAGTTATTTATTTTTAAAACACACCTTTGTCTTTAGTCAACAATTTGTTATTTCGGAATTTCATTATTAGTTAAATTGTCACAATCTTTACCCGCGCGCACAACCACGTCAGTTCAAAATATTCAGTCTGCGAATTAACAAAATTCAGTGCCAAATTCAATTTAACTACATTGAATGCATTAAATTGATCCTGAATCCGATTTTGATTCGCTTACTAAGTTAGCACGCGGAAGGTGGTGTAAATTATAATAACCACAAAATTTAATTCTTCGTACACGTTTTGGAAGTGCGCGCCTATATTTATTAGCTAAAACTAGGACGTCGGAAGGGTTCGCACATAGAATGTCGTCACTGCGAACCAATCGTAAGTTAAATACAATTTCGATGTCGACATTTCCCACCAATCATCATGCAGATTATTTCACCCTTGACGTCACAAGGTAGGGCGAATATCGGTCCAGACTGACTCATGGATTGCATCCTGTGAGTCAATATTTCCTTCCTGTTTATCAAAGATTTCGGCGCCCTTCTGTCGGAGCTTTGAGTGTAAGCGGATATTTTTAATTGCTATGACTAATTTTATTACACATTTACCTACGAGAGAGAGAGAGAGAACTCCTCGAACTATTGCAACATTTTACGAAGTTTGTATGTAACTTCTATTTTCATACATTTCTTGCTTATTTTATTGAGCTCAAAT
>NC_046662.1:117622786-117626795 GCF_010883055.1 Belonocnema kinseyi | reverse complement strand
CACAACGTTAAATCTGGAATGAAGTCGTCACGTTTTCCATGGAGAATAGACATAAGGAGACCAAACTAGTGGAACTGAAAATGAACACTTTTCTGTTGCTAGTATTTTTAATTGCTATGACTAATTTTATTACACATTCACCTACGAGAGAGAGAGAGGAGAGAGAGAGAGAGAGAACGCCTCGAACTATTGCAACATTTTACGAAATTTGTATGCTACTTGTATTTTCATACATTTCTTGCTTATTTCATTGAGCTCAAAAGAGAAAATTATTTATATAAATTTATTCAACCCAAATTTAAAATATTCCCGTTCAAAGATGGCGTTGTATGATTTCCAAAAAGTGACACAACGTTACACCTTCCCCCTTATTAAAAAAAAAAATTGTTTTATAAAATAAAATTTCTTTTTATCTGACTAGCATTAATTATTTTTCTTTGATTTATTTATCTCAAATCATACGGATTGCATCAGCCACATGCATCGCCCCCACTTTTCTGTTTTCTTACGATCCGGAGGGGAATTGTCGGTCAAACTAATCCAACAGATGGTGCCACCAACAGTAGGTCTGTCTTTTTCATTGGATTGCATTAAGAAATAGCAAAAATAATTAAAAACTTGATCCTGTTTGCAAATAAACAAAAAAATATATATATGAATATATATGAAAAAATAATAGCAGCTATTACTAATTATTTAAATAAAGAAAAAGTCATGAAAATATGTAGTTTAATACGAATAAAATTTCGAACTTCATATGTCTACGATTTATTTTGCTGATATTATTGATTTTATTATTTGTTCTAGTTAAAAAAAAAATTATTGTGAAAAGTATTAACGTAGCTAATGAAAAAATTATTTAAAACATATACATGATCAGAACAATTAATAAATGAGAAAATGGATATAATATTCAATATAATGTATTTATTTAATTAAATTGAACCGAACATCATATATACATTTTTGCTGTTCAATCATTTATTTATTGCTTAATATTGAAAGTTTTTTCTCGATGCATACAACCCCTAATAATTTAAAGCTATTAAACTCTATGAACAATCGTACTGTACTCATGACGCACAATTGAAGGAAATGCACTTTTGTCAGTCAAAAATGTTCAGAGTCTTCAATTTTTTGCGATTTTGAATTTTTTGTTTGAAATTAAAGGTTATTAAATTATTAATTATTTTAGTTTAATAAAAATTTAATTTAATTTAATTTAATTTAATAAAAAAGACCTTGACTTTACGAACTTCTGTCTCCTCTTTTTTTATTAATAATTTTTCCACTCAAAGCATGGAAAAACTAAATTTTTTTATATAACAATTTTTTACGCTTTAATAATTCATAGAATACAAATAATTTGCTTATTAATGCATTTATTTTTTATAAACCAACTTTATGAACAAATTGACCAATAATCTTATTATCGGTAAAAAAATTTTTTTGCTAAAAATGCTACACATTAATGTAGGAATGACATTTAATAACAAAAATACTTTAAAAGTTTATAATAACATCTGTAATAAACAATTTTTGTGTCAAAATATTAAAATTTGAGATTTTTCAAATTATAAATTCCTTCAATGGCCAGAACGACTTCAGGTAATCCTTAAAATTATAAATATTTAATAATATTTGATAAAATATAACAATTTAAATTTTTGTAAACAAATTAGATGATGAAGTTCAAAATTTTGGTCCTTTCGCATAGAAATTTTTTTCTGCACTGAAAATATTTTAAACTGTTGGATGAATGACTGCTAATCACAAAAATATTTGAGAAGTTAACAATAGCCATTGTTATAAATAATTCTTGTGACAAAATTTTCAAAGGTAAGGTTTTATCAACATTTTTATTTTCTTTGGTTGCTACAATGGCTCCGGATATTCTTAAAAAATGTATCTTTGATAACATTTAGTAGAATATGACAACTTACATGCTTAAAAACAGTTTCTAAATGTTGGCAGTTTCACTTGGAAAAAGTCGGGTTTTCAATCTTAATAGATTGAAAATGAATCATAACACTGCATGCTAAGATTAACTCAATACAAAATCTTTTGACAATAACCCGCCGACTTGGCCATAAAAGAAAATTTAAATTTGATAAAACCTTAAGTTTAAATATTTTGTCACAAGAATTGTTAATAAGTCGTTCTTGTTAACTTTTATAATATGTCGGTAACTAGCAGTCATTCGCCAATGACTTAAAACATTTCCAGTGCAAACAAAAAATGTCCATGCTAAAGGGCCAAAATTTTAAATCTGTTTATCTAATTTGTTTAGAAAAATTTAAATTGTTATATTTTTTTAATATTATTAAATATTTATTATTTTAAGGAATACCTCAAGTCGTTCTGGCCATTGAAGGAAATTATAATTTTAAAAATCTCAAATTTTAATATTTTGCCAAAATAATTGTTTATCACAGTCGTTATTATAAACTCTTAAATTATTTTTGTTATTGAATGTCATTCGTATAATAATGTGAAGCATTTTTAGCAAAAACAAAAATTTTTTTTCCGATAATAAGACTATTTGTATATATGATGTTCGGTTCAATTTAAATAAATATATGCATTATATTAGATAATATTAAATCCATTTTCTCATTTATCAGACTTGTCATTGACTTTTTACCAAATAATTCCCTCCAAACATTTTAATTATAATTACCATTACTTTTTAAAAAAATTTCCTTGAAAACTTGAAATTGTTAAGATTTTAAAGGTACAAAGATTCTTCACTTGGCAACTGAAGTTGTAGTCTTACATTTTTTAATTATTATTATATTTATATTTTATATAAGTGAAATCTTTTTTATTACTTCTTCTAATCATGTATATGTTTTAAATAATATTCTCATGGAGGAATTAAATATTGTTAATTTTTTCATTAGATCCGTTAATAATTTTAACAATAAATAATTTTTTTAACTTGAACAAATAATCAAATCAATAATATCAGTAACATAAATCATAGAAATATGAAGTTCAAACTGCTTTCAAAATGTATTTTAAAATTAAATTTTATTCACATTAAACTACATATTTTATGACTTTTCCTATTTTTATATAATTAGTAATAGTTACTCTTATTTTTTCATACATATATTTGTTGTTGATTTACAAAGAGCAACAAGTTTTTAATTATTTTTGCTTTTTCTTAATGCAATTCAATGAAAAAGTCCGACCTACTTTTTGTGGCGCCATCTGTTGGATTAGTTTGACTGACATTTCCCCTCCGGATCGCAAGAACACTGCCAAATTCAATTTAATGAAATTGAATGCATTAAATTGATCCTGAATCCGATTCTGATTCGCTTACTAAGTTAGTACGCGGAATGGTATATTGGTTAACCCCTGTGGGCGTGTAAATTATAATAACCACAAAATTTAATTCTTCGTACACGCGGCAAAGTTGAAAAGGTTGAAATTCGGGATAAGAAAAGATCTCCAATAAACTAAAAAGTATGCTTTCCGGAGCCGATATTACAAATTAGTTATATCAATAATCGTGAAGAAAGTTCGGTTGAGATAATGATGGTTTAAAGAGAGCTGAAGGCTTTTTTCTAAAGTTTTAGAAGTACGCGCCTATATTTATTAACTAAAACTATGACGTCGGAAGGGTTCGCACATAGAATGTCGTCACTGCGAACCAATCATAAGTTTAATACAATTTCGATGCCGACATTTTCCACCAATCATCATACAGATTATTTCACCCTTGACGTCACAAGGTAGGGCGAAGATCGGTCCAGACTGACTCATGGATTGCATCCTGTGAGTCAATATTTCCTTCCTGTTTATCAAAGATTTCAGCGCCCTTCTGTCGGAGCTTTGAGTGTAAGCGGATATTTTTAATTGCTATGACTAATTTTATTACACATTTACCTACGAGAGAGAGAGAGAGAGAGAGAACTCCTCGAACTATTGCAACATTTTACGAAGTTTGTATGTAACTTCTATTTTCATACATTTCTTGCTTATTTTATTGAGCTCAAAT